>NW_012116377.1:4404061-4447400 GCF_000951035.1 Colobus angolensis palliatus
CGATCTCCTGACCTCGTGATCCGCCCGTCTCGGCCTCCCAAAGTGCTGGGATTACAGGCTTGAGCCACCGCACCCGGCCTTCTTTTCTTTTCTTTTTTGCATGTAACCTACTTGTGTTCTATGAGCTTCCTGGATCTGTGTCTGACATTAATTTGAGGAAATTCTAAGTCATTATTACTTTAAATGTGGTTCCTTTGTCTTTTTCTTCCCTTTCTGGTACTCTCATTATGCATGTTATAGCTTTTGTAGATGTCCACATTTCTTGGATATTCTGCTCTTTCCCCCACACTCCTCGGTCTTTTTCCTCTTTGCTTCTTAGTTTTGGAAGTTTCTAGTGACATATTCTTAAGCTCAGCGATTCCTTCCTCAGCTGTGCCCTGTTTGCTAATGAGCCCATCAGAGGCATTCTTCATTTCTGTTACGGTGTTTTTTATCTCTAGCATTTCTTTTTGATTCTCTTAGAATTTCCACCTCTCTGATTACATTACCCATCTGTTCTTACATTTGTCGACTTTTTCCAAGAGAGCCCTTGCATATTAATCACAGTTGTTGTAAATTTATAGCCTGATGATTCCAACATCCCTGCCATATAGGTGGGTCTGATTCTGATGCTTGCTCTGTTTCTTCAAACTGTGCTTTTTGCCTTTTAATCTGCCTTGCATTTTTTGCTAAAAGGCAGGCATGCTGCACTGGGTAAAAGGAACTTTTACCTTTTACCCAGAGGTAAAGAGGCCTTTAGTGATGTGCTGGGAAGGCATGTGTTCTATAGTCCTATGATTAGATCTCAGTCTTTTAGGGAGCCTGGGCCCTGGGCTGTGAACGTCTTAGGTTTTCTTTCTCTTAGGTGGGACAGGATGGCTGAAGGGACTGGAGGTGGGTATTTCTCTTCCCCCAGTTTGATTAGGCTCTAATCAAACGCTAGTGGGCTAGGCCCTGGTAAAATAGTTTCTTTTGATGGAAGGCCTTGTTAAAAAGCACAGAATGTCCTGGCATATTTTAAAATGGTTACTTTCTCCTGTTCCTGCCGGAAGCACGAGGGGACTTTTTCTTCTGTTTTCACTGTGCGAACATAGTAAAACTCCTGGAGGTAAAATTCGCAAAAGTGTGGGGGTCCCCCTGTGATGAGGTTCCCTGTAACGAGGGCCCCCTGGAGCTTTGAACTCTCATATCTGTCCACAGTGAGTTTTAACCCGTGTGTAGGTTCATGTAGCCACCACCATGATCAGGACACACAGCAGCTGGCCCTGCGACCGAGCTGGGACACATGGGAGCCTGCCTGGCCTGGGTCCCGCAGGCAGTGCAGAGCCTGAGGTACAGGGCCAGTGGGCTCCATGGAGATGCGAGGAGCAAGCTGGGCGCACCCCTGCCTGCTCAGACCACCTTCCCAGGGCCAGCTCTGTACATGGCCCCATGGATCCAGGGGCCTGTCCCATCTAATTGGACCAGGGGTGGAGGTGGCCCTTCTGTGGTGGCCACTGGCCTTGGTCTCTTTTATTCCATTTCCGGAGGAACCATCTGAAAGTTGCTGGGCCTGTGTTTCCCTGCTTAGGCGTCTGCAGTGGTTACCTGAACAAAGGCCAGGGTGAAACTCATCATCTTTGCGACCCTCCCTCCACCTCCTCCTCTGCCCCTGCCCCTCCCCACCAAGGTTCAGAGCAGACAGGGCTCCCCTGACTCCTGCAGTTTCCCCAGGCATCCCGAGGCTCGGACAGACCCCTACTGGTTGGGCTCTTACAACACTTTATTTTACCTCCATTTAGCACTGGTTTCACCCCCATGGCACTGTTGGCAGTGGATCTTTCTCTCTCATGACAGTTTAAGCTAGGTGATACCGGGCATCTGGGCCACCCCTTCCTGCAACCCCATGACGCAGTTCGGGAGGAGGGGCTTACAGTTCAGGAGTTAGTGTGTGTTCAGGAGCAAGGGCTCCAAGCACTGCATTCCTGGGGCCCCCTGCTGGTTCCACAACTTTGCTCTTGCCTAAATCCTACCTGTCTTCGAGAGCTGGTTCAAGGCCAGCTTCCACCAGGGAGCCTACAGTGATTATTCCTTCCTTGGAATTCCCGCAGCCTTTCCTAGTCATCAACATTTCCTGGGATGTGGAGTGCTTTCCTACAGACCAGGTATCCCAAAGGTTGGGCCCAGTCTCCCTTGTAGCAGGCATGCTGGTGGGAAGAAGGAGACAGTGCTGGGAGGGGAGGAGATCCTGAAACCCTGGGGAAGAGATTCGGGGTCAGACTCAGTTAGAAAGTGGGCACCTCTGCCCTGAGGGCAGGGGAAAGATACAGCATCAGGTGCAGGCTGATCCAGCAACTGCAGGGCTTTAATGTGGACTCTGGTGGCAGGAATGCAGGGGCTGCGAGGGAATGTGGAGGAGCCCAAGGAAGGGGTGGCTTCCAGGTGCTGCAGTGGGAGGCTCTGGGCTTGGGCTCAACCTTGGAAGGAGCCAGCAGAGATTCAAGTTCTGATGATGTGACGGTGGTCAGACCAGCTGTCAGTGGTTGGGCTGATCATGGAGGCTGGTCCAAAGGCAGTCAGGCTGAGCAGGGTGCCCACAGGCTGGGCCAGTAACCTCAGCAGGAGACGAGGAGGGGGTTGGTGAGCGCAGCTGCTGCAGAGGCTGGTGCTGAGGGCTGTCTCCTCAACAGCTGGCAGGCAGCCAAGGCTTGGTGCAGGGCATCCAGGATGGCTGCGGGGCTGGGCCTCCCCACTGGAGGGAAACAGCAGGCAGGGAGGGCAGGATCAGTCTGCTCGCCTTCACCCACAGAGCCACTGTCCCTCCTTCCTGAGACCCAGCCACCCTTATCCCCTGTGCCCCTCCCCAGCCCTGCCCAGCTTCCTCGCTCTGTGGACCACCTCCCCCTGAGGACCCCGGAGAGGGGGCTTGGAGCACACAATTTCTGATCTCCACGAGGGCAAGGACTGCTCAGGGCAGTGGGTGCACCTAAGCTCTGCCCAGTGGTGCCTGGGGAGGTCAGCGAGCAAAGGGCTTTTGGTTGCCCTGTCAGCCTGTGAAGCCCCGTGAGTCGGGAGCTCGGCCTGGCTGCACCAGGCATAAGCCGGCACTCCTGCCGTTCTGCTCCCTGAGCTTCGTGTAAACAGCGGGTCCGTGTTACTGAGTGCTTGAGGGAGATGTCCCAGCCTTGGGCGTGGCCAGCACTTGACCCCTGTGCCTCAGTCTCTTCCTCTGTACGAAGGGGATAACAACTCATTCCTTCTAGGTCCCTCATAAGGATTCAGGGGTTTAAAAACCCTTGGGGTACCTCCCCCACATGTGGCTGCAGTGCTGCCGGTGGCGCCCACCCATCCCTCACTGGGCTTCTGTCTGGCATTTCTGCCTGAGGCTTCTGTGCCTCTGCTCTTGCTAAAAGCCCCTTCAACTTTCTAAAGTATGCAGTGCAGGAATAACATGATTGTTTTGTAAACAAGATGCTAAGGATGAAGCACGCTGGAGTCTCCTCCTCAGGACACCCTCCAGCCACTGCCTGGGCTCTGAGAGACTGGGGTGCTCTCCTACCGTGGGTGGGGTCCCTGAAAGCGTCCAGCGTGCTCAGCAAAATCTTCCCCAGGGCTCTTTTCGATATGTTCTTAAAAAGAAATGGAGACAGGGCTGGATCAGACTGGTTGCTGTGTCCCTGTTCAGCCGATGGGAACTGGTGTCCCCTAGGGGCTTCTGGGCAGCTCCCTGGGGACAGATCAAGCCCCCTCCCCAACCCTCATCCCTTCCTGGCCCCCTACCCCTAGGCTGCCCACCCTGTGCTTCCCAGAGACTCTTGGAGGGTGAGTGGGGCAGTGGGCAGGATCCATGCCATCAAAGATCACGTACCTGAGGATTACCATCTGTGCCCAGGTAGACACTGGGAAATAACCCTAAGAGCATTTTTATGCATTTGCTCATTTGATCTTTGCAACAACATATTTTATTATGCCTGTTTTAACCAGCAGAAAAAAGCAAGGCTGGGAAAGAATGCGAAATTTGCCAAAGGCACCCAGCTGGGAGGTGGAGGGGCCACATCATCTACTCTGAGGCTGCATGGCCCATGGCCTCTGCTGGGAACCACTGCCCTTGCCTGCCTGGGCTAGGATTGGCCTCTCGGGGCCCATCCCCAGGTCTCTGCTTGCCCAGGATGTGAACACTGGGCTGGACCTCGGCAGCTCCGGGTCCCAGGCAGCCCGACGCACAGGGCACAGCCCACTTCAGAGCCCCACAGACCTGGGTCTTCCTTTCTTTCTAATCCTTATAGCCTTTCCCTTTCCTTTTGCTGCATTGGATGGAACCTCTGCTTCGCATAAAAACAGTGATGACAAGCATTCTTGTCTTGAGTCTGATTTTAATTTTAATTTAATTTAATTATTTTTTTGAGGTAAGGTCTTACTCTGTCACCCAAGCTGGAGTGCAGCGGCACAATCTTAGCTCACTTCAACTTTTGCCTCCTGGACTTCTGCAATCCTCCCACCTCAGCCTCCCAAGTAGCTGGGACCACAGGCACACACCACCATGCCCAGCAAATTTTTTTTTTTTTTTTATAGAGATGGGAGATGGGGGTTTCACCATATTGGCCAGGTTGGGCTCAAACTCCTGAGCTCAAGCCATCCACCCACCTTGGCCTCCCAAAGTGCTGGGATTACAGGCATGCGCCACCATGCCCAGCCACATCTGATTTTAGGGGGATTCCTCTGAACATGTCAGCAGTCAGTGTGAGATCTGCATGAAGTATTTGGTTGAGAGCCCTTATCTGGTGAAAGAAGAACTCTACCATTCTTAATTTGCTGAGGAGTTTTGTAATCAAAGGAGATTGAATTTTATTGACTTCCTTTTCTGCATCAATTGAGATGATCATCTGGTCTTTCTCCTTTAATCTGCAATGTGGTGTATTTTGGTAATAGATTTTTTGATGTGGGATCATCCTTGAATTTCTAGGATAAGTCCAACTTGGTCATGTTGCATTTCTTTAAACACTGCCAGATTTGGTTTGCTAGTATTGTGTTTAATAATTTTGCATCCATGTTTAAATGTCACATTAGTTTATAATTTTCCTTTCTTGTCTTTCTTCTATTTATCCTCTTCTGGTTTTGAGAACAGAACCAGAAAATGATACATACAAGAGTTTTATTAGCTTCTTAAAATGACCTGGGGAGCCCCCCCAACCCTATTTTTGGTTGGTTCCTCTGAGCCTCCATTTCTGCATCTGTAAAATGGGATAACAGCTGCCTACTGTGAGGAGAGCCTAGAGCCTGGTGCCTGACACAGGTGGGGCTCCCTCCAAGAGCTCCTTTCCCTTCCCTGAGTGTGGCAGCTCCCGTGAGCCTACCAGGTCCCGGAGCCTCTGCAGGAGCTGCAGCACGTCCACCAGCTTCTCCTCCAGCAGGGACAGCCGCACCCTCTCAGTCTCCACCATCTGCAGCTCCAGCCTCAGGTGCTCATTCTCTTCCACCTTCTGCTGCAACTCTGCCTGGGGAGAGAAGGGGGCTCAGTGATTACCTTGCTGTCCTCCCCCGGCCTTCCAGGTGACCAGATCAACTACTCCATCTCCCCAAGGCGGGTGCTGAGGCCCAGAGAAGCTGAGTGTATGGCCTAAAGCCACACAGCGAGTTGGACTGATGTAAAAATTGTGTATTTTGTTTCCTACTCTAGGGACTCCATTCTCCCTTCTCTTCTCTGGTTTTGTTGTATTTTATTTTATTTTTTTAACAAATTAAGTTTGGTGGGAAGCAGCAGAAACCAATCTGGCTAGCTTACACAGAGAGGAAATTTACAGCAGGCTAGTGGGCAGATCCCAGAATGGACTGGCAGCTGGAGAACCTCAGGAATGGGACAGGGTTGAGACAGTGGGAATGTCCCAAGCCTCTTATCCAAGAGCCACAGCTGAGAAGGACCCTCTCCAGCCATCCCCATCCCACAGCATGGAGAGTCCCAGGAGAGGGGCCTGGTTGGCCCAGTCTAAGTTATGGGCCCAGTCTTGGCCAGGGAGCCACCGAAACCGTCAGTCGTACCCAGTAACACTAGGATGCCAGGCAGTCACAAAGTGCTTTGTGGCCCCTGCCTTCTAAAGCAGGCATGCCAGGCACGAGGCAGTCCCTTCCCCTGGCACCAATGGAGGGAAAGAGAAGCAGTGGAAAGTGTGGTGCCCAAGGGTGCTCAGGGTCCACTCTGGGCTTGGGCAGGAGGAGGGAAGGTCCAGTGCCTCTGTTCTCTAGGGATGAGACTGGAAGGCTGGCTAATTTTAGGATCCTTCAAGCCCTGTTTCCTTGAAATGTTCTTAGAAGGGTGGCTACGCCCTTCAGAACTTTGTGACTGCCAGTTTATTTCCTGATGGCCCACAGTACTGCACCCTCCCCAGCCACAAGGGCTATGACTTTCCTGAGGGGTGCCTGGGCAGGCAAGATCAAGGCCTCCAGGAAACCAGAGCGGTGGTGGAGAAAATGTAGAAACAACTTTCAACTTAGGAGACCTGCACAACACAAAAGAGTGCTAGAAACAGGGACAGCCGTGGCGCATGTTTGCTGAGCACTCACCACAAGTGTTCACCTGTTTGATACATGCAGTATAGTACCATTATTATGCCCATTTCACAGGTGAGGAAACCGAGGCACAGAAAAGTTGAGTAACTTTTCCAAGGTCACATAGGAAATGGAGTCAGGATTTGAATCCTGGCAGCCTGGCTCCAGGACATAACCGCCATGCCATGCTACTTGGTGCTAGCAGCCTTCTCTGGGGAGTAAGTGAGGGGTGCCCCTATCCCGGTGCAGGGATTCCACAAGCTGGAGGTGGTGCAGACCCGATCTCACTGGAAAGTTTAGCTGCAGCCACACCAGCTTGCCCTGTAATGACATTCAACTTTGTTTCCTTTTGCACATTTCAGCAGAATGTTTGCATAGTCCTGGTCTTTGTCCAATCTACTGCAGCGCTCCAGGGCCTGCTACCTTCTGTCTTGGTCTCTGATTTCACGCACTAAGAGGCTGGAGCCCAAACAGACCCCTCTGCTCCCTCCTGCCCCCAGTGACTCAACTCCTGGCCTCAGGGCGGAGCGGTGTGGCCGCCTTGGTTCAAGGGGGGCACACTGGCGTGGATGAGGCATGGGCTCCCAGCCCAGCCCATCTGACCTCTCTCAACCCATTTCCCACCTCATTGGGCTCTTTGAACATAAAGTAAGACAAAGCACATCAGTGCCGAGCGTGTGGTTCATGGGTCGTACAAGTCAGCTGGTATCATTTTTAAAAAGTTATTTAAGGAACTAGGACTTCATCATGCCATACATAAGTAAAAAGCAGTACAGACTTAGAATTTCAGATGTATAAATATAAAACTATGTCAAAGGCAGTATGTAAAAGCACAGTGGGCAACGGCTTAGTGAAGTGACAGCTTTCAGCAGCATTGCACGCTTGGCTACTGTGGAATAGAGAAGTTCCTATAGAATAGAGAAGTTCCTATAGAGAATGAGAAATGCGAAGTGGTTTTATTGAAATGGAGACAGCTGGATGCCTGGCCTCTCTCCCCATCTTCTTGCTACCACACTCCCTTTCTTTTGGGAAACTGCCCCTCCTCCACTTCATCTGACTTTGGTGGCAATGCCAATCACTGAACCCGCCCCACCACCACAGGGATTGGCCCAGGGACGGGCACATGAGTGAGGTGGCCAATCGGAGTTCCTCCCTGAGATTTCGTGTATTAGGGGTGAGACGCATTTTCCTCTGAGGGCTTCCCAGGTGGGCTGATGGAAGTCCAGGGCTGTTAATGGTCCTGCCTTCCCTTCCCCCATCATATGAAGCAAGCCCTTTTGAAGCAGGGGAAAGTGAGACCACCTCCTACAGAAAAACACAGGAGACAGATGGAGACAATCTGTTCTGAGTCCCTGGACCCAGCTGTGCCTGAAGTCCAGATCATCTTCTCAGCTCCATGTTCCAATAAATTCCTGTTTTGCAATCAAGCTAATTTGAGGTGGGATCCTTTAATTTGCAATCAAAAGATTTCTTATTAAATTTAAATCAGAGGAAATCACCCAAATGGGCCTTGGTTTACTCATTTGGGAATGGGGCACGAGACTTGGCTGCAATCCCTCAGACCCTTCCAGCTATGAGATCCTCTAGAATTGCTCCAGCCTTTGATCTCTGGGATCTGCTGACCTCCTCCCCAGAGGTCCCCAGGGTCCTCGCACCGCAGCCCTGAGTCCTCAGCTGCTCCACCAGCATGGCAATGCAGGCCTCCAACTCCCCCAGGGTGCAGGCATGGTCGGCACCGCCGAAGTGACCAAAGTAAGTCATGAGCTTCTCCGCCGTCTGGTCATCACACCTGCAGCAAAGGAGAGGGCCTGCATTGCAGGGGGCTGCTTCCCAGAGCCCACTCTGTCCAGCCTTGGAGAGGTGGTGGTGGTGCGGAGTCGACCTCCTAAAGCAAAGCCAGGCCACGGCACCTGCCTGCCCAGCACCCTCCCACAGCCCCCATCTCACTCTGAGGAAAAGCCAAAGGCTTCACCTGATCTGCCCCGTGAGCTCTCTGACCTTCCCTCCCACCCACCCCCCCACACTCATGCTGCTCCAGCCACAGTGGCCTCCTGGCGGTCCCTCCAACATGCCTCAGGGCCTCTGTACTTGCTCTTCCCTCTTCCTGGAATGCTCTTCCCCCAGCATCTGCATTGCTTATTCCCTCGTTTCCTTCAGGGCTGTGCTCAGAGAGGCATTCCCTGCATCTCCCTGCCCCGCCTCTGTCCCTGCCCCTGTGTGACCCCTCTTCCTCACGCCTGTCACACTCACTAGAGGATCCAAAAGAGGAGGCCACTGTCTGGTTTACTGCAATTTTCCCTGTCCCTCAGATTTTGCCTGGCAAGTAGTAGGTGCTTCATAAATGCCTGCTGTTGACATGAAGAATTGGTGGTAACAACAACTCCAGAAAATCAACAGCATTTTACCATACAATAATAACTCTTGCCCCCACCAGCGTTCCCACCTACTGTGCACCAGGCACCTGTTAGGCATTGTATATCTTTGACCTCAAATCCTCACACAGCCTCTGCCACACAAGTGTCACCATCCCATCTTAGAGATGAGAAGACTGGGGTTCGGAGAAGCCAGGTGATTTGTCCGAGGTGTCCCAGGTGTCCTGGGCCTGTCCTCGGTCCCCATGAGGGTGGAGGTGAGATGAAACAGGGAGCCAGCACTGGCCTGGGGCCAGGCTGGAGAGCTGTGAAAATGGTGTGTGGCAAGGGGTGATGGGTTGGGAAGGGCTCTGAGAGGGACACTGGTGTCTGGGAGTGCCACAAGAGCTCCGGTGCAGGTGCTGGTGAGAAGGCACGAATGGGAATTCAAGCCAGCCATGAGCTGTACCCTGGAAGGTCATCCCACTTCATCCTCTACATGCTGGTGGGCCTTCCCACCTCTCCCTGAGGGACAAGGGGACAGAGCCGCAGAGGGGCTGGGAGGTGGCTGAGCGAGGCTAACCAGCCTCCTGGGTGCTCCTGGCTTCCCTGGACACCTCTGAGTGTGAGAGCCTGAGGCCCACAGTGGCTGACCCTAGACAGGCCACACACCTGCCTCTGCAGCTGGAGAGCCGGGCCAGCAGTGTCTTGGCCTCGGCTGCCGGCGTCTTCTGCTCCTCCCGCCACTTCTCCTCCTCCTCCTCCTCCTCGTCAGAGGCGGCCTGGCCCTCCACGGATCGGAACAGCTGCTCGTCCACTGCTGGGGAAGCACAGGATGTGGGGATGCAGGACAAAGGGTGGGAAACCAGGCATCCCTCCCCAGGTGGCAGCCCGAGGGGAGGGCTCTTGTGCCATGTTCTCTCTTGAGATAGCCACCCCCTACACCCCAGGCTCCTGTGTGGTAAGGCCACCAAGGCTGGTTCTGCCTCCCTGTAATGTGACCAGCCCAAGAGTGAAGCTGGCCAGTCAGAGCTCCTTCCTGGGACTTTACATAGGGACGTCGGGAGAAATGCTCTCTTTTTCTTCTCTTTCTTTTCTTTTCTTTTTCTTTTTTTTTTTTAAAGAGACAGAGTCTTGCTCTGTCACCCAGGCTGGAGTGCAGTGGTGTGATGATAGCTCACTGCAGCCTCAAACTCCTGGGCTCAAGTGATCCTCCTGTCTCAGTCTCCCAAAATGTTGGGATTACAGGCATGAACCACCGTGCCTGACTTCTTCCCTGTTTTCTAAGATGACACAAGCCAGGCCCTGTCTGTGGTCTCAGAGATAAGTGTTATTTCCATTTTAGGCCGTGGCAACCCCAGTCAGGAAAGGTCAAGCCAGTCTCTTAGGAGCTGGGGTGGGTTCCTCAAGGTATGGGCACCAGGATGGACAGATTTTCAATGCTCAGGGAACTGCAGGCATCTAATGTTTGGAGTAATGTGGAGGAAGGGGGTGTGACACATGTGACTCTCTGTGGTCCCCATTGTTGCTTGGCCTTGACAGTGGGCTCCCGCCTGCGTCAGCATCAGGAAGCCTGGGGGTCTGTGTGGCCCCCTGGTGTTCTGCTGCCCAACCTCAGTCCCCATCCCTGTCCCCAGGAGAGTCCCACTCCCTCCTCTTCCTCACCACTCAGCTCCAGGGGCACTTGAGTCAGGCCCAGCCACGCTGAGTGCAGCCTCCTCTGCGACTAGTTCAGGAAGGGCAAGGGACCCTGTGGGAGCCACTGGAGTTAGCCCAAGACTTGGACTCAAAACTTGCAGGGAAGAGAAATGCCCTCCATGCTTCTGGCCTGGGAGTTGAGAGGACCGGGCCTGGAGCCGCTGGTGACCATCTTGCCACTATGAGGGGAGTGCCTCCTGTGAAATGAATCACTGCAGAGCAACGCAGGGCCAGGCGTGGAGACAGCGGTGCTGCTGACATTTCAGCTGTGCCTGAAGCTTGCGTGGACTTTGAAGCTACGTGAACCAGTACATTGTCTTTTAACTTAAGCCGGTTTGGGCTGAATGATCTGACACTGGGAGACAAACGATGTCCTAACTGATACAGCTGTTTAAAAACAAAACCAGGCTTATGACCCCACCCCCACCGCCCCAGAGAATCACATGCAGAGATCCAGGGTGGGCCTGGGCATCCATGTTTTTCTTTTTTCTTTTTCTTTTTTTTGGGGGGTGGGGCAGGGCCCCACTCTGTCACCTAGGCTGGAGTGCAGTGGCACAATCTCGGCTCACTGCAGCTTCGACCTCCCAGACTCAAGTGATCCTCCTGCCTCAGCCCCCACAAGTAGCTGGGACTATAGGCATGTGCCACCACACTGGGCTAATCTGTTTGTATTTTGGGTAGAGACCAGGTTTTGCCATGTTGCCAGGGTGGTCTCAAACCCCTGAACTCAAGCGATCTACCCGCCTCGCCTCCCAAAGTGCTGGGATCACAGGTGTGAGCTACCACATCCAGCCTGCATCCATGCTTTTAAAGGTGACCCTGGCCACCTGGCAAGTTTGGGAACATCTCAGGGTATCCTGACCTCCTGATGGCTCTAAACCCCCCAGATTCTCCAGGCCTAGGTTCTTAGGATGATGAGGCTGGGGAAAAGGGCCCCAGCCCAGCCTGAGCAGCTGGTGGGAGTGGGCTCTGTTTTGAGGCTGGTGGTAGCATGGATGCAGACAGACCCCTGAGAGCAGGGCTGACACAGCCTGAGGGACTATGAACCTGGCAGGAAGACTGGGTGCACGGGTAGCATGGATGCAGACAGGACCCTGAGAACAGGGCTGAGCATAGCCGGAGGGACTGTGAGCCTGGCAGGAAGACTGGGCACACAGGGACAAACCTTCATCCAGGGCTCTGCTTCCGGAGCTGCTGTCTGACTGCCAGGCTCCCTCTGGAGTGGGGTCTGGGTCTCTGGTCCCAGCATCTTCAGGTTCATTACTCTTGTCTCCTGGCTCTGGGCTGGCTAACTGTGGGGTTGGGAGCTGGGAGTCCTCTGACCTGCAGTGGTGGGAGAGACACAGGCATTGAGGAGGAGTGTACAGGACTCTTCCATTTCCCACTGTACATGGGCAAGCTGTCTATGAACAGCCATTAGCACTCTGGCAGAGTCAGCTTCCCACAGTCCAGGAGGAAGTGCTAGATACTGGGATTCCCAGCATCCCTTGCAGCACACGCATGGAACCCAGTTTTAGCCAATGAGACTCAAGGCAAAATCTTCTGGAACAGATTTTCATCCTTATAAAAAAAAACTCTAGGAAAGGAAATGCCCCTTTCTGCCTGCCTTTAGACATTGTCATATGAGAATGTGATGTTTGGAGCTGCAGCAGCTGTCTTGTGACATGAAAAAATGTCTGAGAGAATTACTGAGTAGTTGAACAAAAGCCCTAATGTCCTTTAGCTGTTGACTTCACCAGCCCTAGAGCCACCCATCTCTTGACTTCTTGTTATAGGGGAATTTAAAAAAATTTTTTCATTGTTTCAGCTACTTTTTTTTTTTCTTTTTTTCTTTTCTTTTTTTTTTTTTAAGAGATAGGGTCTCTCTGTCACCCAGGCTGGAGTGCTGTGGCATGATCTTGGCTCACTGCAGCCTAGACCTCCCAGGCTCAAGCGATCCTCCCACCTTAGCCCCACAATTAGCTGGGACTACAGGTATGCACCACCACACGCAGCTAATTTTTGTATTTTTTTGTGGAGATAGGGTTTTGCCATGTTGCTTATGCTGGTCTCGAATTCCTCAGCTCAGGCAATCTGCCTGCCTTGGCCTCCTGAAGTGTTGGGATTACAGCCATGAGCCACTGCACCTAGCCTACATTTTTTTTTTTTTTTAATTTTTAAAATAGAGACAGAATCCTGTAATCCTAGTACTTTGGGAGGCCAAGGTGGGTGGATGACCTGAGGTCAGGAGTTCTAGACCAGCCTGGCCAACATGGTGAAACCCTGTCTCCACTAAAAATATAAAAATTAGCCGGGTGTGGTGGCACACGCCTGTAATCCTAGCTACTTGGGAGGCTGAGGCAGGAGAAACACTTGAACCTGGGAGCCCAGGAGGCGGAGGTTGCAGTGAGCTGAGATCCACCACTGCACTCCAGCCTGGGCAACAGAGTCAGACTCCGTCTTGGAAAACAAAAACAAAATAAACAAAAACAAAAAAGACACAGAATCTTACTGTGTTGCCCAAGCTGTTCTCAAACTCCTGGTCTTAAGAGATCCTCCAGTGCCTTGGCCTCCAAAAGCACTGGGATTTTGGATGTGAGTCACCACACCCAACTAGTTTAAATTGCATTTCTATTCCTTGTCCCCGAAAGCCTTTAATTGAAACATCTCCCTTCTCTGGGCTTTGGGGAACCTACATTACACCCCACCAATCACTTTTCTTGATATTTTAAGGGCCTGATCTTTTGAATATTCATTTTCCATGTCCCTGCAGTTACAAGATAGGAGAAGAAAGAAAAATCTGTCATAACATGAAATTATTCACTAATAAAAGGGCCACTTATTAAACTGGCCACTTTATACTAGCATCTGTCCCTCACCCATCTCATCATAACAACCCCATAGAACCCAATATGAAGCAAAACCACATCTTGGAAAAGGGGAGGCCGAGTGGTGTTGGTCAGGGGGACACGGGAGAACTCGAATCGCAGGCAGAGCCACTGATGTGGGGCTGTGGCAGGGCTGGACTGGATTACAACCAAGCAAGAGAAAATCAGCAGGATGAGCATCAGCCAGGAGCATCAGGAGAGTGCTCTGCTGCACGAAGAAAACCTTTAGAAAAGCCAACAAGGCTGGGCACAGTGGCTCACGCCTGTAATCCTAGCACTTTGGGAGGCCGAGGCGGTGGATCATGAGGTCAAGAGATCGAGACCAGCCTGGCCAACATAGTGAAACCCCGTCTCTGCTAACAATACAAAAATTAGCTGGGCGTGGTGGTACGTGCCTGTAATCCCAGCTACTCGGGAGGCCGAGGCAGGAGAATCACTTGAACCCAGGAGGTGGAGGTTGCAGTGAGCTGAGATCATGCCATTATACTCCAGCCTCGCAACAGAGCAAGACTCTGTCTCAAAAGAAAAGAAAAAGAAAAAGAAAGAAAGAAAGAAAGAAAGAAAGAAAGAAAGAAAGAAAGAAAGAAAGAAAGAAAGAAAGAAAAAAGTGAAGAAAGGCCTGAGATATTTTTGCAAAAGTGACCCTCCTCATGATAAAGCTGCAAAAAGAAAATCTCCAAAAACAAAAAACACAAAAACCATAAAGGTAAGGGTGCACCATTGTGTTCTTACAGTGCGTTGTTGGAAAAATTACTCCAAAAGGAATAATCAGTCCTAAATCATTCTGTGTTTGGTCTAAGAATGAGAGCACTGTACTGCAGTCATAGAGATTATTTTTTTTTTATTTTTTATTTTTTTGAGGCAGAGGCGCGCTCTGTCGCCCAGGCTGGAGTGCAGTGGTGCCATCTCGGCTCACTGCAAGCTTCGCCTCCCGGGTTCCCGCCATTCTCCTGCCTCAGCCTCCCGAGTAGCTGGGACTACAGGCGCCCGCCACCGTGCCCGGCTAATTTTTTGTATTTTTTTTAGTAGAGATGGGGTTTCACCGTGGTCTCGATCTCCTGACCTCGTGATCCGCCCGCCTCGGCCTTCCAAAGTGCTGGGATTACAGAGATTATTTTTAAAGAATGAAATGACTAGACTAGGCACGGTGGTTCACACCTGTAATCCCAGCACTTTGGGAGGCCGAGGCAGGTGGATCACTTGAGGTCAGGAGTTAGAGACCAGCCTGGCCAACACGGTGAAACCACATCTCTACTAAAAACACAAAAATTAGCCGGGTGTGGTGGTGGGCGACTGTAATCCCAGCTACTCAGGAGGCTGTGGCAGGGGAATCGCTTGAACCTGGGAGGCGGAGGTTGCCGTAAGCTAGATCGCACCACTGCACTGCAGCGTGGGTGACGGGATGAGGCTCCATCTCAAAAAAAAAAAAAAAAAAAAAAAAAGAATGAAATGGCTGAAAATATTACCTGGTTTTATTAAATAGTATGACAACTCATTTGCATACATTGTAGCTTTATTTTTCAATCTCCAAAGAGTCCCCATTTTATTTTTATTTGTATTATTTATTTATTGAGACTGAGTCTTGCTCTGTCACTCAGGCTGGAGTGCAGTGGCGCGATCTCGGCTCACGGCAACTTGCACCTCCTGGGTTCAAGCGATTGTCATGTCTCAGCCTCCCAAGTAGCTGGGACTACAGGCGCCCGCCACCATGCCAGGCTAATTTTTGTATTTTTAGTAGAGTCGAGGTTTCCATGTTGGAACTCCTGACCTCAAGTGATCCGTCCGCCTCGGCCTCAGAAAGTGCTGGGATTACAGGCGTGGACTACTGCGCTCGACCCAAGAGTCCCTATTTTATATGGACTCGCTGAGTGGACTTCCCACGACCAAATATTATTGGAACACAAAGACCCCTGCTCGGAAGGTGCTGTTCGGAGCCATGGCCCCTTGCTGGGCCTCTCACTGCGCAGGTGGAAGCCCGGCAGCACCCAGGAGGGGCAGGCAGGGAGCTTCCCGCGGCTGATCCGCGTGACCGGGGTGAGGCCCCGCGGAGAGTCCGGGCAGGTGAGGGGCACGGGCTCCTGGCCGGGGCTCAGTCAGGTGGACTCGGCACTTGGAGGGCCAGCTAGCCCACGGGCGCCGGAGCAGCCCTGCAGCGCCTCCCGTTGGCCAGCTCCCCGCCGGCACCTCGGCGGCGAGCACCGCCCCCGCCCGCGGGGCCTCCCCGTGCTTATCAGCATAACCCCACCCTGACCACCGTGAGTGGCCCAGGGCTGCACGGGGAGCCAATGAAACACAAGGAGCGTCTGCAGGCGTTTCCGGGCCTTAGCGGCGTTCTCTCCTACAGACACCCTTCTCTGCCTGCCTGAGGAGGGCTCGGAGTATGATGACCGACGAGGCGGGAAGTTGTGATTCTGAGGGGACTGTCCAGAGATGCTGGGGGCTGCAGATAGAGCCCAAAGATTAAGGCAAAAGAAACAGGGCCCTTAGTAACATCAGCTGAGCTGCTGGGTCAGGCTTTGCCTAAAGCCAGGGCTAACCCTGAAATTTCGTGTTTTTTGAGCCCATGACTCTGATTCATAAAATCCTGCATTCAGCGTCCCCCAGTGTAAGCCGAGAACGGGCATGTTGCTTAGCAGCAACCATTGTGAAAACCCCCGGTGGGGATTCTTGCTTCAATGTAAGATCGCGTGACTACAGCTTAGGTCATAATAGCTGAGATCTCACTGGGGAGGTGCCAGTATCTCCCTACTCCACGGGCTCCAGACTACAGCCTGGAGAAGAAAAGACACAAGGGAATAAGGTCACTGTCTCCAAGACTCAAGGATAGAGGCAAGTACCTGGTTATATGGCCCCATAGGGAGGTGTTTAACTGGGGTGCGACAGCAAAGATGGGAGTTGGGGAATCAAAGGGAGGCGATTTTAGCTCACTGGGAGGAACAACTTTCTCGCAGGAACTGCTGATGAAGAATGATGATGATGTGCTGTGGAAGGCAGTGAGCTTGGCAGAGGAGGTATGTCAGCAGGTAAGGGACTTCAGCGGCTGGAATTGTGAATACAGTTGGAGGCTGAATTAGACATTAATATCGAAATCCCACTATGAGATGCTGCTGCTTCTTCTATTCCCTAAATCATTTAAGGGTTTCAACAAGCAAAATGAGATACAGGGACGGCTCTTACCAAGGGGCCTGTTTAAACATTTCCTGACACAGGCTGCCTGGGGTGGACTGGATCCCCACACTCCACCTCCTAGCACTTGCATGTGTCTTAGAAAGCCTGCTCCAGGCACAGCTTCCTGCATGGACAGCAACGACAATACCAACAAAACCCTTCAGTGTTCTGAAAGCCACTCTCAATACTTCAAACATCTTCCTCACAAAAGCCCTGCGACATAGGTAAGGTCATCATCTCCATTTACAGAGGAGGAAACCAAAGCACCAAGAGCTGGAGGAAGCTGTGGAGGAAGAGGTGGAGGAAGCCGCACCGTGGGAGAGGCGGGGTCTGCACTCAGCCAGAGGGCTGCAGGCCCGCATGCCAGGCACAAGGGAAGCTTGGAAGGCACACTCTGGAATGACCCGGCCCAGCTGCCGTTGTCAGTGGGTGACTTCAGGTCACAGGCAGTGAAGCTGGGAAGAGAACAGAGCCATCTGGAGAGCAGGACAGATGAGGACACTCTTTGGAATTTTCCAAGAAGTAAAATCTGGCTGCAGAGAAATGGAACAAGTGCTTCCTCAGGGAGCCCTGGGGCGTGCTACTGTTATCTAGTGAACGGTATTCAACTGCTTCTCCCATTGCCCCTCTCTCTGCTGGATTATTCAGCAGGATCAGCCATCCCCATCACAGTCACATGCTATAATAGCTCCACCTTCAAACAAGCAAATACACAAAACACCCTCTGACCATATGACTTTCCCAGCTACCACCCTTACTCTGCCCTACTTGACAGAAAACTTGAAAGCACTGTGCCTACTACACACGCTGCCCCAGTCATGTCTTGGTCCCCGTCACATCACCCACAGCACTAGGCTGCCAAGCCCAATGGCCTGTTCTCAGCACCCATTTGATTTGGCCTAAGAACAAAGGACTGGACACCAGATTCCTTCCTCACTTACACACTCTTCCCACGGCTTCCAGGAGACTGCTCTCCTCTGGGATTCCTCCTGCCTCCCTGGCACTCTTTGCCATTTTGCCAATTTCTCCTCTCCATCCCGACCCCTAATGCCAGTGAATCCTGGGACGCCCTCTGAGGACCTCTTCTCTCCTCAACGTGCACTCACTCTAGGAGGGGCCTCAGCCAGCGCCATGGCTTTGCGTGCCCATGACTTCCAATTTCTTATCTCCAGCTCTGGCCTCTCTCCTGAACCTCGGGCTCAGATCCAGTTCCTGACAAGCGCCCCAACTTAACTGTGGCACCTCTATTTGGATGTCCCACATGCTTCTCACAGCCTCTCATGCCACCTGGACTTGTCCTGGTCTTCCTCCATCTGCTCCTGCCTCCCTCGGTGAAGTGTGCCATCACCCACTTGACTGCCCAAAGAGTGGCCGCTGGGTTTGGCCACCTGGAGGTCATGCGCAGCTACTGAGCATCTGGCCAACCACTCAGTTCCACCCCAGCGCCCAGCCCAAGGGTGCCACAGGGAGGGTGCTTGGCAAAGGGCTGTTGTATTGTGTGGCACCTCCTATGTCCAGGTCTGTGCAGGTTGGCAGGGGAGGTAGAGGGGTAGGAGGGGAGAAGGAGCTGCAAGTCCCCGCCCTCTGTGGGCTGCTCCTCTGGGTGGAGCACCAGGAGGTCAGGCAGGGGATGCAGACACAGCCCTCCCTCCAGGGCGTGTCCACTGGCCTCGGGCCACTCCCTCCACAGACAAGTGGGGCGTGGAGTCTGGAGAGAGCAGGGGAGGTATCCTGCAGGAAGCAAGACCTGGGGTTGAGCAGAATTAGTACTAGGTGGAGGAAGACAGGCAGCAGGTATGTTTGGGGACAGAAAAGAGTACAGCACAGCTAGAGAAGAGGACCCAGAGCAGACAGGAATGGGCGGAGAAAGGAAGCAGAGAGGGCTGAGTGGCCTGGCAAGGCACCCCTCCTCTAGCTGGGGCTGTGTGTGCTGTTGGAGTAACGCTCACCCCCTGGTTGATATCTCTCAGAGGAGGAAGTGGTTAGGTTACCAGGTGGCTGGGGTGAGTGGGGATTTGAACCCGACTCCGCCACCTCAATGAGACCTTGACCTCATTCCCTTGTCCACGCTGCATTTTACCCGCTGGCACCAGACACAGACCTTGAAAAGTCACATCTTTATTTATCTTATAGATGATGGAAGCCAGTGGGGGTTGAACCATATGGAATAGTGATTTTTACTGCTTTTGACCTACAAAAGGGCGATTTAAAATGGGGCAATCTTGGCTCACGCTGTAATCCCAGCACTTTGGGAGGCCAAGGTGGGTAGATCACCTGAGGTCACGAGTTCGAGACCAGCCTGACCAACATGGTAAAACCCCATCTCTTCTAAAAATACAAAATTAGCCAGGTGTGGTGGCGCGTGCCTGTAATCCAGCTACTTGGGAAGCTGAGACAGGAGAATCGCTTGAGCCTGGGAGGCAGAGGTTGCAGTGAGCCAAGATGACACCATGGTACTCCAGCCTGGGCAACAGAGCAAGACTCCATCTCAAATAAATAAATAAATAAATAAATAAATAAATGCTGCAATCTGATAAAACATGTTCACAAAATGTTTCTTGGTGGACTGACTTCAAATCTGTCACTTCACTAGTGGGTGTCCAGGTTTGTGAAAAGTTTTGTTAGAATTTTCTGGTTCTAGAAACCTGACAGCCTTTGGCCCTGAGACTGGACCACAGGACCCAGGGGTTTAGCATGGGTTTCATGTGAGGATGTGCTCTCTGCTTATGCACTATTGGCGGGAGTGTAAATTAGTCCAACCATTGTGGGAAGCAGTGTGGCAACTCCTCAAAGAGCCAATAGCAATCCCATTACTGGGCATATTCCCAGAGGAATACAAATCATTCTACCATGACGACACGTGCATGCAAATGTTCATTACAGCACTATCCACAATAGCAAAGACATGGAGTCAACCCAGTGCCCATCAATGACAGATTGGATAAGAAAATGTAGTGTATATACACTATACTATGTAGCCATAAAAAACAACAAGATCATGTCTTTTGTGGGAACATGAATGGAGCTGGAATCTATTATCCTTAAACTAACACAGGAACAAAAACCAAATGCCACATATTCTCCCTTATTAGTGGGAGCTGAATGAAGAGAACACATGGACACAAAGAAGAGAACCCCAGTGTCTGGGGCATGCTGGAGGGTAGAGGGTGTGAGGAGGGAGAGGAGCAAAAAAAAATAACCATTGGATACGAGGCATAATACCTGGGTGATGAAATAATCTGTACAACAAACCCCTAGTGACATGAGTTTACCTGTATAACAAACCTGTGGCTGGGCACGGTGGCTCACGCCTGTAATCCCAGCACTTTGGGAGGCTGAGGCGGGCGGATCACAAGGTCAGGAGATCGAGACCATGGTGAAACCCCGTCTCTACTAAAAATACAAAAAATTAGCCGGGTGCAGTGGCGGGCGCCTGTAGTCCCAGCTACTCAGGAGGCTGAGGCAGGAGAATGGTGTGAACCCGGGAGGCGGAGCTTGCAGTGAGCCAAGATTGTGCCACTGCACTCCAGCCTGGGCCACAGAGCAAGACTCCGTCTCAAAAAAAAAAAAAAAAAAAAACCTGTACATGTACCCCTAATTCTAAAAAGTTAAAAAAAGATCAAAACAAAAATAATGCTATACAAATTCTAATAGTAATAATAATAATAATAATTAAAAGAATCTGCTCCCCGGAGTTGGCTCTGGGAGGCGGTGGCACTGCCTTTGGTGTTTCTTGGCTCAGCTGACTGAGGACAGAGTTGCTGGTGGCCTTGCTGGGTGGGCCGAATGCTATGGCCCCATCCTCTCTGTTACACTCAGTGGCTAGGAGCTCCTGCTCCTGACTTGCAGGTCCAGCATCCTGACCCCCAGCTCTAAGGTCACCAAGCTGCCCCCTGCCCCTGCAACATGCTGTCTGTCTTTACTCTCTGGATCCAGCAGCAGCCTGCTACCATGTGTCGTCATGGCCATTTCCTTGAACACATCTCTGACACACCTAGCCCCGGAGGCTACTGTGGCTTCCCAGAGAGGTCTAGATCCCTAATATCACGGCCCACCACAAGGAGTTTCTGAAGTTACAATGCAAAATTCGTTTGGAAGAACATATTTTGTTCAGGTGGGCCCTACTGATGGAAAGATGTCCCCTTGCCCCGCTTCCCACCTCAGTTCCACCCCTCCAGTCCCCACTCCACTCTGGCTGCTGAAGGGATCAAAGGTCAGCTTTTAAAATGCTTCTGTGGCTCCATATGGACAACAGAAGTAACTTGAGTGTCAGGCTGGGTGCAGTGGCTCATACCTGTAATCCCAGCATTTTGGGAGTCAGGTGAATCACTTGAGCTCAGTGCGAGACCAGCCTGGGCAATACTGCAAAACCCTGTCTCTACCAAAAATACAAAAATTAGCCAGGTGTGGTGGCCACATGCCTGTGGTTCCAGCTACTCTAGAGGCTGAGGTGGGAGGATCTCTTGAGCCTGGGAGGCAGAGGTGGCAGCGAACCAAGATCACACCATTGCACTCCAATATGACAGAGTGAGACCCTGTCTCAAAAACAAACAAACAAACAAACAACAAGGGGCCTCCAAGATCTGACCCAGCCCAGCCCTCCAGTATCATTGCTGGCAATGACCCATAAGCAGCACAGCCAGACCCATTGAACTTCCTGTGCCTTACCCTTGAGGTCTTTGCACATGATAATAACCATAGCCAATGCCTCTATGGAGCTTATAGTGTGCTAGGTGCTGTCTTAAGTGTTTTTATGCAAACAAACTTGTCAAACGACCACATTCTGAACCCACACAGATTCCTCTGCCTGAAAGGTGCACACCCCAGCTCCAGCAAGTAGAGCCCAGAAAATCCTCCTAGTTCTTCATTCTCCCACCCCGACAAAAATGTCACTTTCTCAGAACTCACCTCTCCTTCTGTTATGGTTTGAATGTGTCCCCCAAAGTTCACGTGTTGGAAACTTAATCCCCAATGCAACAGTGTAGAGAGGTGGGGCCTTGAAGAGGTGATCAGACCATGAGAGCTCTGCCCTCACGAGTGGATCCACACCATTACTGCAGGAGTGGGCTCCAGATACAGGAATGCATTTGTCTCCCTCTCTCCCTCTTTTGCTCTTCCACCTTCTTCCCTGGAATGATGCAGCAAGAAGCCTATGGCCAGATGTGACATGCCGTTTACTTCCCAGCTTCCAGAACACTTAGCTAAATTTCTGTTTTTTGTTTGTTTGTGATGGAGTCTTGCTGTGTCACCCAGGCTGGAGTGCAGTGGTGCAATCTTGGCTCACTACAACCTCTGCCTCTCAGGTTCAAGTGGTTCTCCTGCCTCAGCCTCCCGAATAGCTGGGACTACAGGTGTGTGCAACCATGCCTGGCTAATTTTGTATTTTTAGTAGAAAACGGGTTTTACCATGTTGGCCAGGAGGGTCTTGAACTCCTGTCCTCAAGTGATCTGCCTGACTCGGCTTTCCAAAGTGCTGGGATTACAGGTGTGAGCCACCAGACTCAGCCCAATTTCTTTTCTTTATAAACTACCCAGTCTGTGGTATTTTGTTACAGCAGAACAAATAAATATGAATAAGACACCTCTCAGAGGTGTGGCTCCCAGAGCCCTCATATGGTGTGTTATGGTGTTTCTCTCTCACCGGACTGGGATTTCCTTGAGGACAGTTAGCACAGGGACAGAGTGGCCCAATGAAGGTTTGTCAAATGGATGAATGAGATTTAGGGGAGGAAGAGCAAGGAAAGGCCAGGCCAGGGACAAGACCAGAGCCTGGGTAAGCATCCAGTTTCCTCCTATCACCTACTCACCTGCTCTTGGATTGTTCCAGAAAGGCCAGAGAAGGAAGAGCACTAGATCTGGAGCCCCAAGACATGGGTTGAGTCCCACCATTCCCAGTTCTTATCAGCTTTGTCCTGTGGAATGGGGCTAAGCCCTCTGTGCACCTCAGAGAGGGGTGGACCCTACATGATAGGATAATGCAGATTCCTAAGCTGCAGACATTTTTGGTCATTTGTCCTTTTTTTACTAATACATATCTTATTTTGTAGTAAATATTATAACCAATAATGAAAACCCAGCATCTCTTGCCATAAATAGTAACCATTGTTAAATTTAAGAAGCAAGAGGCAGCCAGGCGTGGTGGCTCACGCCTGTAATCCCAGCACTTTGGGAGGCCAAGGTGAGTGGATCACGAGGTCAGGAGATTGAGACCATCCTGGCTAACATGGTGAAACCCCATCTCTACTAAAAATACAAAAAATATTAGCCAGGCGGGGTGGCGGGTACCTGTAGTCCCAGTTACTCGGGAGGCTGAAGCAGGAGAATGGCATGAACCTGGGAGGCAGAGCTTGTAGTGAGCTGAGATCACACCACTGCACTCCAGACTGGGTGACTGAGCAAGACTCCATTTCAAAAAAAAAAAAAAAGAAGAAGCAAGAGGCCATTAGCCTGAGGCTGTCTCTGTACTTTGAGTGATGATCTGAAGCCGAACTTAGTATGTGAAGAAATCAAACCCCAATTTAGAAGCATATATTTGTAACAAATAGCAGGCTGAGCTCCCCAAACCTCTGCTGGCCCTGACAGCTGCCCAATTCATGACTTGTTCTTTACTCAAGTAAACTCTGTTAAATTTAATATGTCCAAAGTTTTTCCTTTTAACACCCTACAAATACATAAAGCAACAATAAAACACAGTTAGTCAGTTGTAGCTAGGTCTTGTTTTCTGTCTGCCTCTGAACCCGAGGCTGCTCTCTGTCCATTCAAGAGAGGCTAGCAACTGTCAGGAGAAGTCAGAGACTTCTCAGCTCCAAACCACAGCTTGGGAACTGGTGCTGGAAAAGCATAGCAAAGGCCCAACCTCCCTGCCCTGTGCTTTCTGGCCTGCGACTCCCACATTCACTCCTGCCTGCCGCACCTCTGGGCCACTGTCTTTCGGGAGCCATGGGGGAAATGGGCTGGGGGCCTTCTGTGAGCTGCAGAGACACTTGTCACTCAACGGGCATTACTGAAGCACCTCTGTCAGGGCTCCAGCCAGTTCTGGGGAAAGGCAGGCCCTGATAGCCACCCACTCTCCCTTCACATCCTCACTTCCTGGCAGACCCCAGAGTCCTTGTGTGCGGTTGGGTGTTCCCTCCAGCTGGCCACATCTGCACAGCACCCGGAGGCTGGGTGAGCCTCTGATGTCTTCCTCCTGCTGGAGGCCGATGGTCACATCTGGCCACCAGCCCAGGGGCTTACACAATCTGACAAGGGCCAGATGTTGCTCTTCCTCCCTTCTACTGCACTGGCGACTCCTGGCTCCTGGCTCCAGATCTTCATGCAACAGACCCCTCCTTCAGTTCTGTGATGCAAAGAGGTGGATCTCAGGAGCTGCAAACCTGGGTTCCACCCTCAGGACTATGGCTTCGCTGTGTGACCTGCACAACTCCCTCCCCCTCTCTGAACCTCCATTTCATTTTCCTGATTAATCAGTCAACACTGCTGGGGGCTCTGTGCTAGCTGGGCCTGGGGGGTCCTATGAGGATGAAATGAAATGACATGGTCCTTCTAAACTTTGTGGAGCTCCTGCCCTGCTAATATTTGAGATAATTTTAGGTGGCACTCAGATGAATGGCTAGGAGTATGTGCACTTGTTGTAAACAGTTAAGCATTTATTTTAATGTGTACTAGAAAAGTTAATAAGCACATCAAACCATCTTAGTTTTACATTTATGACAGTGATATAACTTCCTTTTACAATTATCTAGGTAAACAAGTGAGTCAATTTAAGGAAAAATATTAATTAAATAATACAGGTACTATATAGATATGACAAAAAAATGACATGGATCTTAGACTATCTGAAGCTTGGCAAATGCTTAGACACCAGCACACGGTGAGCTCTGGGTGCTGTGAGAGCAGAGCTCTGTGCCTGTCCCGGCCACCTCTGCCCCTCACAGCAGGGGACCCCGACCCTAACATACTGACACCCTCTTTCTACAATGGCCCTGTGTTATCCCAAAATGAACTGAATACATAATATGCCCTATTTTCAGATGTACTTCAAGAAAATTAATGTGATGCCCTAATGGTAATTTAAAAGAGAAAGAAAAGGAAAGGAGTTTTATGATATATATTTCGATATGTAAATACTCATAAACAATGAAATTTTCAGATACTTAAACCTGCCTGTGATGGATACGTTTAAATTTAAGAGGGGCAAGGTAACATTCAACTGAATGTTGTTGATTATCTTTCCCTATATTTGGCATTTTAAAATATCCAGATTAATAGATGGATTGATAAATAGACAGACACCTACGCAGACTCACAGGAGTACAAGCGTAAGGACTGCCAGTGTTTTTTGTTTTTTGGGTTTTTTTTGTTTGTTTGTTTGTTTCTTGAGACAGAGTTTCGATCTTGTTGCCCAGGCTGGAGTGCAATGGCGTGATCTCAGCTCACCACAACCTCTGCCTCCCAGGTTCAAGCGATTCTCCTGCCTGAGCCTCCCCAGTAGTTGGGACTACAGGCCAAGCATTCCCTGCCAGCAGCTTCAGCACCATGAGTGTTGTCACTGTCTTTGATGTGCCTCTGAAATGATGAGCAAGTCTTGGAAAATGCCAAACAAAACAAAGTGTACCCTTCTCTCAACTCACACAGCATCAGATTCCTGGAAAACCCTTTGTATATTAAAACCTTGTGGAAAACCCTGTGTTTATACATAAGACAGAGGTGGGCTCCAGCCTCAGATCATCATGGCGAAAGTGAGGCTTGCGCAGCACAAATGTGTCCAGCAGGCACATGGAGCTCATGTGGGGTTTGGGGTGATGCTTGGTTGTACAGGATCTGCCCAGAGGCTTGTTTCCCTGGCAGGGCCCCTCACATGTCAGAAGCACCACCCTTCCAGTCACTGAGGCAAACCCTCCTCCCTACGAATTTCCAGAAAGTCCCTGGGGAGATACTGCTCCCAAGGAGATGCCCTGTTCCAGACCCCTCCCAGCTCTCAGCCTTAGATCCCACTGGCCACGGCAGCCTCACCCTGGGACTATGAGGTGCCCACCCCTGTGGATTTGGACTTGGAGGCTGCCGGGTCAGCACACTGGACCATGCCCAGCCTTCAGAAGGGTGGTGTCCAGGGTTCCCATCTGCGAGTGCCCAGCCAGCCTGTAACCTTCCTGGCCCCCTCCCCTGGAGCCTCTGGGCTCACACAGCCTTTTAAGAGGGGTATCTGGCCTGTGTCTGTTTAATCCTGGGCCAGCCACTCCAATAAGCGTGCCTTACCAAGTCTTTCACCTCTTCAACACTCAACTTCCCCATCATTTTATTATTTATTTATTGAGACAGGGTCTTACTCTGTTGCCCAGGCTGGAATGCTGTGGCGTGATCTTGGCTCACTGCAGCCTCAACCTCCCAGGTTCAAGTGATCCTCCCACCTCAGCCTCCTCAGTAGCTGGGACCACAGGTGCATGCCACCACACTCAGCCAGTTTTTGTATTTTTTATAGAGATGGAGTCTCACTTTGTTGCCCAAGTTGATCTTGAACTCCTGGGCTCAAGTGATTCACCCATCTCGGCCTCCCAAAATGCTGGGATTATAGGCATGGGCCACTGTGTCCAGCCTTCCCAGTCTTTTAGATGGGAATAAGTCACCCAAGCTCATAGGGTGCAAGTCAGGGCTAAATTAGGGATATACGTGTCTGGCACACAGTAAACACTTGACAAATATTAACTCCCATCCTCTGTTTACAGCTTCCTGCTTGTTCATCTTTCCTTTTCCATTTCTCATTTTACCCCCTAAAACCTCAAATAAATGCATAAATTTCTGCAGTGGTGTACCAGTGTTTTAATCTGGTCTGCATCATCCAGTGTGGTAACCACAGTCACAGGTAGCTATTTAAATTTAATCAGGCTGGTCGCGGTGGCTCATGCCTGTAATCCAGCACTTTGGGAGCCTGAGGTGGGTGAATCACCTGAGGTCAGGAGTTCGAGACCAGCCTGGCCAACATGAGACCAGAAAACCTGTCTCTACTAAAATACAAAAATTAGCCGGGCGTGGTGGTGGGTGCCTATAGTCCCAGCTACTTGGGAGGCTGAGGCAGGAGAATCACTGGGAGACGGAGGTTGCAGTGAGCTGAGATCACACCATTGCACTCCAGCCTGGGCAACAAGAGTGAAACTCAGTCT
The DNA here is from genome assembly GCF_000951035.1 of Colobus angolensis palliatus. NCBI lineage: Eukaryota > Metazoa > Chordata > Mammalia > Primates > Cercopithecidae > Colobus > Colobus angolensis. Next base: position 4,430,807 of record NW_012116377.1, read on the forward strand.
CAAAAAAAAAAAAAAAAAAAAGTAAATTTAATCAAAGTTAAATAAAACTAAGAATTCAGTTCCTCAGTTGCACTAGCTACATCAGGTGCTCAGTAGCCACCCATGACTCACAGCTACCAGCGCAGCCAGAAAGCATTTCCATCATCTCATAAAATCCAGTTGGACAGTGGTGATCTACAACTTATATTAAAAGTTAAATAATTGCCGGGCGCGGTGGCTCACGCCTGTAATCCCAGCACTTTGGGAGGCCAAGGCGGGCGGATCACAAGGTCAGGAGATCGAGACCACGGTGAAACCCCGTCTCTACTAAAAATACAAAAAATTAGCCGGGCGCCATGGTGGGCGCCTGTAGTCCCAGCTACTCGGGAGGCTGAGGCAGGAGAATGGCGGGAACCCGGGAGGCGGAGCTTGCAGTGAGCCGAGATTGCACCACTGCCCTCCAGCCAGGGGGACAGAGTGAGACTCCTTCTCAAAAAAAAAAAAAAAAAAAAAAAAAAAGTTAAATAATTTACAGTCATTTTTCCCAGAACTGTAGTTCTCACTTGTTTGTATTACAATTATATGAATCTAGAATGTGACAGTTTATACAAACACAAACTATATACAAGTGAGCGTCCTTCTGCGGTCCCACATCCTCATAGGAATTATTGGACTGATGAGCAAACCACTAAGACAAACACTGATAAGTGGGCTGACTGGGCTTCTAAATCCCACATGAGTGAAGGTAGCCAGCCCTCGCTAAACCTAAACCTACCCAGGACAAACTTAAAGCTGGGTCCCTGTCTTCATCACCCAAAAGGGTAGACTCCAGGTGGACTGAAGACCTAAAAGATACGATTAAAACAAAAGAATATCCAGCAGAATACCCTTGTGACCTAGGAAAGGAGGACCACTCAAGAATTTAAAGGCAAAAATCATAAAGCCAAAAGAATTTGGTGAATTTGATTACATCAAAGAACACACTGGGGCCGGCGGGCATCACTTGGTCAAATCATGTATGTGTCTCCACAAGACCCAGCGACCCCTCTCCTGGGACAGTTCTCACAGCAGGCTGCTGCATGGTGGCATGGGGGAGGACAGGCACTTGGTGTCATCCGTAGTGGTGGGCAGTTGGAGGCAGCCTAGTGTCCACCCCTGGGAGTGGACGGAGGAGTTTGCAGAGGGGAGAAGCAGCGGGCAGATGCACTCACAGAACAACATTTGGGGTGGGAACTCCAACACCGAGTGGGGAGTCAGAGGCACGGCGAGACATGTGCCACAAGGCGCCGATTGGGTGCAAACAGACCCCGAAAGACTCGCTTTGCAAGAACACATCCCAACAAGAATATACACAGAAATCACCGGGGAGGGACTGCCTGAAGGGCAGGAAGGCGTGTGGGACCAAGAGGTGAAAGAGTCCATTCCTGCCCCTGCCCAGTCCCCTGCTCAGGATACACGAGGAATCCCAAGGTTGGAATTGCTGGCCACCAATGACCAGCACATTGTCATTTGACTCAGGGCTAGCATACTTATGCTGTAAAGGGCCAGAGAGTAAATACTCCAGGCTTTGAAGCCCATGAGGTGGTTGTCAGAGCTACTCCACTCTGCACAGGAGCAGTCCCAGAGAATATACAAACAAGCGGACATGGCTGTGTTCCAATAAACCTTTATTCATCGACACTAAAATTTGAATTTTATGAGATTTTCATATGTCATGAAATAGCCCTCTTTTAGTTTTTTCCCAACCATTTAAAAAACTATTCTTAGTTTGTGGATTGTATAAAAATAGGGGTGGAGCTGGACTGGCCCACAGGCTGCAGTTGCTAATCCCGGATTTAACTGATGACTTCTGCTCCCCGTGGAGACAATTTAGTCCAAGGCAAACATGTTTAATGAGCTGGAGAACTGAGGGCTCATCTTTACTCCCAAAGTCAGCCAGTGCCTCTGGATTTGCTAAGAGAACTAACCCTATTAGGTTAGAGGATAAATGAAACCAAGCATCTGGCTGTGGATAAAAAGACCACCCTGAGGGGGATGGGGACCCTCTTGTATGGCCAGGGCTGCATACCATATGGTAGTCAGGAGGGAGGGCTGTTGTTTTCTTGCTTCAATGAGCAGCATTGATTTCTGTTGTTTGCAACCATAACTCCCTGGCTGGTACAACCTTGAGAAACTCATTTCACCTCTCTGAGGTTAAGTTTCTTTCCAATGAAATGTCTGCCTCATGGGGGTGGGCACTATGGTGACCACCGGGGTGGGCAGAATGTCTAGGAATGGGACCCCAAGTTCCACACCCTAATTCCCAAAGCCTGTGAGTGAAGTGAGCCTATCACTCGGAGATGGCAGGACGTTCTATGGCACGCTGACCAGAAGACAGGGGAGTATCCCTGTCTAATCACACAAGTCCCTTGAAATGCAGACAGCTTTCTGGCCGTGAGAGAGATGTGAAGTGTGAGAAGGACATAGAGCAGGTTGTTGCTGGCTGGAAGATGAAAGCGATGTGGGTGAAGGAACGCAGAGAGCAACCCCAGCTGATAGCCAGCAAGGAAAGGGGGCCTCGGTCCCACAGCCAAAAGGAGCTGGATTCTGCCAACATTGGAATGAGCTTTCCCAGGGGCTCCAGACCCGGCCAAGGGAGCCTTGCTTTCGGCCTTGTGCGAGCTTATGCAGAGAAGTCAGCCACGCCCGCCTGGACTTCCGGCCTATGGAATTATGAGGTCACAGGTGGGTGTTGTTTCAAGTAACTAAAAGTGTGGTGATCAGCTATGGTTGTGATAGAAACCAAATTCAGCCATCCAAACAACCACACCCCATCTGCTGTCAGCTCAACCCTGACTGTCAGCTCAACCCTGACTTGTGCTCCCAGAGAGACTTGACTGGCCTAAGCCAATCATGAAGCCTCCTTCACGTGGCCAGAGATTGGTTTAGGAGCAAGCATGTGATGCAATTCTGGCCAAAGAGAGGTGAGGGGAAGTCTGCCAGGAGGACCTGCGGATATGGCAGTGATGCCTGAGGCCATGGCAGCTCTCTTGTAACCATGAGGGGCCCTTGCTGACAGGCCAAAATGACAAGCTGAGGAAGACAGAGTGGAAGATGAATCAGGTCCTTGAAAACTTCACTGAACTGCCAATGAACTGCTCTCCCCTGGACTTCTCACATGAGATAATAAATGTCCCTGTGGTTTAAGCCATTCTGAGTTGGGTTTTATGTTCTTGCAACATAAAGCATCATCACTGATAAACCACTCACAGCATGGCTTAGGAGTGCAATAAGGTTGTACAGATAAAGTCCTTAGTGCAATGCCTCACACCCAGCGGGTGCTCAGAAATATTGGTTTTTGTTCCTTAATCAATGCTGCCCCCTCTTGCCTCAGCCCCTGTACGAGTCAGGGTTTGACCAGAGAAGTGGGGCCAGTGTGCGGAATCCATCTACAGCCATGCCTGCAGCTGTAGCTCTGTCTCAAGGGCTTTATCACAAGCAGGTGGCCTGTGTGCCTGTGTGATCACGGGGGCTGGCTAAGCGAGTCTGGAATCCACAGAAGGAAAGCTGGCAGGCAGGTGGAGCTCACAGGCACTGCTCATAGGCTTCCCCAGAGGCTCTAGACACAGGCACACCTGTGAGCTCCACCTGCCTGTCAGCTTCCCTTTTGTGGACTTCAGGCTTGCTTAGCCAGCCCCCACAATCACACAGCCCACTTCCTTTTCATAAAGCCCTTCAGAGGTACGGCTGTAGGCCTGGCTGTAGATGGATTCCACACCCTTCTGTCCACAGGTGGAACTTCTCTTCCACACAGAAGCCTGTTTGGCTCTTGAAGCCCACCCAGACCAGCCAGGATAATGTCTCTTACCTAAAGTCAACTGATGACAGACTTTAATCCATATGCAAAATACCTGTACAGTAACTGTAGCTTAGTGTTTGACCGGTAACTTGGGGCTGTAACCAAGGGGGAGGTCAAGGCATCACATCAAAGCCAGGGGGATGCATCAAAAGCTCATTACACCCCCTGGGCTCAGTTTATTCTGGAGTAGATGAGAAACGTCACTGGTGTCTTTTTCTCTCTGCTTCTTATGCTCTGAGCCGCTCAGCGACTCAGCAAGTCTCAGGAAGCTGCAGAGCTGACAGGTCCCCCAGAACCCAGCCAGGCTACTGTGGGCCATCAGGCCACAGCCACGCTACAGCACCTACCCTGGGAGGTCCTGGAGGTTCGCACACAGCGGCTTCCTTTGCTGCATGGCGTTTCCTGAGCCAAGCAGCCTCACAGGAAATGGAGAGCAGCATGTGAAAACAAGAGAACAACAGGAGGAAGAACAGCCTGAGGGGTGGGGGACGGGGGATGGCAGAGGAAGTGCTGAAAATAAATCACAAGGGGTGCAGGGGACAGTCTTCAGGGGTCCTCTGTGACTCCTCTCTGGTCCCTACCTGAACTCGGGAACCCCCCAACTTTACTGAGCAGGGGATGGCTGTGGGACCGGTGCGACAGGAGTGTGCGAACAGACACAGACACTCAGCTCTTGGGGCCTCCTGCAGGGTGTCAGGCTGGGCTGGTGACCTCTAAGGCCCTGCCAGCCCAAGCTACTGACCTGGTTCTTTAATTCACCGAAGGATGAATTATTGAGCCAGCCACTGTCCTTAGCAATGGCATGAAAAGTTCAGAGGCCGTGAAAGACGAGAGGGAGAGGCTGTAGATGGAGGTGGGGCCTCCCTAAAGAGTTGGGGTCTGGCAAGACCTGAAGGGTGAATGTGGATTGGTCAGGAGTAGGCTTGTGGATGGTGGAGGGAGCCTTATGCCCAAAGGGCCTGAGGAGGGGAGACTTGGAGGGTCAGTGTGGCTGTAGCAGATGATGGGAAAGGGCCTGGCCACTCGGGGTCAAGACGGTCACCAGAGGAGGTCATGGGAGAGTTGTGAGTAGGGAGGCCCGAGGTGGGATCTGGGTGTTGAAAAGATTAACCTGGCACTGTGTGGTCAGTGGTTCTGAGCCAGCTGGGACACCAGTCAGGAGGCCAGGACAGCTGTCCAGGGGTGGTGCTGGGGCTAGGCTGGGTGGTGGGTGCAGCTGGAGAGTAGCGGGTGGGTCTGAGCCACGTGGAACTGAGACTTAGCAGGACTCGGTGTGCACAGCTGAGGAGGGCTCTTCACCTGCTCCTCCTCACTGGCCCCTCCGCATCCAGTCTGGTTCCAACTTGCTTGTCCCCATGCAGGCAGTGCAGACAAGCCAAGCTTGTGCCTAGCCCTGTGGTTTTTTGCTATGGGGGTCACCTCTGCCCTGGATCACACAAGTCACTGGCCCCACCTTGCCACTCAGGCCTCAATTCCAAGGCCACACTTCAGAGAAGCCTCCTGTGATGGGCTGGTTGTGTCCCCCCAATTCATATGTTGATGTCCAGACCCCCAGTGTTCCTCACAATGTAATCTTATTTGGTGATGGGACATTTAATGAGGTAATCAAGTTAAAATGAGGTCTTTAGGGTGGGCCCTAATCCAGTCTGACTGGTGTCCTTCTAAGAAGAGATTAGGACAGACACATGCACAGAGGGAAGACCACGCGAGGATACAGGGAGAAGGCGGCCCTGTCTGCCAGCCCAAGAGAGAGGCCGCTGGAGAAGCCAACGCTGCCGACGCTGCACTCTGGTCAGCCTCCAGAGCTGTGGGAGACAAATGCCTGTTGTTGAAGCCCCCGGTCCGTGGGGCTTGTCACAGAAGCCCAAGCTGACTCACACACTCCCCGACCCTCCCTTTGTCCACCTGCTTAGTTACTGGTGGTCGACAGCATCCCGCACTGAGAGTGGGCCCACGAGGGCAGAGTCTCTGCCTCTTCCCAGCTGCCTCCCTCATGCCCAGGACAGCATGGGCCCTCTCCGGGCACTTGACAGAATTTGGTTGAATAAAGAAAAGTCAGTGGTTATTTCTGACAGAAAATCATGAAGAAGCAAAATGAAGAGTCTGAAGGCTCTGTCTGCCCCTTCCTGGGTCTCTGACTGGGTGGCTCCAGGCTTCTCCAGTCACCTCAGTCCTCTCCGGAAAAACCCCCACCCCCAACTCAGAGCAGATTCTGACAGTCCCTCCTGCCCCTGCCTTGTCACAAAGAAGCCACCGCCCTTCCTTGGCCAGGTCCTCTGCCTGGCTCAGGGGGACTGGGTGCCATCATTGCCTACAAGTAGCCACCAGTCCAGCCCCCTGACTACTGTTCTTTGGAGAATCGACTCCTCCATTTCTCCTGGCCAATGTGTCGGGCAGGGCCAAGGGCGGGAATGTTTCAGCCAGGCCTAGCTAATCGAGTGGCAGTGATTGGTCCAAAGTAGTCACATGACCCTAGGTTGGCCAATCAGCATACTGCGCTCCATTTCCCTGGTACCAGTGACTGGTTCCAGGAGGGGCATGGACTATGTTGGAACTACTGGGAAAGAGAAAATGTTTCTGTTGGGGGTGACTGGGAGGATAGGAGCTAATCCTGATGATGATGGTAGCTGTCTTGCTACCTTATGGGAAGAATGTCTGAAATCAGAGCCAGCTAGGAAAAATACAAGATAAAGGATAGAAAGAAAGAGATTCCAGGTATCATAACTTGAGCTCCCGGATCTAGCCATGCCTGAAGCTACATATACTTGAGATTTTTAGTTGATAAATAAGTGCCGTTCCTACTTTTCTTTTGGCATAAGGCAGTGAGAGTGGTTTTAGTCATTAGCAACTAAAAAATCCAATATAATATAGAACCCTCTTCATCCAAAGGAGGCACATTTTTATTTTTTGTCATTTTTTTTCTACACAAGACCACTTTGACCGTCTATATCCCAGGCTGTACCATCAAAACTATCTGGCGATCATGATGCCCACCCCCTTGTGTCCTCCAGAGCTCACCGGGCTTGGGTCTGCAGAACCATATATACTACCCCTCACTTAGGCCAGGCCATGTGAAAGTCCTGACACTGGCGCCTCCGGAGCTACAGGACAAGCCAGGCCTCCACCCAGGAACTGGCCTCTTCTTCCAACGTCTCCTTGTGGGTAAATAGCATATCCTTATGTGAGGAGAGATTTTCTCTTTGGATGAGACCACCTTAAATGAGGAAAACCATCCATGCACCAGGCCCTTTGACTTTCTGGAAAACCACTACACTACATAAAAAATGCCCAACGCGGCCGGGCGCAGTGGCTCAAGCCTGTAATCCCAACACTTTGGGAGGCCGAGACGGGCGGATCATGAGGTCAGGAGATCGAGACCATCCTGGCTAACACAGTGAAACTCCGTCTCTACTAAAAAATACAAAAAACTAGCTGGGCGAGGTGGCAGGCGCCTGTAGTCCCAGCTACTTGGGAGGCTGAGGCAGGAGAATGGCATAAACCCAGGAGGCGGAGCTTGCAGTGACCTGAGATCCGGCTACTGCACTCCAGCCTGGGCGACAGAGCGAGACTCCGTCTCAAAAAAAAAAAAAAAAAAACCCAACGCCTGGCTTGGAGGCCCAATGCCCACTCTTCCACCTTCTCTTTGCCTGGTGCTGAGCTGTAGCCTTTACATTACTTGAATTTTCACTTCTAAGGAGAAATTCATGAGGTAGACATTTGCTGTTTCTGTCTAACCTGCATCCTTTTCTGTCTCCTAGTAACAGCACCAACCTTCCTTTTGGGAGTTGTCCCACCTCTATGGCCGCCCAACTCTTGGCCCACTTCAGGGTTGAGTGTGTGCCCTGGTCCGGGCCAACAGGACTATCCTAGTAGCCTGGTCCTGGTCTCGGCCTAGAGGTGGCGCTGTGACCCAGGTTGGGCCAATCCATGTTCTTTCCTAGGACTTTATCTACAGGTGCTGGGAAGCAGAATATTGGGTCACAGAATTTGAAAAGTTATGAATCTGGGGTCCCTGCAGCCATGTTCCCAGCTATGTGGAGCAGGAGTGAGTAGAACCAGGCAGGGACAAGCAGAGATCCAGGTGGATGGAGAGTGCTGGAGGCACGGGGGTCGAAAGCCCATCCGAGGAGTGTGCAGCAAACGCAGGCACACCCCACAGGTGGGAATGCATCCCACAGGCCAGGGCCAGCTGACAATGACATTTAAGGAGGGCTTATTATGTGCCAGGCATCATTTTAAATGCTTTCTATTATCTCATTGGATTCTTACCCTGTGAGGTAGGTACTAAAATTAACCTGTTCTCCAGATGAGAAAACTGAGGTACAAGCAAGTTGAGTTGCAGTTTCCCCAGAAGCATCAAGACACCAAAGAAAATGTGCAACATACATAGGTTAGCAGATGAGGCAGGTCATGGCCAAGGGTGACTGGTCTGGCACTTCAGCCCACCCCATGTTCTTTGTGGCTGCCTCAGGCCTGAAAAGGCTGAAGCTTATTTCCAACCCACCTGTGGGAAGTAGCAGAAAGAGCCACAAACTCGTGGACTGAATCCAGCCTGGCTGTGCCCCTGATTTACTAGGTGAGCCTGGGCAGATTACCATCCCTCTCTAGGCACCTTCCTTCTCTGAAGGATGCATTTATTGCACATATTAGCTTGTGCAGTCAAGGCCCCTCTCTCTGGGAGGGGTGCAAAGCCTCAGGCTGGAGAGAGGGTATATCTCTGAGCTGTGAGACTAAAGTGTGGGCCCAGGCTCTGTCCTCCGAGAAGTGCAGCTAGGGGAATGCATTTGAATGAGGGCAGGTTTCTCTGGGGACACCACTGATTGGCCACCTCGACAGATAGCCACGGCTCCTCCTCCTCTGCCTCCTTGCTCTCCAAGGCCTGCCCCTTTGCGATCCTGCCCCGGACAGGCCTTGCTTTTCTGGATAGACAAGAATGAGTGTCCCCACTTTATTCTTTCTTTCTTTTTTTTTTTTTTTTTTTGAGATGGAGTCTTGCTGTGTCACCCAGGCTGGAGTACAGTGGCACAATCTTTGGCTCACTACAACCTCCACCTTCTGGGTTCAAGCAATTCTCCCACCTCAGCTTCCTGAGTAGCTGGGATTATAGGTGCGTGCCAGGAGGCCTGGCTAATTTTTGTATTTTTAGTAGAGATGGGGTTTCACCATGTTGGCCAGGCTAGTCTTGAACTCTTGACCTCAGATGATCCGCCCACTTCGGCCTCCCAAAGTGCTGGGATTACAGGTGTGAGCCACTGTGCCCAGCCCAGTAAGTTCCAATATTTATTAAGCCTTTCATTATTCTGGGTACTTTCAACACATCAGCACGTTGAATCTTCAAATACTCCATGAAGTGGGGATTATAATCATTGCTATTCTCATTTTACAGATGAGCTGAGGCTCACAGAGGTGAGAATGGCTTGCCGCAGGTCACATTCCCAGAGCTCTACCACCATGCCGCCTCCCCCGTCACACTGGACGTTTATGCCAAGACAGAATCCCATACCCACTTTACGGCCGAGGAAACTGAGACTCACAGAAGTGAAGGGAACAGCTCCAGCTCCTACCACACATGTGGAGGAGCCGGGAATCAAAGCCAGATTGGCTTGGCCTTCTGAGCCTGGGCCCCCACTCACTGAGCCCCCTGTGCATCCTGAGGGCCTGGGACATGCAGTGGGTGCCCGAGTGGGTCTGCCTCTTTGTGAGCCTGAGTATTGTTCCTGGAGGAGGAAAGGCCTCTTTTCTCACCAAGGCCACCCACACACCCACCTCCAAGGACGACGGAATCCGAGGCCTCCCAGCTCCAGATGGTGCCCCATGCCCCCTCTGCTCGCCCCCACCCATCCGCCTCCCTCCCGCCCCGGACCCGCTGACTTTGGCCCACCCAGGTCAGGCCGGGCAGCAGCAACAGGGCAGAAGAAAGGAGGCAGCCCTCAGATGGCCTCACCTTTGTGTCCCCTCCATGGTGGCAGCCAGTTGCCCTCCCTCCTCCCTCCCTCCCCCATCCCCTTTCTTCCATCCCAGCCTTTTCATCCTCCCCCGACAACAAAGCCAGAGGCCAGGCCGCCAGGCCTCTCCTCCTTCTTCCAGCTGAGCTGAGCTGGCTCTCTGCCTTTTCTGTCTTTTTGAGTGCCAGCCCCTGCCCGGTGGTGCTGGCCCTAGGCTGCCTGCCCTGCCCAGGTGTCCTGAAGGCCCTATCAGGGCCTTCAGAGCAGAGTCAGGGGCCAGACCAGGCAACTGGCTGAGACATGGGCGGTTTCAAAAGGACAAGATGTCACAAATCCACCAGAGACCTTCTACTGAGGACTCAAGGGGGACCCCTCAAGGCAGGACAAGGCCACTGGACCACTTAGGGGTCTCCTTGTGCTGAAGTCCTAAACGTTATGCCCTTTCTTTCACTTTTGAGGACAGCATCTACTCCCATGCCCGCTGGCCCATTCGTGTGTCCACACACACCTTACTATGTGCCAAGGCTGCACTGGGTGCTAGGCCACAGAAGTGCCAAGGCCCTTATGCTCCCTCTGGAGGGCTGCCAGCTATGGACAGAACCTGGGGATAACAATCTTCTTCTGTCCACCCTCCCCAGTGAGCCCTAAGATCACCTGGGCACAGGTTGGCGAGAGCATAGAGTCCCCCTGAAACCATCCCTAAAGCACCCAGCAGTCAGGAAAAGCTGACCTCCAGACAAGCCTGCTCCGTGTCTAACTGGGTTTCCTCCCAGGACCTTTAGAGTTCAGAATTTTGAGCTGCCACAGGTGGGCTATTCTACCCAGACAAGAAAAGGATTGGTCTGCAAGCTCCAGAGAGGGGCAAGGGGGTGCGTTCCTTGAATGTGTCTGGGATACAGTGTCCCTTGTTTCTCCTGGGAGGATCTCATTTCCAGAGTTCAATGGGCCTTGCTCTCACTCCAGTGGTGGGTATGTGACTAAGGTTTGGCCAGTCAGAGCATCAAATTGTCCTGGCCCCTGTGATGAATTCAGGATGAACATGTTTCCAAGTTGGCTGAATGAGGCCCATTTCCAGGACTTCAGTGGGATGGTTCAGATAACAGATGGTCTTTCTACTGGACTGAGCTTTGGGGATGTTAGCCTGGCACCCCAAGGGCTACTGGGGGAGAGAACTTGCCAGAGAGTAAAGCAGAGCTTCAGCATATCCTGGTAATACTATGTGAGTACCTGAATTCAGCCATGTCTGAAGCTGGACATGCCTACACTTTTCAGTTCTAAGAACTAACTTCTTTTTCACCTAGGTCAGTTTGCATTAGGCTTTCTGGCACTCACCTAGGAGACCTGGATGATAGAAAGGAAGAAAAGAAAGAGAAAACAGAGGAGAGAAGAAAGGTGGAAAGTGGTTTCGGTGGAGAGTGCCACTGAAACACCTTGGTTGGGCAGGGATTGAATGACATTTTATGAATGGTGATGTCAGATTTTCCATAGGAAGCTGTTTGCATTACTGCAACAGAATCCCCCCTCCAATAATCAGTAATGTCTACTATGCATAAAAATTTGTGTGGGGATGGACTAGTTTGTGGGATTTGAAGGATAAGGAGCTGAGTTTCTCACCTCAGACGAGGTCGTGTTTGAACAGAGACCAGCTGTGGGGAAGCAGGATCAGAGGCTGATGTGGCTGTGAGGAGACCAGAAGCCTCTTGGGAGGGCTGCATGCCTCAGCAGGTAGGGGCTGGGCCAGGGAGTGCCTGAGTCTTCCCCAGCTCTAGGAGGCCTGAAGATGCCTTTCGACACCTGGGGGGCTTCTATTTCACCTGCAACTCCTACAACTCTGAAAGCAGCAGCAGCTCCTTTGTGGCCCCTCAGCACATGGCACACCTGTGCCCTAACATGTCTACTGCCATTTCTGTGTCCCCAAGGATTCTGGCATGGGGATTGGTCTATAGAAGTTGCTTAGAAAATACTGTTGAATGAATTAAATAAATACCTCCTATTGCTTACGTATTTACTGTCCATCCTCTTAGGCTGCTGGTCAAGATGGTGGATTGAGGTGCTATGGGAAGCCCCTCTTCCATCTATGAATATGCTGAAATGCTGGATAAAATAGAACTATTTAAAAGAATATAGAGCCAAAGTCAAAATCAAGAAGAGGAGATCTCCAGCTTGTGTGGAAAGCAGGAGATAGAGCTGAAACGCCTATGGAGGGATTAGGGACAGGAGACCTTGCGTAGTGAGTTACAGAAGGAGACTCCCTGCATGAGGCCAGGGGCCAGCAAGGGCCGTCTTATCCATAAACAAAGATGAAAAGTATTCCACCTATTGGCCTTGGGGTTTTGTTCCCAGGTATGGGACTCAATCTCTCACTACCTGTGTAGCTAGGAAACTCCAAGCTAAGAATCACAATTAAAAACTGGTCTAGAATCAGGGCCTAGTGGAGGCAAATGGAGAACTGCTCTGAAGGGAACTCTACAACCGGTTCTATGTGTGACTCTCAAGGATCATGGCCCTGCCAAAGACGGGCTCACAGCCCAAATTGACAGTGCCTGCCAACAATGCCTCATGATGACAAAGACAGCAGGTGTAAAACATCTCAGGAAGCTCAGATATTACAGCAATCCAAAAGAGACTGTAAAATTAGTACGGTTGAATGCTACAGAGATAAAGGATTAGACAGAACCCACAACACAAGGACTGATAAGGATGAAAAAAAAAGTACAGGTCTGAAAAAGAACTCAATAGAAGCCCTAACATGAACAATAGAGTCATCGAGATCCCATTTTAGGAAAGTGGCAGAGTTTGACTCAAAGTTAGGAAACTCAGTGCAGTCTGAATTCAGCTGAGTTCAGGTATGTGACTTTAGTAAAACCACTCCCAACTCCAAGGGTCTATTTCCTCATTTGAAACATGTGATATAATACCAACCTTAGAGGGAAGATGAGAAGATCAGAGTGAGTCGGTATCTGTGAAAGTGCTTTGAACACTGGGAGATGCTGGAAAAGTGTTAGTTGGGTCATTTATTCTAACCAAATGGCTTCAAGCTGTCATTCTCAGGGGGAGTTCAGTCATTGCTCTGTTTTCCCCCAAAGACACATCTGCAGAGCACCTGGAGACATTCCAGAGTGATGTCACTTAAGAGGGTATAATGGGGCTCTGCTGTTTGGGGCATGGGGCCCTTTCCTCCCTGTAATTCCTCTAGACTGCAGCCCCCTAGGCCAACTGCAGAGGAGGGGGTTGATTCAGCGCAATAGTCAGGGACATCTGAGTTTCTGGCACTTGAAAAGCAAAAGCAGGCAGGGTGCGCTGGCTCACGCCTGTAATCCCAGCACTTTGTGGGGGCCGAGGTGGGGGAATCACAAGGTCAGCAGTTTGAGACCAGCCTGGCCAACATGGTGAAACCCTGCTTCTATTAAAAATACAAAAATTAGCCAGAGGCAAAAGAATGGCTTGAACCTGGGAGGCGGAGGTTGCAATGAGCCGAGATTGTGCCACTGCACTCCGGCCCGGGTGACAGGCGAGACTCCATCTCAAAAAAAGAAAGAAAGAAAGAAAGAAAAGCAAAAGCAGAGGTGAATTGTAGCCTACAGTCCCTCCCCAGCCAGTAAAATGTCTGGCCGATGTTTCCAGGGTAGGAGAATCCAGGGGGACTTGTGCATATTACCAAACCCAATTCGAGCTTGTGGCTTGGGGCCATCAGGCTGGGCTGTGAGTCCTGCCCTTGCCACTAAGTTGCTGTGCCACACTGGACAGCTGCTTCCTCCCTGGTCTTGGTTTTCTCGTCTGTGAAATGCTGACAATAACACTTTTCTTTTGGACTAGTTCAGAGGCCCCATGAGCTCACATGAAAAAGTGCCTGATACACAGCTGATGCTCAATAAATGCCCATGGCTATTCTGTCTCCTCTCCTTTCCCTTCTTCTCAGAGTGAGAGCTTTGGGGCAGGTCAGTCCACAAACCAGCAAACTCTGACCATAGAAAATGGGCAGAGGTGGTCAACCTCCTGGGCAAGGTAGGGTTGAAAGCATATTTCTAGAGGGGCAGAGAAATGAGTGACACAGTCATCTGCCTAATCACTGTGTGCCCTTCATATAGTGTCACTCGCTCTCTGGTCCTCAATCTCCTCATCACTAGGTGTTTCCTTCAAAGCCTCTGCGATAGCTGCTCCTCCTTCTTCCTTACTAACAGAATCCACTTTTGGCTGGGCGCAGTGGTTCATGCCTATAATCCCAGCACTTTGGGAGGCCAAGGCGGGTGGATCATCTGAGGTCAGGAGTTTGAGTCCAGCCTGGCCAACATGGTGAAACCCCGTCTCTACTAAAAATACAAAAATTACCCAGGCGTGGTTGCACATGTCTGTAATCCCAGCTATGAGGAGGCTGTGGCAGGAGAATCTTTTGAACCTGGGAGGCAGAGATTGCAGTGAGCCAAGATTGCGCCATTGCGAAAAAGCCTGGGTGACAGAGCAAGACTCTGTCTCAAAAAACAAACGAACAAAAAATAGAACCCCAGTTTTGTTTGAGACTGACTAACAGGACCAGCCCTTCCAGGTTTCTTCTTATGCCCAATCAGCAGATGCAAAGTCTGGAGGCACAGCAGCCATCATGTAACTGTGAATCAAAGCACACAGGCAGTGGGGGAAAAGTGCTTTGACTTTTCTGCTTTGTGGCTGTGTGGCCTTGGGTACGTTACTTAACTTCTCAGCGCCTCATTTCTCACAATGTGTAAACTGGGGATAAAATGCCTACCTTGAACAATCTTATGGGGACTAAATGGTGCATTGGCTATGAATCCACTTTTTCTATTGTAAAGGGCTATGCCAATGTTTGTAGTCACTTGTAGCATTCTGCTATAGAGGACTAGTTGTGACTTTAGACATAAACAAAGAAGAGCCCCTTTATTTCTCCTCTTGGATAAAGTTCCAAGGCTGGATGTGGGCCTCAAGCCAACCAGCCCTGCTCTTTAGCCATCAGCTATGCAAACAGGAAGTGGCTCTCCAAACACTGCACGCTGCAGGAGGCTGGCCCAGAGTCTGCCTCTTTGGAGGCCTCCCTCTAGCCCCATGCCTTCCCATCTCCCAGCTGTGAGCTTCTCAGATGTCCAGTAGGTTCAAGGCCATCCCTTCTGGCTGCCCCACCCCCAGTCTGGGCCAGACCACCTTCCTCTCAGGACCAGGATGGCAGGAGCCCCTCACTGGGCTCCACACTGTCTCCTGCTCTCCCTGTCTGCCCATCTCTTTGTCACACTGTAGCCAGGGTAACTTTTTATTGAAATGTAAATCTGCTTCTGTCACCTCCTTGCTTAAAACTTTCCTATGGTTTCATGTTCTTTCTCTTAAGGGAAAAAACTGAAGTCCTTGCTGCCACCTTCCAGGCCCTAAATGGGCCTACCTCCAGCTCTACCCCTCCAGCCACTCTGGCTTCCTTTTAGTTTTTGAATGGTGCTAAGGCCCCTTCTGCCCTAGGGCTTTGCCCGTACTGTTCCCATTTTCTAGAATGTTCTCTCCTCTCCTCTTTCCATCTGGCCCAGTAATATCCTACCCTCAAGTGTCACTTCTTTGGGGGCAGGCTGATGAGTGTCCCCCACATCCTGCCTGCTGCCACACATCTGTTCCTGTGAAGGTCTTATCTGCTCACAGGTGGCTGCTCAGGGCAGGGAATTCAGTCTGTCCTAGTCACATGGTCACATCCCTGATGCCTGGGATGGCCCCTGGCATAGAGAAAGTGCTCAGCAAATGTGTAGTCAGGCCAGCCAGCAGGCAGGGGTGCCTTGTGATTTGAAAGGGAGAGAGGCTCTGTCTACCAAGCATCTACCATGTGCCAGGCAGGACCCCATGGCCTTTTCACAGTCACTCCCGCAGGCAGGGACCCCAATCTGTGTTCTACCCAAGAGGAAGCAGGGTCTTCGAGGGGTGGTGACTTGCCCACACTCACACATCTGCCAAAAGTCCTGCCAAGATTTGAATCTGGGTCCCAAGTCCAGCTTCCTGCCCTGGTGGAGCTAGCACAGGCAGTCATTATACACCTGTTTCCTCATCTACAGAGTGGAAACACAGCAGTACCCACCTCACAGGGCAGCTGTGAGGCTTAAATGAGTTAAGCCACATAAAGTACTTAGCTCAAGGCCTGGCACACAGCAAGTGTTTAGTAACTGTAAGCTATTATCATTATGATCGAATCCAGGAACAAATAAGAATAAGCACATTCAACTGCAATCTATGATAAACAAATAGAGGGTGTTTGTGGGTGAACAGGAGGATGGATGGAGGGCTGGCTGGGTGGGTGGGTGGCGGGAAGGATGGATGATGGATGCATGGGTGGGTGGGGGATGGATGGATGATGGATGGGTGGGGGGATGGGTGGGTGGGTGAGTGGATGGATGGATGAATAGATGGATGATGGGTAGCTGGATAGATGGATGGATGGGTGGGTCGGTGAGTGGATGGGTGGATGGATGAATGGGTGAGTGGATGGATGGGTGAGTGGATGGATAGGTGGGTGGGGTGGGTGAGTGGATGGACAAATGGATGGATGGATGGATGGGTGAGTGGGGTGGGTGAGTGGATGGACAGATGGATGGATGAATGGATGGGTGGGCAGATGGATGCAGAGCAAGCAATGGAGTAGACTTATGACTTAAGAAATGGAGAACTGACAAAGGAATGAAAGAACACATGAATAAACGCATGGAGAAACTGGGGAGCGCGTGGGAGGGGGTTTGCACACCCGAAGTCTGGGAAAATGGGAGCCGAATTGGGGCACTTGGGCCCAGGGCCCGCGCCCCTGCTCACCTGTAGCGTTGCAGCTCCGCCTCCAGCCGCCGCACCCAGCGCTGCAAGC
>NW_012116377.1:4447620-4472792 GCF_000951035.1 Colobus angolensis palliatus
CACAGCCTGCGGTCCGCTGCGCTCCATCTCGTGGGTGCTCGCCTGGCTCTTCCAGAGCCCGACCTGCGGGGACAGGGCAGCAGGGGCAGGGGGTAAGTGCCCCAGCCACATGCACCAGACGAACGCCCGCCACGACGGCGGTCCCCATTCCTCCGCACCCAGAGGCGCTTGAGCACGTTTATGGCGCCGCCTGCTTCCGGATGCCAGGCCCTTAGGTCCTGTGTGTCCAACCTCTTTTAATCCTTGCCACATCCCTAGGGAGGCGGGAGCTCTAATGATTCCTCCTTGCCCCCCCCCCCCAGCGTTTTTTTACTGATGAAGGAAACTGAGACACGACGCCAGTATTCTGTTCCCTCTTTGGTACCAATGATTCTTCAACCTCGCACCTCTTCTCGGTCTACTCCTGTGTTGGCGGCGTTCAGCCTGCCGGGTGGCAGTTCCTCATCTCCTAGACTCCCCCCAGTGGCACTTCCAGCCCTCCCTGTGCCTGCTCACTAGAGGCTCCTTGAGGGCGGTTTCTGTCTGTCTTTCCTGGTGTGTTCCCAGAGCCTAAAACAAACCTGGCACATAGCAGGTGCTCAATAAATACCCGAGCATAAGCGATGCCGGAAGACCTTTCAGGCGCATCCCATGGCTCCCCGTACATTACTTGGGATTCCACATCAGGGGAGTACTTTCCCGCCTCCACCCTGGCTTCCATGCACACCAACACTGAAAACCACACCTTGCCACTTCCCTGCACTCTGCAGTGTCCTGAGCTAAAGCGGGGTCATATAACATCATTTTCTTCCTGGCCTGTTGTCGCCTGGGGTAGGGGCTGTTCCTTTCCTCCTCTGACCCCTGCGGCCCAGTACTGCCCTTGGCGCACGGCTGGCACAGTGCTTAAGTGTTTGTCGACGGCTCCCAGATGCTAAGGCTGGGTCCCCATCTCACCCCATGGTTTCTTCTCAATACCCCAGAGCGGGTCTGGTTCCCGCAGGCACTTGGTGGCCCGTGAGTGCCTGATCCATAGTGTGAGCCACCCTGTCTATTTCTCACTTGTCTCTGTTTCTCCCGCAGGGAGCCCCGTAAGTCTTTGCTGATTGACAGAAGGAGCTGTCAGTCTACTCCAGGAGGCAGGGAGATCCTTAAAGGTGAGGTCAGGGCCTTCTTCACACTTCTGTCTCCTAAACCTCCCAGAAGCCTGGCAGGAAGGAGAGAGAAAGATGCTTGTTGAAAGGGAATGTGTGAGACTACCCAGACAGGTGCAATTCCTGGGTTAGAAGGGGCAAGACGCGATGATGCGGGGGTGGAGCAGAAAAGTGGGGTATGGTTGTCTGAATGTGACTGGGGTTTTCAGGAGTGGAATAGATGGTAAGAATAAGGTTGGGGACTGGAGTGGAATGGGGAGGAACAGGGACAGGATGCAAGTGGGCTGAGGCGGGGTGGGATGGTGTAGGGCTGCCCTCTGTCTACCCTTCCTCTGCCTCTGTCCCGTCGGGCTCCGCAGCCAGCCAGCTTTTAGTTCGAGCCCTCTCCCGGGCGTTACCACCCTCCCTCCGCGGCCAGCGCGCACCTGCAGTGCTAGGCAGCGCGCATCACTGCTCTGCAGGGCAGCGCGCAGGTCCTCCACCAACTCGCGCAAGCTGCTATTCTCCTCCTCCAGCCGCGCAACGCGCTCGCAGTCAGGACCGCTGTCGGGGCCACGCGCGCAGGGCGGGCGGCGGCGGCGGCGGGGACGGCGCAGGCGGATCTGCGTCTCGATGTGCTCGCTGAGAGCGCCGCGGGGCAGCCGGGGCCCCGCTCGGGTGCCGAAGTAGCCGCAGAGGCGCGCGTGGAACTGGCGGAAGGTGAGCTCTGGCGGCTCGGCGCGCAGCGCCAGCCGCGCCTCTTCGTCGGTGTCTGAGTCCCCGTCCGTGGCCAACTCAGCGGCCGCGTTCCCGGTGGTCACAGCTCTGGAGTTTGCGTCTGCGGCTGCCTCCCCGGCCGCGGTGGCCCCGGCCGCGGTGGCCCCCTCAGCGCGCAGCCCCAGCACAGCGCAGAGGGCGCGGAAGTCGGCGCGGGGCAGGCGGCCGGCGCCGCGGCAGTCCAGGTGGTGGAAGACCTCCTGCAGGTACTGGTCCAGGCCGGTGGCCAACACCACGATCTCGTTCTCCACGCCGCGGTCCAGCCCGTAGTGGTGCGCCAGGGCGCTCAGCAGCCACTGCGTGCGCCGCGCAGGTCGCCGGTACGGGTCACCTCCCGCGCCCTCCATGCCGGCCTCCACGCCCGCGCTGCCCGGCTCCATCGCTGCGCCGCGCGCCTTGCTGCTCCGGTCCCTTCGCCCCGCCACTCCCAGGGGCGGTCCCAGAGTTTCTTGAAAGGAGGGGCTTAGCGGTCGCGATCTGGTTGGAGCGGCGCCGGGGACCGTGTCCAGCAGCTGCCCTGGCCTCACAGGGCGTCTGGTTTACCCCAGTTGCATTGGAGGGGCCTGGAGTAGGAGGTCCAGGAGCCCCCGGGACCTCCGCAGCGCCACTAGTGCCCAGTCGGCGTCCGAGTCTGGCTTCTCCGCGTGACTCCCGCGCTCTCCTCTCCTCACTCCCGGGGCATTCCTGGCGTCTGCGCTTTTCCTCCCACTCCCGGCCGTCCACTCTCAACTCCCTCCTCCCTTCGCCCCGCCCGCCTGGCGCGGAGAGTTCGCCCCGAGACTTGGGCCAGGGGTTGGCGCGGGATCCGAAGCCCAGGAGGGCCTTGGGGGTGGCGGCCTCGTCCGGTTGCTGGGTATGTGCCCCCACACCGAAGCGTCACTCTTCCCCGTCTTCCCGGAAGGCCTTTCGAGGGTTGCCTGGCAAGCCTGCTCTCGCCGCCCTGTAGCTGTAGGTGCGGAAAAGCCTCCCCTCCGCTTAAATTCAGCTACTAGGTTTCCGAACCCACTTCTTGTGCCACCATAGACCTTGCAAAAAGCCCCAAGTAGTAACTGGGAAAGAGAGGGAAACAGGCTTGGAGAGGCAAGGGGTCTAGGTTAGGGGCACCCCGCTGGTCAGAAGCTGATCTGTGCTAACTGCTCTGTCCCGATCCCTGTTGGGGGTGGGGATAGGAATCTCGGGAAAGTGGTATCTCCCGGCCCTGCCACCTTTGTGCCTGAGGGTGCTGACTTGGCAATGGGATCCGAGTTCCATCTCTGAGCTGGGGTTAGGTTAACAGGTTGATGATTGGCTGATGTTTTAGAACACATTTCTGGAAGATGAAGAAAAACCTGCTTCTATGGTGAGTGCTGGACTGTGTTCGCTTTCTTTTTCACGAGAGGCGTGCAGTGATACTGTGATATTGTTCACCTGTTACCTGTACGGGGAACGGTTATCCAGCCACGGTATCCAGCCACGCTGGAGCAAGAGGCAGACTCTTCAGCTGTTCCTAGCTATAACAGAGACGGAATCTTGCCTTGTGGATAACTCCGTGAGTTTAAATGTAAAATCTTGCCGTTTGAAAAGCGATAGCATTCTGTCTCCTCTGCCACAGTATCCCAGAATCAGCACTTTGTCCATTTGGCAAATTCGTACTTGTTCTTGAAGGCTTTGCCCAGAGTACATCTCTGCTGGGAAGGAGTTAAAGGCTTCTCCGCAAGCATTTTGGACATACTGTTTTAGGTTTGTTTTTAATTATAAAAGTAATGGCAATTTGACAAAGGTTTTACATCACATCCACTTCTTGGCTTCTACCTTAGAAAGCCACTGTGCAAAGGATGTTCACTGCATCATTGTTTATTACAGTGAGAAACTGGAGACAACACGGTGTCCATCAGATCAGCTAGGACTCAGCAAATGAGGATGAGCAGACACAGCAAGGCACAAGCTGATTATGCACAACACTGATGCTTGCATAACAAGAACAAAAACACAAAAAACAATACTAAGTATTTTCTGCTGGGACAGGTGTATGTGAGTGCACAGAAGAAGATGGAGAGATTCATAAGTGGATTCAGTGGTTCTCTCTGCAGATGGGAAACACTGTAGTATTTACCTTTTGATAAGATGTTCTCATGGGTTTATTTTTCTTGGCCGGGTGCGGTGGCTCACGCCTGTAATCCCAGCACTTTGGGAGGCTGAAGCGGGTGGACTGCCTGAGGTCAAGTGTTCGAGACCAGCCTGGCCAACATAGTGAAACCCCTTCTCTACTAAAAGTACAAAAAAATTAGCTGGGCATGCTGGCAGGTACCTGTAATCCCAGCTACTTGGGAGGCTGAGGCAGGAGAATCGTTTGAACCCGGGAGGCAGAGGTTGCAGTAAATTGAGATCCTGCCATTGCACTCCAGCCTGGGTGACAAAGCGAGACTCCGTCTCAAAACAACAACAACAAAAAAAAGAACCTGATTTTATTTTATATCAGTGCTGAGGGCTGGTAGCCCAGGCAAGAGTGCAACACACTCCCCGCCCCCCATACCCCTGCAGCTGGTGAAGGAATCCTTTGAACAGTAGCTTTCCTGGGCCAGTCAATATTGAAAAGAAAGCTTTTAAATGTCTTGCTGGGAGCCTTTGCCGGCCTCTGCTCCCCTACAGCTCAGGGAAGTAAGGGTTGATAATGGTTTTCTGTCAGGCCTGTCTGTCTGCCCCGTGGTGTTACCAGGCACCTCTGAAATAATTCTGGTTGCATCCACAAGGTTTTTGTTTAAGGTTCAAAGTGAGCAAACTCAGAGGTCTCCTTGCGCTCTTTTGTATGAGCTGGGGGGATGGGCATGTGTCTGTGTAGGGTAGAGTCAGGGCTGTGGCAAAGAAATGGTTTTCTGAAGTCAGTTCAGTATTGTTTGAGCCATTTCAAATAGTATATTGTTTAAAGTGTCTTTTAAAGGTCCAGGAAAATGCTAAAAAGCAAAAATCGTCCACTATTCTGCCACCAATATTTCTGATGTATTTATTTCCAAATTTTTCTATGTATTTGGGCATGAAAGAACTTTTTGGAGTGATTGAAATACTCTGTATTCATGGTATAGTGGTTGCATGACTGTGTACATCTGAATTTCACAGTGTGCAAATTGTAGCTCATTCAACTTGATATGAAAAGCACAGTGGAAAGGGCGCCATTGGGATCTTTCTTGCACAGGAACTGAGCTTTGTAAACAGCTTGACTGTGGTTTCTTTGCAGACACTGCTCCAGAGGCTGCTCTGTGCTCCCTCAGAATGAACTATAAGGTGCTTTGTCATCCCCCACAGATGCCCACAGAGGTGATTTTCAGCTTTTCTCCACAAAAACAATACTGTGAACAGTTTGTGCCATATCTTGAGTGATTTATTACCGGGCCAAGGAGTATACATATTTTATAAACTCATGATATTGTCAGACTGTTTTTTGGAAACTTGTGTTATTCTATCCAGAGCCCAGAATTGTCTGGGAATGTCCTTGGGCCATTATTTTCAGTGTCATAAAGCTTTTGGGTTTTTAGGAGTCTTGGTTGGTGGATTTGCTTTAGTGTTCAGACACCAAGCTTTACTTCTATTAAAAATAGGCCTGTTGTTAGGCAAAGATTTCTTAGATACAACACCAAATGCATGGTCCAAAAAAGAAAAAAATGATGTATTGGACTTTCATCAAAGTTCAAAACATTTACACTTCAAAAGATACTATTAAGAAAATAAGATGAATAAGAGACTAGAAGGAAATATTTGTAAAACATTAAAGCCAGTAAAGAACTTATATTCAGAATTTACAATGAACTCTTACAAGCGTGTTCTGGCTTGTAAGAACAAGTAACAAGTAACAAGAAGACAAACAATCCAGTCAAAAGTGGGTGAAAGATACAAACAGATATTTCGCCAAAGAAGTTTTATAAATGGCCAACATGCACATAAAACAATCTCAGTATTCTTAATTGTTAGGGAAATGCACATGAAAACTACAATGAAATACTATATCATACCCATGAGAATAGCTGTAATGAATAAAACAGGCAACAAATCTTGTCAAGAATTTGGAGAAACAGGAAACTTCATGTTGTTGATGGGAACATAAAAGGATGCAGCCCCTGTGGAAGATAGTTTGGCAGTTTCTCAAGAAGTTAATCACAAAACGACCATACGACCCAACTATTCCACTCCTAGATATGGACCCAAGAGAGATGAAAACACGTCCACACAAAGACTTGCATGGGAATGTTCACTGCAACATTGTTCATAAATGTCTAAATGCCCAAGCCAAATGCCCATTAACTGATGAATGGATAGGCAAACTGTGGTCTGTCCATACAATAGAATATTATTCAGTCATGTAAAGGAATAAAGGCCGGGCGCGGTGGCTCAAGCCTGTAATCCCAGCACTTTGGGAGGCCGAGACGGGCGGATCACGAGGTCAGGAGATCGAGACCATCCTGGCTAACACGGTGAAACCCCGTCTCTACTAAAAATACAAAAACTAGCCGGGCGAGGTGGCGGGCGCCTGTAGTCCCAGCTACTGGGGAGGCTGAGGCAGGAGAATGGCGTAAACCTGGGAGGCGGAGCTTGCAGTGAGCTGAGATGCAGCCACTGCACTCCAGTCCGGGGGACAGAGTGAGACTCCGCCTCAAAAAAAAGAGAAAAGGAATAAAATACTGACACATGCCTCAACATAAATAAACCTCAGAAACATAACAGTAGGTGAAAGAAACCAATCACAAAGCCAGAATACATAATGTCTGACTCAATTTATAGGAAATGTCTAGAAAAGGCAAATTTTTAGAGACAAAGTAGATATGGTTGCCTAGGACTGGGGGTTGGAACAGAGATTAATTATAAATGTGCATGAAGTCTTATTGGGGGATGAAAATGTTCTAAAATGAATTTATGACGATTATTACACCACTTGGTTACTGAAAATTACTGAAAATCATTGAATTCTATGCTTGAAATGGATGGATTTTGTGAAATAAAAAATACTTCAATAAAGCTGTTAAAAATGGGGAAGGGGCAAGAAGAAGATGGATGTAACTGATTCCCAATATGCTTCCAGCTGCCAGAGTCTTGGGATAACTTCAGGAAGGCCTTGACATAACCTGTGGGAGCTTGGGAACCCCCCACCCAGCGGAGTAAGGAAGCAGGGATGGATTGTTCAGTGACATTGAACACCTCCCACCCCTGGATGTTTGCCCCTCTGCTTACCAGAGGTACAGTCCATGTCTTCATCCCCTTGAAGTGAGGCCAGCCTCATGACTTCCTTTGGTTAATGGCATGTAGCAGAGTGGCATGGTGCTGGTTCCACGCCTAGGTCCCAAGAGGCCTTGCAGCTTCATCAGTGCCCTCTGGGATCCCTGCTCTGAGAATGCCATCTGAGGAAGCCAGGCCAGGCTACGGGGAGATGAGGTGCCACCTAGAAGGAAGCTGGTGTACCATTGGGGGCGGGGGAGCCCATGGAAGGGAACCAGGGGGCCCGCGGAGAGCCAGCAGCAACTTCCAGACATGCAAGTGAGGCCTTCTGGCACCTTTCAGCCATGTTGGTCCTCCAGCTGAGCACAGCACAGGGAGTGAGCCCAGGCGAGGCCAGCAGAGAACTACCCAGCTGATGCATGGAGTGGTGAGAAATAACAAGTGTTTGTTGTTTGATGCCATTAAGTTTGGGGATGGTTTTACTCAGTAACAGATAATTGAAACAGAAGCCCCCTTTCCTTTGCTTCTGATCTGCCAGCCCTGAAGCCATCTTCACTGAGGTGGGGTTGTAGACACACCACTCTCTCACACCTGAGTAGTAGGTGGCACACCTTTGCCCTGACTTCATCCTGTGATGCTCTAGGTCTTGACCCAGACACCACCTCTCTCAGGGCAGTGGTTGCATATTCTGGTTGTGTAATACAATCTTGGTGGTAATTTAAAAATATGGCTCCTGTTCCTATTATTTATTGCACAACAAATCACCCCAGAACTTAGTGGTTTAAGAGAGCAACAACTTACTTTGCTTATAAATCTGCAATTTCTCATGATGGAGACAGCTTGTTTCTGTTTCTCAGTGTCAGCCAGGGTGTCTCAAAGACTGAAGGCTGGGATCATTTGAAGTCTTGCACTCTCATATGTCTGGGAGTTGAGGCTGGCAATTGGCTGGGAACCATCAGTCACAACAGCTTCATGTGACCATTTCACGTGGCTGCTTGGGCTTCCTCACAACATGGTAGCTGGATTCCTAGCATGAATACTATACCTCAAAAGAACAGGGCAGAGGTAGATGGAATTTGTATGACCTGGGCTCAGAAATCACATAGTGTCATTTCCTCTGCACTCTTTTGACTGAGGCAGTCACAAAGGTCTACCCAGTTTCCAGGGGAGGGGACTAGACCCCCCCACTGGGTGGGAGGAATGTGAACCTCAGGATGTCTGCCAGAAGATTATGTGGGAGGGGATCTTTTGAGGTAGATATCTTTGGAAAATACAATCTGCTACTGGTTCTTAAGCCCCACCTCTGGATTTTTTTTTTTTTTTTTTGAGACGGAGTCTCAATCTGTTGCCCGGGCTGGAGTGCAGTGGCCGGATCTCAGCTCACTGCAAGCTCTGCCTCCCGGGTTCACGCCATTCTCCTGCCTCAGCCTCCTGAGTAGCTAGGACTACAGGCACCTGCCACCTCGCCCGGCTAGTTTTTTGTATTTTTTAGTAGAGACGGGGTTTCACCATGTTAGCCAGGATGGTCTCGATCTCCCGACCTCGTGATCCGCCCGTCTCGGCCTCCCAAAGTGCTGGGATTACAGGCTTGAGCCACCGCGCCTAGCCACAGGTCTTTAATGAAGCCTCAGAATTGTATTTTTGACATGTAGGTGTTTCCAATGCACATCCAGGATGGCACATTGGCCCTTGGTCCAAGACCTCTGGCCTCTCACTACTGAACTTGGGGAGAGATTGGCCTCTGCCCTAGGTGGTGATGTGATCAAGGAACCTTTGGAGGGAAACTAGCCTCAGGCCAGTGGGTAGGACCTGGGGAGCAGGAGGCCTGATATCTGTCCAAGGGTGGTGGTGGTGGTGAACTGCCCTTGTTAAAGGGCCCTTTTGGGGGCTGGTGTATCTGAGTAGCTTTGTATTCTTCCAGCCCTTTGTGTGTCTCCTGAGCACTTCCTGGCATATAGACAGCAGTCTCCAGGCTGCTGCAGGTAGGGTGTGGGCAGGTGGTTATGGCTCTCATGCTGAGAGTTTGAACCCCCTCCTCACAGGGCCCACTGCCATTTGGTGTCTTCCCTCACAGCTGTACTTGAGGCTGTTTTTTAGACTAACTGAACCCGAGGAGTATTGGAGCACCCAGTATTAAAGGGGCTGTCCCATGCCCTGAGAGCAGTCTGGGGAGGCATGCACTAGGAGGCTCAGGACTTGGGTCTCAGCCCCAGCTCCGCCACAATGTTGCTCTTTGACACAAAGTAGGTCATAGCTCAACTCAGAACTAAAGTTTTCTTAATAGCCAAGCATGTGTGTAGCGTCAGCTGTCATTCTCTTGAACAAACTGACTGCCAGAGCGGGATACCCTCCCTCAACAGAAGACCTGCCTTGGCTTCCCATTGCCCATAGTCCTGTGCCCTACCTGCCCTTTGGGGCTATGTACCATGGGCCCCGCACACTGCTGCAGCCTCACCATCCATTCCTGAAACTTGCCATGCCCTTTCACCTCTATGGGCCTTTGCATATGCTGTTCCTCTACCTGGAATGCTTTCTCTTGCTTTCACCACCTCTGCCTAGTCACCCCCCAGATTTGGCTTTGCTCACCTCCTCCATGAAGCCTACCTCAGCCCTCCACCCCATCGGCTTGCTGTGCTGAGGTCTTCTACGTTAGGAGCCGCAGCCAGGGCTCTCAGCTTGGGTGGTTTAGCAGACGAGCGGAGGCTTTGGAGTCAGGCAGTCCGGATTTCAACACAGTGCTGCGCCCTACTTCCACAGTGCTGCACCCTACTTGCTGTGTGACCTCAGGCGAATCGCTTCACCTCTCTAAGCTTTGTTTTCTCATCTCTGAGTTGGCGCTCATAATCACTAACCAGAATTCTCATGCTATTTTAAGGACATCAGTGACAAAAGCAGAGAATCTAATGAGACAGATCGTGGGGAGGTCTGAGTTTGCAGAGCCCACAGCTTCCTTTGCTTTTATTAAAGAATGGGAGGTGGGAGCTGATGGAGGGGGAGGGAGAAGCCATCAACCCCTCTCCCCTATCGTACGGGCAAGGACCAGGCTCATAGTAGGTGCTGACGTTCAGAGTAGAAACTCCTTAAAGAGTGAATGAATGATTGCACGAATGAAGGCAGCTGGTTTCTGAACGTGGATGTAGCCATTTGACAGACTGCGCGCAGTAGCTGAGGGGGAAAGCCCCGCCCCGCGGAGCCCCGCCCCCAGGCCGCACGCCCTCGCATCTCCTAGCAACCACCAAACGGAGTTGAGTGGCTGGGCCTCTGGCCCTCCCTGTACCCGCGGACGCTCCTTTCGGTCTTGGAGTCTCTTCGCCGAGGTGGCTGTGGATCCGGTGCGGGAGTTGCCGCTGCCGTCCAAGTCCTCGCTGCCGCCCAGCGCATCCGCTCGCAGGTACCGCCAGCACCTGGAGGGGAACCCTGACCCCTGCCCCCAACTCGGCCGCAGCAGCCCGGGACCCTTACCTCCTCGCCTCGACGCGTGTTCCCTCCTAGGTGTTTGCCCGGCGTTCCGCCTGCGTGGGCCCTGAGCTGATGCCCCAGCACCCAGTGCACATTCATGTTCTGTCTAGGGGGCAGGGCTTGCCCTCCCCGACCTCGCCAGGCTCCTGCACGCGCTGCCCGCGGCCTGGTTTGCCTCTCCTCAAATAGCAAACGCATCTTGTGCTTAGTCGCAGCAGGCCTGCCTGAGTAGACGCCCCCTCTCCCTCCTGGTGGCTCCCGGGAGCTGCTCACCTGGGGCAGGCTTTCCAGAAGCCCGGCGACTGACTCCTGGTTAGGCGAAGGAAACGGGGTTGTTCGTCGTCGTGCTTACTGCCAGCCACCCTTCTCTGTGGTTCCTTCATCCATTCATTCTCTAAGTCGATTGAGTACCGACTGTGTGGCAGGCAGTGAAGGAGCCCCGGCGTTCACCCAGGAGCAAGCTGGGGAAGTGGGGAAGAGACGGGTGGGTGCTCCTGCAGGAGGCCGGACTTACCTCCTGGAGCAGCCCTGGAATACAGGCGGGGACAGCCTCACTTTCTCCCTGCCAGGAGCGCCGGCGGCCAGCGGTGCGCTCTGCAGCATGTCGCTGAATGCCTGGGAGTGGGAAGAGGACCCCGCAAGCATAGAGCCCATCTCCTCCATCACCAGCTTTTACCAGTCCACGAGTGAGTGTGACGTGGAGGAGCACCTCAAGGCCAAGGCCAGGGCCCAGGAGTCTGACTCTGACCGCCAGTGCAGCAGCATTGAGTCCTCATCTGAGCCTGCCAGCACCTTCAGCTCCGACGTGCCCCACGTAGTCCCCTGCACATTCACCATCTCACTGGCCTTCCCTGTGAATACGGGTAGGTGCTAGAGCAGAACTCTAACACCCTCTGAAAAAAGGAGGTGCATGACTTTCTGCAAGAATTTAGGGTGCATATGCCTCACATCGTCTCTCCACCTGCCCCACCCCAAAGCGGGCTGGCCAGTGCCAGCCAGGAACAGAGGTTGAAAAGAAACAGCAATTTTAGGACAGGCCCAACTATGGCTGCATCGGCTTCACATGCTTAATCCTCTCAATAACCCTGAAGCAGATGATGTTCTGTCTACTTTTTACAGAGGAGAAAAAACCAAGGAGAGGTTAAGGCATGGATTCTCATAAGCGTTTGTGCATCACCTAATACCTTGTTTAAAATACATTTTCCGGGAGTCTGAGGCAGGAGAGTCTAATGAGAGAGATTGTGGGGAGATTGTGAGTTTGCAGAGCCCACAGCTTCCTTTGCTTTTATTAAAGAATGGGAGGTGGGAGCTGATGGAGGGGGAGGGAGGGAGGAGCCATCAACCCCTCTCCCCCATCCCACGGGCAAGGGCCAGGCTTATAGTAGGTGCTGACGTTCAGGGTAAAAACTCCTTGAAGAGTGAACGAATGAGTGAATGAATGAAGGCAGCTGGTTTCTGAACGTCTCCATGTGTCTCTAATTTATCCTACCCCTTATTGGTGGATATTTGAGTTGTTTCAAATGTTTTTGTTACAATTCTGCGATAGACATTCTTTACATACATTTTTGTGCATATATGTGGGCACTTCTGTTGCCTGTATTCCAAGAAGTAAATTTGCTGGATTGAAGGCATACATTTATAGTTTTTGACAGATACTGTCAACTTCCCCTTTAAAAGGGCTAAATAACTTGCCTTTCTGTCTACAGAAAATGAGAAGCTCTGTTTGTCCACTAACTGGCCCACCTGGGATTGAATCAGAAAAGGTCTAATGCTACCAGAGCCTGGCAGGAGAAACTTGACTCCAGTCTCTGCACAAATGCTAACCATTTTGGTAGCAGAAAAATTAATGCTGCAGCAGCCTCCTGGGGTTAAAAATTTAGACTTTAAAAGCTATAGCTTTAAAGAGAGTCATGTTTTTATAGAATTATATTTGGATTAAATGCTTATGGAGCTTCTTATCCTATGAAAAACCCCGACCTAGAGTGTGGAGTTTAAGCTGGAGTGTAAGCAACCAGGGGCGGGGTCAGGGGGCTCCTTGGGCTCTGGACTCTGGCAGAAGCCCATCTGTACCTTCCACATCCTGTCACCCTCTCCACCCCACATTGGGTAGCTTCACCTATGACTTTTTTGTGAAGCTGTTTTCTCTGTGTCTGGAATATCTGCTAGCTTTGCTCCTCTAAGACTCTGCTAAGGTCCCCATAGGAGGCCCACCCCACCCTCCCCATGCAGAGTTTGCCCCTCCACCTTTGTTCTTCACAACCTTGTTCCTGCTGCTGTTATTGCACAAATCACATTGTACTGTGATGATGATGATTATTTTTTACCTGCTTCTTAGGGCCAGGAGAGACTAGGGTGAGGCAAGTAGGGCGTCTCTCCCAAAAACATCTGGCCTGGCCATGTGATTTCACTTTAACTATCACCTTTTTAACCCTAGGCCTACTAACCAACACTCACTCTCCAACAGAGACACTCACTCTGAAAACCACGCACTTAAATTTTGCACTCAGGTGCGCAGTCCAGGTCCTGCTACTTTGCTGGCTAGGAGTACTGGACCTGTACCTCCTTTCCCAAATTGGGCAGGCAATGTCGAGTGCGCAGCCTCTCACAACATCAAGCTCCAGGGAACTGGGGAGATGGATCTGCTTTTCCACATGAGGTTAAAACGAGACTTTTTCAATCTGTATCTTCAAGGTCATAAGGGAAAATATGCAAGTTTGATTGAAAAATATAAGAAGCACCCTAAAACGGACAGTTCTGTTTCAAAGATACGTCGTTTTTACCACATTGAATATTTCCTTCTGCCGGATGATGGAGAACCTAAAAAAGTTGACATATTGCTATTTCCAATGGTGGCCAAAGTGTTCCTGGAGTCAGGAGTAAAGGTGCGTGTGTGAGTGCATGTGACCTTGCATATGGTCTAATGCTCATCATGAAAAGTGTGCCGCTCCATGGATGTGCAACATCAGCTTCACCTCCAGTTTGCTAGAATTGGAGGATCCCAGGCCCCACCTCCTGAGTAGGAATCTGCGCTGACTTTTTTTTTTTTTTTTGAGTTGGAGTCTTGCTCTGTTGCCCAGGCTGGAGTATAGTAGTGCGATCATCTCCGCCTCCCGGTTCAAGTGATTCTTATGCCTCAGCCACTTGAGTAGCTGGAATTACAGGTGTGAGCCACCATGCCCAGCTAGTTTTTGTATTTTTAGTAGAGACGGGATTTCACTATGTTGGCCAGGCTGGCTTTGAACTCCTGACCTCAAGTCATCCTCCCACATTGGCCTCCCTAAGTGCTGGGATTACAGGTGTGAACCACCCCACCTGGCCTATTTTTTATTTAGATATTTAACCCAGTAATTTCCGGAATGTTTCAAAAGTTTTTGTGTACACACTACCTGCACACACACTCTCCTGCCAGTGGTTTGACCCTGGGTCATTGCTTAGAAGCAGTCGAGGAGGATGCTATTTGCAGGTAATTACTTTGATTTTATTCTTCCTGAGGAACGCAAAAGTCTGACGGGGCCCAGTACACAACACCCCATTTTCCCTGAACTCAGAGCCTAAAGGGTGACCAGGCACTGAAGTCAGGCAGCGCTGCTGCTGAGGGCCAGGCTGGGGCTGGGGTTTGCTCTGTTCACCACGGCCTTCACACATCTTTCCCCAGTTGACATCTCTGAATGTTGTTTTACACAGACTGTGAAGCCGTGGCACGAAGGTGACAAAGCCTGGGTGTCGTGGGAGCAGACTTTTAATATCAATGTGACAAAGAAATTATTAAAGAAAATAAATTTCCACAAAATCACCTTGAGGCTCTGGAACACTAAAGACAAGATGTCAAGAAAAGTCAGATATTACCGATTCAAGACTGCCGGCTTCACAGACGACGTGGGAGCTTTTCATAAGTCAGGTGCTCTGGTTTTATTTGAAATGGTTCTGGAAGCCTGGGGCTTACTCAGTAGTAACAGCATAAAAGCCAGTGTCTCCTGGTTTCCTTCACACACGGGTTTCTGCATCCATGGGGGCATCCTACCAGGCCATGCTGTGGTGACAGGAAGCGCCACCTAGGGGAGTGATAGTGTGGTGGGCAGTGTTCTTGCAACTCCACCTTTTGGGCCCTTTCATTCCAGGGCAGCTCTGACGCGGGCACCCACCACCGGTCTGGACTAGTATTATATGTTCACTGAAAAAAAAAAAAAAAAAAAAACCTTAGAGGATACCAAGAAACAAAAGAGAAAACTTAAAAATCCCACCACCCCAAGCCAATTGTCTTAAGATTCTCATATAGACTCTTCCAGACTCATTTGTGTAAATATTTTATCAATATCAGAAAGTCTTTTTTTTTTTTTTTTTTTCGAGATGGAGTTTCACTCTGTCGCCCAGGCTGGAGTGCAGTAGTGCCATCTCGGCTCACTGCAACCTCTGCCTCCCCGGTTCAAGTGATTCTTCTGCCTCAGCCTCCGAGCAGCTGGGACTGCAGACACGTGCCACCACACCCGGCTAATTTTTGTATTTTTAGTAGAGATGGGGTTTCACCATGTTGGCCAGGCTGGTCTCGAACTCCTGACCGCAGGTGATCCACCCACCTTGGCCTCCCGAAGTACTGGGATCACAGGTGTGAGCCACTGTGACCAGCCAATGTCAGAAAGTCTTTTGAACTCATCTTGAAGGAGAGAGCCAGGAGGGATGGAATGATCCAGGCTTTGACGCCAGATGGTGGAATTCAGTCCTGTCTCCAACTTGTACTTGCTGGTGACCTGGGTATGTTCCTGAACATACGTTTCTCATCTGTAAAAAAGGAAAAATAACTAGTACCTGCTTCACTGGAATATTGGAGGCAGGTTCACAGGAGTGGTCCACCTGGGTGCAGGCAATAAGGAGGGTGTGCATTGTCTATAGAAAATTTAAGAACTGTAATTAAATGCTACCAATTAAACTGATATGGCATTAATTATAAGATGCATCCTGATGCTTAGAGATGTTAAAAATTTAAAAAGGCAGGTACAGTGGCTCGTGCTTATAATCCCAGCACTTTGGGAGGCTGAGGCAGGAGTTTAAGACCAGCCTGGGTAACGTGGCAAGACCCTGTCTCTACAAAAAATTTAAAAATCAGCCCAGCATGGTGATGTGCACCTGTAATTCTAGCTTCTTGAAAGGCTGAAGTGGGAGGATTGCTTAAGCCTGGGAGGTTGAGGCTTTAGTAAGCTGTGTTTGTACGACTGCACACCAGCCTGGGTGACAGAGCAAGACCTTATCTCAAAAAAAAATGTAACACAGATGTACATATTAGAATCAATGATGTATGGTACTATTATCATTGTCAGCATCTTCCAGACGAGTATAATTATCCTCGATTTTGTGTGGCCGGAAAGCCTTGCTTTTCTCTGATTTTCCAGCCCGCCTTCTCAAGGAGCCTTTCTGACCTTGGAGGCTTGGAACTTCCCGCTTTAAATCTTTCATTTATGTCCAGAGTTCCTTACTCTTGGCACTATTGACATTTTGGGCCAGATAACTCCTCACTGTGGGGGCTGTTCTGTGGATTGTTGGGTGTTTTGCAGCATTTCCGGCCTCTACCCACTAGCTGCCAGCAGTAGCCTGCCAGTTGTGACAATCAGATTTCTTCAGACATTGCCAGATGTCCCCTGGGGATCAAAATCGCCCCTGGCTGAGAAACACTAATGCATAAACCTACACTACAAGTTGTAGGTTTCCAGTGTGAGAAAATGGGATTCAAGGTAATTTTTCTTACCTGGACTAGAGGAAAGAACCATGTCCTGAAAGTGTGGGCTGTGGACCACCCGCATCAGATGCTTACATGCAGATTCCAGGCCTGATTTGGAGCTGCTGAGCCAGACTTCCTGGTTAGTATCTGCCCTGCAGTAGGCTCTCATTGGACTAGGGTGCTGAGGTGGGAGTATCAGGAAGGATTCCTGGAGGAAGGGCCGCAGTAGCAAAGTTTGGATGGGTAAAGGGAATTTGGTGGCCAGAAAAGGAGAAAGGGTGTTCTATGGCCTCCAGGGAGAGGCCACAAGCCTCCTGCTCTGAGTATTCTTATTGATTGATTGAGACAGGGTCTCACTCTGTTGCCCAGGTTGGAGTGCAGTAATGTGATCATAGCTCACTGCAGCTTTGAGCTCCTGGGCTCAAGTGATTCCTCCTGCCTTAGTCTCCCGAGTAGCTGGGACCACGAGTATGTGCCACCACACCTGGCTACTTTTTAAATTTTATCTTTCTTAGAGATTGGGTCTTACTATGTTACCCAGGCTGGTCTCTTACTCCTGGTCTTAAGTAATCCTCCTGCCTTGGCCTCCTAAAGTGCTGGGATCACAAGTGTGAGCCACTATGCCTAGCACTGTGAAACGTTGCAACGACAGCACCTGCTCCTTCCTGAACCCTGTCCCAAGCTTAGCATCACTGCTTATTTAAATAAGTTTTTCCCCATTAAAAAAAAATGTGAATTCACTTTGTAAAACAATTTAGAAATCGCCTAGCAAAAAAGAGAAAAAGTTAAAACCACGTGATTCCTGTCCAGAGATAGCCATTGTTAACATTTTTCCTGTGAATCTAGTGTACATGTTGTCTTAAGTCCCGCCTTTTCTCACTTAAAAAGTTTTCTTACAGAAACTCTTATTTCTTGGAAGCCCAGGAATACTGTAAGAGTTCTGTCTCATATTATGAAGGAGATAGGATGTTTATTGGATGCCTGGTAGGTCACATTCCAGAACTTGTTAGTATTCAGCCTGCTGGTCTTGAAGGACACATCCCAACCTGACTTAGTGTACTAGTCAGGGTTCTCTAGAGGGAAGGACTAATAGGATAGATGTATGTATGAACGGGAGTTTATTAAGGAGTATTGACTCACATGATCACAAGGTGAAGTCCCACAATAGGCCGTCTGCAAGCTGAGGAGCCAGGAAGCCAGTCTGAATCCCAAAACCTCAAAAGTAGGGAGGCCGACAGTGCAGCCTTCAGTCTGTGGCTGAAGGCCTGAGATCCCCCTGGCAAACCGCTGGTGTAGGTCCGAGAGTCTAAAAGCTGAAGAACTTGGAGGCTGATGTTTGAGGGCAGGAAGCCTCCAGCACAGGAGAAAGATGAAGGCCAGAAGACTCAGGAAGTCAGCTCCTTCCATGTTCTTCTGCCTGCTTTCTTCTAGCCGCACTGGCAGCTGATTAGATGGTGCCCACCCAGATTGAGGATGGGTCTGCCTCTCCCAGTCCACTGACTCAACTGTTAATCTCCTTTGGCAACACCTTCACAGATACACGCAGGATCAATACTTTGCATTCCTTCAATCCAATCAAGTTGACACTCAGTATTCACCATCACACTCAGCATTTCTTTTCTCTTCAATCTGCTCATCTGCTGGATTTCTCAGGACTGGATGAAGACAGCATTCTTTTCAAAGCCCCCCAGTCATATTTAATTACTCCTATGCTCTCAATTCTGGGCACCCCCACCCGGTGCTCAGTGGGTATCCCCCGCCTGTTGTTCTTGGGAGCTCTCTGCCCGGCTGTCTTCTCCCTCCTGCCCTCTGGCTTTCTCTGCACCCAGGGTTGTTCCCCCTTCCCTCTCCTGCCGCTGTGGCATGGCCTTTCTCTGTCTCCCCTTCGGCCCTGGTGCTGCCTTGCTTTGCAGCTGTTCATGGCTGCCCCAGGGCCTTTAGAGAACCAAGTGGTTTGGCCTTGAAGGCATTTTACAATCTGTTTCCAAGGCTCCTTCTCACTGCCACTGCCCCTTCACACCACAGCCCACCTCCTGGTCCCTGCAGACACATGGCTCTCCTTCGTGGTAAGGCCTTGTGGTAAACCAGCTGGGCATTCTTCCATGGCTGTCAGCCTCATCTCTTTCTCCAAAAAGTGTTGTCTGTTTTTCAGCACTGAATCCAATTTCACCTCCTTTTTTCCATTTCTTTCTTGTAGCGTCTTTCATCTCCATTTGTCAATTCACTTACTCCATTCATTCATCATCCTCCCCATTCTTGGTGGCTGCCATGTGCATCCAAGGCCTCTAGGGATAGAAATGAAGGGCGTTGAGGAGCTGACACCCTGGCTGGGGACAATGCACTCTGGGTGCAGTCCTGGCTTTGTTAAGGACCACCTCTCTGACCACGGGAAAGTGACTTCAGTGTCAGATCTTCATCTGTGAGATGGGGAATGTTACTGCCCTCCTTAAAGTGGAATGCTGGGAGCCAGCGTAGCAGCGCATGTCACGGACTCAATGCTCGCATTTGGAGGAGGCTGCTGGCCTGCTGAGGTCTGAGAACCTCAACGTTTGTGCCTATCCCAGACGTGTGTGCTTATTGTTTTGAGTTTCCTGGAATTTGGAGGCAGCTTCCTAGGCAGCAGCTCCAGGAGAACAGGGGCCTTATCCATTGCTTCATCTTCTTCAGAGGAAGGTGACTGTCACTTATAGGCATACCTTGATTGATTGTGCTTTGCCTTACTGGGCTTCACACAGATCATGCATTTTTCAATTTGGAGGTTTGTGGCAATCCTATGTTGAACAAGTCTATTGATGCCGTTTTTTCAACCTCGTGTGCTCACTTTGTGTCTCTGTCACATTTTGGTAATTCTCGGATGGTTGTTTCTTTTTTTTTTTAAGACAGAGTCTCGCTCTATTGCCCAGGCTGGAGTACAGTGATACAATCTCGGCTCACTGCAAGCTCCGCCTCCCGGGTTCACACCTTTTCCTGCCTCAGCCTCCCGAGTAGCTGGGACTACAGGCGCCCGCCACTACACCCGGCTAATTTTTTGTATTTTTAGTAGAGATGGGGTTTCACCTTGTTAGCTAGGATGATCTCGATATCCTGACCTCGCGATCCGCCCCACCTCGGCCTCCCAAAGTGCTGGGATTACAGGCTAGAGCCACCGCACCCAGCCCCAATTCTTGGATTTTTCACACTTATTTATATCTGCTTTGGTGATCTGTGATCGGTGATCTTTGATGTCACTTTTGTAAATGTTTGGAGGTGCCACAAACTGCATGTGTGTGAAACGGTGAACTTAACTGATAAATGCTGTGTGTGTTCTGACTCCAGAACACAAGGTTCCAGTGACCGGCTGTATCTCTTGTCTCTCCCTCTCCTCAGGCCTCCCTGTTCCCTGAGACACAATAATACCGCAATTAGGCCAATTAATAACCCTACAATGGCCTCTAAAGTGTTCAAGTGAAAGGAAGCCTTGCACATCTCTCCCTTTAAGTCAAAAGCTAGAAATGATTAAGCTTAGTGAGGAAGCCGCATCGAAAGCCTAGATAGGCTGAAAGCTAGGCCTCTTGTGCCAAACAGCCAAGTTGAGAATGTAAGGGAGAAGTTCTAGAAGGAAGTTAAACGTGCTACTTAGTGAACACAGGAATGATAAGAAAGTGAAACATCCTTATAGCTGATACAGAGGAAGTTTTCATGGTGTGGATAGAAGATCAAACCAGCCACAATATTAGCTGAAGCCTAATCCAGAGCAAAACCCTGTCTCTACTAAAAATATGAAAAATAGCTGGGTATGGTGGCAGGCGCCTCTAATCCCAGCTACTTGGGAGGCTGAGGCAAGAGAATTGCTTGAACCTGGGAGGTGGAGGTTGTAGTGAACCGAAATCGTGCCATTGCACTCCAGCCTGGGTGACAGAGCGAGACTCCATCTCAAAAAACAAAAAACAAAAACAAGGTCAGGCACGGTGGCTCATGCCTGTAATCCCAGCACTTTGGGAGGCTGAGGCGGGTGGATCACAAGGTCAGGAGATTGAGACCATCCTGACTAACACGGTGAAACCCTGTGTGGGTGGATCACAAGGTCAGGAGATCGAGACCATCCTGACTAACACGGTGAAACCCCGTCTCTACTAAAACTACAAAAAAATAGCTGAGCGCGTGGTCACACGCACCTGTAGTCCCAGCTACTTGGGAGGCTGAGGCAGGAAAATGAACCCGGGAGGCGGAGCTTGCAGTGAGCCAAGATTGCCCCACTGTGCTCCAGCCTGGGCAACAGAGCGAGACTCCATCTCAAAAATAAATAAATAAATAAATAAAAGGAAAGAAAAGAAAAACCTTCCAGAAAGGATTCACCATTCTAGATGTCTTTAAAACATCTGTGATTCATGGGAGGAGGTAAAAACATCAACATTAACAGGAGTTTGGAAGAAGTTGATTCCAGCCCTTATGGATGACTCTGAAGGGTTCAAAGCTTCAGTGGAGCAAGTCACTGCAGATGTTGTGGAAATAGCAAGAGAACTAGAATTAGAAGTGGAGCCTGAGGATGTGACTGAATTGCTGCAGTCTCATGATCAAATTTGAACAGATAAGGAGTTGCTTCTTACAGATGAGTAAAGAAAGTGATTTCTTGAGATGAGATGGAATCTACTCCTCGTGAAGAGGCTGTGAACATTGTTGAAATGACAACAGAGAATTTAGAATAGTACACACATTTAGTTGATAAAGAAGTGGCAGGGTTTGAGAGGATTGACTCCAGTTTTGAAAGCAGTTCTACTGTGGGAAAAATGCTGTGAAATAGCTTCATATGCTACAAAGAAACCTTTCATGAAAGAAAGAGTCGATCAATGCAGCCAACTTCATGGTGAGGTGAACCCAGCCCTCATTACCCACCACCCTGATCACTGAGCAGCCGTCAACATCGAGGCAAGACCCCCACAGCAGAAAGATGATTACCCGCAGGCTTAGATGAGTGTTAGCTTGTGTGTGTGTGTGTGTGTGTGTGTGTGTGTGTGTGTGTGTGAGAGATAGGGTCTTGCTCTGTCCCCCAGGCAGCAGTGTAGTGGTGTGATTATGGCTCACTGAAGCCTTGACCTCCTAGAATCAAGCAGCCCTCCCACCTCAGCCTCCCGAATAGCTGGAATTACAGGTGCATGCCACCATGCCCAGCTATTTTTCTTCTTTGTAGAAACAAGGTTTCACCATGTTGCCTCGGCTTGTCTTGAACTCCTGGCCTCAAGCGATCCTCTTATCTCAGTCTCCCACAGTGCTGGGATTACAGGCATGAGCCATTGTGCCCAGCCTGTAACATATTTTAGCAATAAAGTATTTTCTCTCTCTCTTTTTCTTCCTTTCTCCCTTCCCTCCCTCCCTTTCTGCCTCCCCTCCTTCCTTTTTCTCTTTTTTTCCTTAAGAGACAGAATCTCTCTGTGTTACCCAGGCTGAACTGCAGTAGTGCATGCAGTCACAGCTCCCTGCAGCTTCAAACTCTTGGGTTCAAGCAGTTCTCCCAATTCATCCTCTCAAAGTGCTGAGATTACAGGCATGAGCCACTGTACCTGGCTCAATAAGGTATTTTTTAAACTAAGGTATGTACTTTTTTTTTTTTAGATGCAATGCTGTTGCACACTTAATAGACTACGGTATGGTATAAACATAATTTATATGCACTGGGAAGATAATGTGTGACTCACTTTATTGTGATACTTACTTTAGTGTAGTCTGAAACCAAACCCCCAGTGTCTCCAAGAAATGCCCATAGTAGTTATTCAATAAATATTTTGGATTGATTAAGTCAATGATCCTTTCTTCTCCTGCATTCTAGAAGTGAGACATTTGGTTTTAAATCAGAGAAAATTCTCTGAACAGGGCATTGAGAATGCCAACATTGTCAGAGAAGACTCGAACCAGGAACATCCACCAGGAAAACAAGAAAAAGTAGAAAAACACCCAAAGTCTTTGCAAGGTGAGCGGAGAAGGCCTTAGTGGATAAGCTGAGTGCAAGGCGATGGCAGGGAAAGCGGTCGTGTGGTGTGCTGGGGTGGTGCATCTGCATGGGCGTCCCTCCCGTGTGTTGGCAGTGGAGGCGGGTGGGGCTCATCCTGCCACACAGCTGTACTGCTCTTGCTGCGTGGCTTACTTTTCATTGCTGATTCTGAGTTCTGCTCTTGTCCCCCAGGCTGGAGTGCAATGGCACAATTTGGCTCACTGCAACCTCTGCCTCCTGGGTTCAAGTGATTCTCCTGCCTCAGCCTCCTGAGTAGCTGGGATTACAGGCGCCCACCACCACACCCAGCTAATTTTTGTATTTTTAGTAGAGACCATTTAGTAGAGACCAGCCTCACCATGTTGGCCAGGCTGGTCTTGAACTCCTGACCTCAAGTGATCCACCTACCTCAGCCCCCAAAGTGCTGAGATTATAGGTGTGAGCAACTGCATCCAGTCCCAAAAACTTCTTTGACTGTGGAAGTTGTGTATGTGGTTTTTAGAAAATTCAGTGAATAGATAAAAATATAAAACAAACAGGGAAAACAATTTCATCACAAGGAGCAATCTATGTAACATTGTAGTGTGGTGACTATGTAGTATTTCATGTTCTGGGCAGACTGTAATTTGCTAACCATTCCCTGTGATTGGGAACTTGGGACTGTTTTCATTATTCTCTAATGTAAACAGGACTGAAATGGACCATTTAATAGATAATAGACTTTCTTCTTTTTCTCTGTGGGCTGTTATGTAAGGAACTGGAGGTCTCCTCTTGACTCCATTTATCCAAGTTATCAAATATTAGTCTATGTTTATTCAAATATTAGTCTATGTTTATTCATTTACTCACTTATTAACAACAAACTTTTTGACTGAGTGCTTCCCACATCCCAGGCCTTCTGCGTACAGACTGACATTACAGAAATGGGTCAGGGCCCTCATTTCTTAGTGAACTAGCATGTAACGAAAAGCTTAGAAATATTTTCTACTGTTTTCAGGTTCTCACCAAGCAGAGCCCGAAAATTCTTCCAAGAACAGTGAGGAATATGAGAAGTCCCTCAAAACAGATGATTCTTCCACGGTTCAGTAAGGATTGAACAATATTTTGGGTGGTGGGAGTGGAGCTCCTCTTGTGCTAGCCCTACTATGAGTCGTGGTAGGTTTTTTAGTAAATCCAGTTAAATTGGAGCTCGTGCAATCCAGGCTAAATTAAGGGAACAGGGAAAGGGCAGCTTGTGTTTATGAGTACATGTTGCACATCAAACTTTCTGCATGCATTATTTTATCTCATTTGATCCTCATAATAACTACACAAGGTGACTGAGTAATTAAATGATTTACACAAAGTGATAAACCAGAATTCCTGGTTAAGCCAGGATTCCAACCCACAGCTTCAGACTCCTGAGTCTCCAGCCATCCTGCATGAGGTCAGTTGCTCTTAGGGCCTCTGGTAGCCTGAGAAGGCTCTGGAGAAGGAGACTCCTTGGATGCTATGGGGACCAGGGAGAGAATGGAAGCCCAGCTGGTGGTTTTGGGAAATGGAATGAGAAGAACCAAGAGAACATGTCTTTAAACAATTTTGATTTTTTTTAAAAATTGTTTTTGTATGGAATATATAGATTATTTTGGGAAGAACTGACATTTCTACATTGTTAAGGTATCTCATCCATGATCATGGTATATCCTTTCATTCAATTCATACCCTCCCTTATGTCCTTTAATGGAGTTCATTTGTTCTGCCTATACGTGTTGTGGATAATTCCTATAAGTGAATTCTTAGATGTTTTATAGTTTGGGTTATTTTTATAAAAATATATTTTCCATTATATTTTTGAGTTGGTTAGTACCTTGAATGCAGACCAAGTGTGTCAGCATTACTGGGAATTTGGTAGAAATGGAGAATTTCAGGCCTGCCCCTGGTTTACTGAACCAGAGTCTTCATTTTATTTGACAAAATCCCTAGGTAACTCATAGGCACATTGAAAACTGAGAAGCACTGGGTTAGAGGAATGCACTATAGGGTTTTCAAAAAATCTGCTCTCCTTTGGTCCATCAGTAAATAGATTCTCAGATCTGGCCCCTGATGTTTTTTCACCTTCATTCATTTTTCTCTTTGTGAATTTTCTAGATGGAGTGTTTCAAGAACACCAACCATTTCTTTGGCAGGAGCAAGCATGATGGAGATCAAAGAATTAATTGAGAGTGAATCACTTAGCAGCTTAACAAACATATTAGACAGACAAAGGTCTCAAAGTAAGTTAGGATAGGATTTGGGAATTTTATAGTATAACTAGACTTGGAAGAATGATGAAATATTTTCAATTCAGGATATGCCAATGAGATTTTTGCATATTTGACCAAATGTTTCTCAAAAGTAAAAGTGTACTGTATACATTTTCAACTTATGCATCCCATCCTTACCATCCATTCATCCATCCATCCCCATCCATCCATTCATCCATCTGTCCATCCCCATCTATCTATCCATCCGTCTCTATTCATCCATCCATTCATTCATCCATCCCCATCCATCCATCCCCATCCATTCATCAGTCTACCCACCCATTCCATTTGTTCATTCATCCTCCATCCATCTCCATCCATCCATCCATCCATCCATCCATCTCTATCCATCCATCCATTTGTTCCATTTCTTCTCATGTCATTTACTCACCCTCATCATCCATTCCATTCCACCAATATTTTTGACCCACAGTGTTGTGCATATGGGGGATATGAAAATCTCTAATATCTAATGGAGACTTTCAAATAAAGAATTACAATTCTATGTGATAGATGTTGTGGTAGGGGTAGGTATGTGGTATGTTGGGGAAGCATAAAAGAATCATGTTTATGTAAAAACTCTCCTGGAAAGATAAAGTATTTACTCTTTTTCTTTTCTTTTTTTTTTTTGAGACACAGTCTCACTCTGTCGCCCAGTATCGGCTCACTACAAGCTCCGCCTCCTGGGT
>NW_012116377.1:4474327-4475227 GCF_000951035.1 Colobus angolensis palliatus
CTAGGCTGGAGTACAATGGTATGATCTCAGCTCACTGCAACCTCCGTCTCCCGGATTCAAGCAATTCTCCTGCCTTAGCCTCCCAAGTAGCTGGGATTACCGGCATGCGCCACCACACCCCTGGCTAATTTTGTATTTTTAGTAGAGATGGGGCTTCTCCATGTTGGCCAGGCTGGTCTTGAACTCCCAACCTCAGGTGATCCACCCGCCTCAGCTTCCCAAAGTGCTGGGATTACAGGCGTGAGCCACTGGGCCTGACCTCAGGCAGCATCTCTTTACCCCCCTGCTCGCAGTCCTAAGGACTGCTGTTCTCTGCTGCTCTGCACAGACATGGTTTAGTTCCTGACTCCTGGTGAGGCTGAGCAGCATTGTATAGGCTTATTTGGTCACACTCTTCTATGATTTTCCTATTCATATCTTTGCTTATTTTTTTGTTAGTTTAAAAAAATTGTCTTATTGATCTGCCAGCTTTGTGTTTACATCTGGATAATTGTGCATTGCCAGTTATATGCATGATAACCCTGGGTATGTAATTTATCCTTTGACTAGATTTATGGTATCTTATTTTGTACACCAATTATTTAAATATTCTTCTCTAGTTTATACTTTCAGGAATGTTAAAGAAATCCTTCCTCAGCTGGGTATGGTAGTGCACGCCTGTAGTCCAAGCTGCTTGCAAGGCTGAGGGGGATCATCACTTGAGCCCAGAGTTCATGGCCAGCTTTGGCAACATAGTGAAACACCATCTCTCTCTTTTATTTTTTCCCAAAGACTGAGTTTCTCTCTTGTAGCCCAGGCTTGAGTACAGTGGCACGATCTGGGCTCACTGCTACCTCTGCCTCCCAGGTTCAAGTGATTCTCCTGACTCAGCCTCCCAAGTAGCTGGGATTACAGGTGCCT
>NW_012116377.1:4476067-4478753 GCF_000951035.1 Colobus angolensis palliatus
AAAGAAAGAAAGAAAGAAATCCTTCTTCATCCAGATGTCAGTATAGTCTCCTAGATACTCTTCTGATGATTTTGAAGTTTTTGTTTTATACTCTTAGTCTGTAATTCATTTTAACGCCATGAAATAATTCAGTAACTTAATTTGCTCCCATATGGATAGTCAATATAACTTACCCACTGATTTGAAATGCCACTTCTGGCATCTGTTGGGTTCCCCTATGTGTTTGGGTCTGTTCCTGGGCTTTCTCGTCTGTCCCATTAGTCTTGATGACCATAGGTTTATATGTGTTCTCATCTCCTTTTCCTTCTGTCTGAGCTTGGCACTGAGCTGAATGTTTTATGTAGCGTTGCTAATTTCCTCTTTTCAGTGCCCTAGAAGGCAAGTGCTGTTGCTCTCATATAACAGGTGAGGTTACTGAGGCTCAGACTGTGGGCTTTTGTTTAAGAGCAGGGTCTCTTAAAAAAGCCTACCCTCCACCCTGTGCTGAGATTAAGAGCTGACTGGAGGGAGCCTTGAGTGTGTTATGGCATCATTGTCATGGTGACTTTAGTCCTCTTCTGCCTGTGTTCTCAGTTAGCAGAGGCGGGGAATGAGAGACCCTTACCTTATTACT
Organism: Colobus angolensis palliatus; assembly: GCF_000951035.1. Taxonomy (NCBI): domain Eukaryota; kingdom Metazoa; phylum Chordata; class Mammalia; order Primates; family Cercopithecidae; genus Colobus; species Colobus angolensis. The sequence goes on from NW_012116377.1 coordinate 4,476,681, forward strand.
ACATATAACTGGCAACGGGCCTGCCATCTATATTTAGCCACCACTTCTGGTTGCTGGGAAGAGGCAGTCGCACAAAGAACAACCCCTGCCTTCTAGGAGCTTCCGGAACCTTCCCAAATCTCTGTAGCATGTTCAGGTCCACATGTGGCAGCTCAGATACAGTCTCCTCTTAATGCTTATCTCCTTTATTTGATTTCACAGTTAAAGGAAAAGATTCAGAGGGAAGAAAGAAAATCCAGAGGAGACATAAGAAGCCCCCTGCAGAAGAAGAGGCACACCCCATGCTGACAGGCCTAAGGAAGCAGAGCGCTTTCTCCATCCAACTGGCCGTCATGCCGCTCCTTGCCGGTACCCACTCCTTGCCCTGTTCCCAGCAGCTCCAGCTTGCCAGAATGGCCATAAGCGGATGCTCGTAATGACAGCCCTGCTGTGTGCCACCTCATTTCATCCTCACAGCCACCTCAGGAAACTCAGGGGAACTGGCTCCATAGTACAGGGGGAAATGAAGACCCAGAGAGGGTAGCTACGTTGCCTGAGATCACATAGCTAGGAAATGTGAAGTCTGGACTTGAACCCAGCTCTATTTGATTCCAAACTCCAAGGAAGCCTATGGGAATATTAAATGTCATCATTGTGTTTGCTAAGAAGATGCTGCTTTTAATAAATGCTTTCCTACAGATTTTTACAAAAACATCTAGTAAAAGGAATGAGGAAAGGGAACCCTGACTGAGCCCCTCTGGGTGCAGGCACCTCCCGTATGACACATCACTTCTCAGACCAAATTCTGAGCCACTCAGCCAACCTGTGGTGTGGTGGTGGCTGTGCTGGTTACCATTGTTACCATTTTTTTCAGTGAGGAAAAGAACTCAAAGAGGTTAAGTAACTTTCCTAAGGCCACACAGCTCAGTGGCCAAACAGGGATTTAATTCTTTTGCTTTATAAGATCTACCACAATTTGTGAACTAGATTTTATACATATTGGCAAATCTTAACTAAATATTATATCAATATGTTTTGATGATGGAAATCTCAGCATATATTTTGGTAAAATTATATTGCTTTGTTCCAAAAAAGAGTAATATGGGGTGAGCGCCCCCTCTTTTTTTTCTTTTTAGAGAAAATTCAGACTTTGTTCATTTTTTTGGCCATCACGTGTCTTGTGCACCCTCTCCTGGCTACTCTGCAGAAGCGCGTGCGTTGGTCTTTTCTGAACTGGGACCAGTGTTCATAGAGGAGGGGGCAAAACCCCCATAAGTCGGAGCCGCCAGTTCACTTCTACAGGTGCCAGTCATCATCCTCCTCACGCGCTTTTGGGTTGGTGTCAATTCATTGTGAGAAAGTGCTATTAACTTTTCAGTTTGCACTTTTTTTTTTTTTTGGTGATAGGGTCTTGCTCTCTCACCCAGGCTGGAGTGTAGTGACACAATCATAGCTCACTCCAGCCTGAAGCAAGCCTCCTGCCTCTGCCGCCCACATAGCTGAGACTACAGGTGCACACGACCACACCTGGCTATTATTATTATTATTATTATTTTGTATTTTCTGTAGAGACAAGGTCTTGCTATGTTGTCCAGGCTGGTCTCAAACTCCTGGACACAAGTAATCCTTCTGCCTTAGACTCTCAACGTTCTAGAATTACAGGTGTGAGCTGCCACACGTGGCAGTTTGCAGTTTTAAATGACTTTTTGAAAATCATACTTCACCTATAGCTAGTCCTTCCTGACCACCTTCACTTTCTCCTAGCATCAGAACCTTCTTGAGAAGCAACAGTGCCAGAGAGTAAACTTACAGAGCATCTTCCCCCGCCCCATTCTCCAGCCTGACACTCCAGCATACCTGTTGCACACAGTGACTTTGAGCAAACGCCTTTGCTAGCTGCTTCCTCCGTCCTAGAGTCCCAAGGAGGAAACCCATGATCCTCCTAGGGGAGTGTACCTTGGGACCTGCCTCACTTTGGATTTTACTGTGAGAGGAAAGAGAAGTTCAACTGTCTTGGCCTGCCTGGTGTGACTATTTCCAGCAGAATGAAGCCAGGACATGGTCCCCTCTTTCTCTCTTTTTTTTTTTTTTTTT
>NW_012116377.1:4478803-4486159 GCF_000951035.1 Colobus angolensis palliatus
AGAGTCTGGCTCTGTCACCCAGGCTGGAGTGCAGTGGCGTGATATTGACCCACTGCAACCTCTGCCTCCCTGGTTCAAGTGATTCTCCTGCCTCAACCTCCAGAGTAGCTGGGATTATAGGCGCGTGCCACCACGCCAGGCTAATTTTTGTATTTTTAGTAGAGATGGGGTTTCACCATGTTGGCCAGGCTGGTCTTGAACTCCTGACCTCGTGATCTGCCCGCCTTAGCCTCCCAAAGTGCAGGGATTACAGGCGTAAGCTACCGTGCCTGACCTAGCCTCCCCTCTCTTTAACCTGCACCGTCATGGCTGTACAATGCAGGGGTTCATATGTAAGAGCTTTGGTGACAAAAACACTTTGATCATGGCTCAGTCACTTACCAGCAAGTTACCTGCTTTCTCTGAGTCTCAGTTTCCTCCTCTGTGAAATGGGGGTGATCACTCCTACCTCAGAGCGTTGTTTTAAGGATCACAGGAGCTGATGTGTGTAAACTGCTTAGCACAGTCCAGAGGGTGCTGGTGTGGAGGCAGCAGCTGCCTCCCGAGGCCGTGTGTGTGGGCCGCCCCATTATACTCTGACACAGCCTATGGTCATCAACAGAGCACGAGTCGGCTCAGCAGGCCAGTTGTATGTCTGGTTTTGCCAGAAAATAATAGCATAAGATTATTTATTGTAAACCCAGCATAATTATTTTTGGCAATCATCTTCAATTTCAAATTAGGCCATAGATCATGTATACCTTACTAGTAAATATTGGTTGGCTAGTAACCTAGTAAGATTCTAGAAAGATTCTGTGTCTGGGGTGAACTCTTATTTTAAAAGGATAGTATTGCATAGCGGAGGGGCCCCACTTAGCCCCGCAGAACTGGTTTGGATGCTGGTTCCACAACGTATTGGCTAAGAGACCTTGGATGATCGTGTCAGAACTCTGGGCCTCAGTTTCCCCATCTGTAATGTGGCGATGACAGCAGCCAGACAAGGTTAAGGATGAGATGACATTAGCACAAGTTGGGACTGGCTGTAGCAGGAGCACAAACATTCCCTTGCACTGTTCCACTCTTACTCGACCAGGGCTCTTAACTCAGGGGACTTGTGTCTGCTGGGGACATTTGGCAGCGTGTGGAGGCATTTTGGTTGTCACAACTGAGAGTGGGGTGCCGCTGGCATCTAGTAAGATACTATTAAACATGCCACAATGCACAGGACTGTCCCCTGAGCAAAGAATGGCCTGCCCCAACTGTCGGCACTATGGAGGCTGTGAGCCCCCAGCCTGGAATTCTATTCTGGTACATGTCTCACTGACTCTGATGATCTGAGCACTTTTTAAAATTTTTATTTTTGCACTGGGGATTCCTTCTACCTTGAGTGGTCTTTTTTTTTTTTTTTTTTTTTTTTTTTTTGAGATGGAGTTTCACTCTTGTTGCCTAGGCTGGAGTACAATGGTATGATCTCAGCTCACTGCAACCTCCGTCTCCCGGATTCAAGCAATTCTCCTGCCTTAGCCTCCCAAGTAGCTGGGATTACAGGCATGCGCTACCATGTCCGGCTGATTTTGTATTTTTAGTAGAGACAGGGTTTCTCCATTTTGATCAGGCTGGTCTCGAACTCCTGACCTCAGGTGATCCGCCCCCCTCGGCTTCCCAAAGTGCTGGGATTATAGGTGTGAGCCACCGCGCCTGGCCCAGAATGCTTTTTCTATAAAAGGGATCCATGTATTTCACCAGTCAGAGATGTACTAGGTAGGGAAAAAACAAAACGAAACAAAAAAACCCTCAAGTTTTGGAGGCAGGATTGACCTGGTTTGAATCCCAGATCTGACTCTTTGTCATGTGATAAGCTAGAGTCTCCGAGGCTCAATTTCATCTGCAAAATGGGGATAGATACCTCCTTCCTTGGGGTTAAAAGATTAAGAAAGATGATGTATGAGATGGTGCTCAAAAAGATCAGTCTATTCCTTTCAACATGCCTGTAAATGTATTTCTAGGGCATGTAAAAGCCAAGTCACTCACATTCAGGAAGAGTAGGCGCTTCTAAAACAAGTCACGGGCCAGGTGTGCTCAGCCTGGGCGACAGAGCGAGACTCCTCCTCAAAAACAAAAAAAAAAAAAAAGAAAAAAGAAAAAGTATTCTGACAGCTACCTATATGCCTTGCAATGGTTCCATGCACCCACCCTTTTCATGAGGCGCACTAGTGTAAAACCATCCTGGTGGGAGGTGTGCATGCTTGTATTTGGCTCAGATGTGCCAGTTGTGTTCTACGTCAATATCTGTATTTTCCTCATCAGATCACAACAGGTGGAGCAACCCACTGAGTACTAAATGTACACACTGGCATGATATATCCTTGATGGGAGAACTGCCTGGAGCACTCCATCCAATAGCCTTCCTGCAGCAATGGCCAGGCTCTCTGCTGACCCATACAGGAGCCCATAGCCATATGAGGGTACTGAGCATTTGGAATGTGGCTTGTGTGAGAAGGAAGTGCATTTTATATTTTATTTAATTTTAATTATTTACAATTCAAGTAGCTACCTATGGCCCATAGCTACCATCGTGGATAGCACAACAGGTCTAGAACGTTGGTTCTCAAGTTACCTGGAGAGCTATTAAACCTCCCGTTGTGGAGGCCACACCCCAGACCAATGAAATCAGACTGCCTGGGAGTGGCACCCACACATAGGTGTTCCTGTTGTGTCCCAGATGATTCAGGAAATGCTTGTATTACTTATTAACAGATGTCATCAAGATTAAGTCACACACATTCAATTCTAGAGAATTTACAGGACCTCAGTTTGGGAAACTAGCACAGAACATGCTGCCCGTGGGTGTTTCCCCATTCTTTATTTTTTTAATTAAAGTTTTCCCTTTTGGGTTGTGATTTTATCATTGGCTCATCTCAGGTTGCTTGATCCTTCTGTGCTTGTCTCGGGGCTGTCATGAGGAAAGGTCTAATGCTGGGTGTATTTCCCCCCAGGATGGCAAACTGTCATGAGTCGTGGCAGTGAGAAGTCTGCCAACATTTTAGATTGCCTTTTGACTTTAAAAACAGAAGTTCCAATCATGACCGAGGAGCAAAAGCAGGATTTAAATCCCCTGACCATAAAGATCAAGTGTGCTTCCTGCCTTCCGTCACAGCCTGTGCCCATTCAGGAACTAGAGGTAAGAATGAGCTGGACGCATGGAGTTTAGAGCTCCTCCCCTTCTACCCACCTGCCCGTCATATGCCATCACTAGTCCTCCCGATGGCCCCAAATGTGAGATGTGGTTATCACCTGCATTTTACTATTTAGGATCCTACAGTGAGATACAAAAGAGATGGGGTTCCTGGGATTAGGTGTGACCAATCCTGGGGTCTCCTACTACGCTGCAGGTGCTCTTCAAATGCAGGTCATGAGCTTCCCTTCAGGAGCCCCTGGGCTTTGTTGTTCCTGTGGCAGTTACCAGCAGGATGCTCGCTCATTGTTAACCAACCAGGTTCAGTACTGCTGTTTATTCTGTGAGTTCTTTGTTCCCTCTCCTGGTTGGATTCCTGTCTCCTGAATTCTCTCCCTTTATTTGCTGTCTGGTTTTGCTGGAGTGCATCCTCTAGTAGCTTCTCGAGAAAAGGTCAATGGGAGATTTATTTTTGAGATCTCATATGTCTGCAGATATATTTTTTCTACCTTTTTTTATCCTTACACATGACTGGTAGTTTGGATGTGTATAGAATTCTAGGCTAAAAATCATTTGCCTTCAGAGTTTTGAAGGCATTGTTCTATCATCTTTTATTTTCATACAAGTTGAACCTTTGTATGCGACCTGTTTTTTGTTTCTCCAAGTGCTCATAAAATCTTTGTCTCCTTTTTTATTTTATTTATCTATTTGAGGCAGAATTTCGCTCTTGTTGCCCAGGCTGGAGTGCAAGGGCACAATCTCAGCTCACTGCAACCTCCGCCTCCTGGGTTCAAGCAATTCTTCTGCCTCAACCTCCCAAGTAGCTGGGATTACAGGCATGCACCACCACGCCCAGCTAATTTTGTATTTTTAGTAGAGACAGGGTTTCCCCATGTTGGTCAATCTGGTCTCGAACTCCCAACCTCAGGTGATCCACCCGCCTTGGCCTCCCAAAGTGTTGGGATTACAGGTGTCAGCCACTGCGCCCAACCTTGTCTCCTTTAAAAAAAAATTTTTTTTGAGACAGGGTCTCACTCCACTGCCCTCTCTGGAGTGCAGTGGTGCAATCATAGCTTACTGCAGCCTCAACCTCCTGAGCTCAGGTGATCCTCCTGCCCCAGCCTCCCTAGTAGCTGAGACTGCAGGTGCACACCACCACACCCAGCTAATTTTTGTATTTTTTGTAGAGACAGGGTTTTGCCATGTTACCCAGGCTGGTCCTGAACTCCTGGGATCAAGTGATCCTCCTGCCTTAGCCTTCCGAAGTGCTAGGATTACAGGTGTAAGCCACAGTACCAGCCCTTTTTGTCTTCTGAAACTGCTTAATTGTGTGTCTTAGTGTGAGTAGGTCCATATACATATGTCATACTTTTACTTTAAAATATAGATTCACAGAAAGTTGCAAAGACAGTACAGAGAGGTCCCATGTATCCTTTACCCAATTTCCTCAGTAATTAGGTGTTTTCATAACTATAGCACAATATCAAAATCAGCACATTGACATTGGTCTAATGTGTATATAGGTCTGTGCCATTTTATTGTACATGTATGTAACTGTCACAACACTTGAGATGTAGAAATAATCTATTGTCACAAAGATCTCCTTCACGCTACCCTTTTATAGTCACAACAACCCCCTAATACCCAGCATCCCTAACCAGTAATTTGCTCTCTATCTCTATACTTTTGTCAGTTTGAAAATGTTATTGTTAAGGATTGAATTGTGTCCCCCCCAAAAAATTGTATGTTGAACTCCTAACGCCCAGTATCTCAGAATGTGGTCTTATTTGGAAAGATGGTCTTTGCAGAGGTGATCAAGTTGAAATGAGGTCATTAGGGTATCCTTATGTAAAAGGGGGAAATTGGACCCAGAGACAGACACACATAGAGGGAAGACTATGCAAAGTGACACACGGAGAACGCCACGTGGACAGTGGATGCTGCCACATGCCAGGGGACATCTGGGGCCACTAGAAGCTGGAAGAGGCAAGGAAGGACCTTCTCGAGCACCTTCCGAGGAAACGTGGCCCTGCCAACAGCTTAATTTCTGACTTCTAGCCCTCAGAACAGGGAGACAATAAATTTCTGTCATTCTAAGCCCCCCCCAGTTTATGGCGCTTCGTAGGAAACTGGCGTGGTTATATAAATGAAAACACCCAGCATGTGACCTTTTGAGACTGGCCTTCTCCCCCACTCCAGCATAATGCCCTTGCATGTAGTTTGGTCATGTTTCTTTATTTACTCTGTCTTTTAATTGACATATTTAGACCATTATATTTAGAGTAAATGTTGCTATATTAGAGCTTAAGTCTACCATTTTAATTTTTGTTTTCTATCTGTTCCTACTGTTTTTTTGTTTCTCATGGTTTTTATTCCTGCTTTCTTGTGGGTTACTTGACCAATTTTTAGAATTCCATTTTGATTTATCTGTAGTATTTTTGAATTTATATCTCTTGGTATAGATTTTTAGTGGCACTCTGGGTATTATATTATGCATACATAACTTTTCACAATCTATTGGTATCAATATTTCACCAGTTTGAGTGAAATATAGAAACTTTACCTCCCTTCAGACCCCTTTAGTTTTCCTAAATATTTCCTCTACATAGATTGATAACCACATGAGATGATGTTTTGCTTCAACTGTCAAACATAACCTAGAAAACTCAAGGGTTGAAGGAAAGTGTATATGTTTACCTGTGGTTCTACTTATTTCATTATCCTTTCTTCCTTTCTAATGTTGCAAGACTTCTTTTGTCATTTCCTTTCTGTTTCAAGAACTTCCTTTAGCCTTTCTTGTAGGATAAATCTGCTGAAAACAAATTCTTTTAGTTGTTCTTTGTCTCAGGGTGTTTTTATTTTTCCTTCATTCTGGAAGTATAGTTTCACTGGATATAGAATTGATATAGAATGGGGTTGATTTTTTTTTTTTTTTCTTTTGAAACAGAGTCTGGCTCTGTCACCCAGGCTGGAGTGCAGTGGCGTGATATTGACCCACTGCAACCTCTGCCTCCCTGGTTCAAGTGATTCTCCTGCCTCAGCCTCCTGAGTAGCTGGGATTATAGGCACACACTACCATGCCTGGCTAATTTTTGTATTTTTAGTAGAGATGGGATTTCACCATCTCAGCCAGGCTAGTCTTAAACTCCTGACCTCAGGTGATCCATGTACCTCAGCCTCCCAAAGTGCTGGGGTTACAGGTGTGAGCCACTGCACCTGGCCGGATTTTTTTTTTTTTTTAACACTTGAAAAATGTTATACCACTTTCTTCTTACCACTACAGTTTCTGATGGGATATCTGCTGTCATTCAAATTGCTTTTTTTTCCCTATAGGTAAGATGGCATTTATCTCTTGCAGCTTTCAAGATTTTCTTTCTTTGCCACTAATTTACGGAAGTTTGACTATGACATGTCTTGATGTGGATTTCTTTGTGTTTCTCCTATTTGGGGTTCTCTCAGCTCTTTGAATCTATAGGCTTATGTATTTTGCCAATTTTGAGAAAATTTTAGTCATTGTTTATTGGAATACTTTTCAGCACCACCTTTTGTCTCCTCTCCTCCTGAAACTCCAATGACATGAATATTAGTTCTTTTGTTTTAGTCCCACAGGGTCCTGAAGTTCTGATTTTGGTTTTTGTGTCTTTTTTCCACTGTGTTGTTCAGATTGGGTAATTTCTTTTTTTCTTTTTGTCTTGAGACAGAGTCTTCATCTGTCGCCCAGGCTGGAGTGCAGGGCACAATCTCAGCTCACTGCAAGCTCTGCCTTCCGGGTTCACGCCATTCTCCTGCCTCAGCCTCCAGAGTAGCTGGGACTACAGGCGCTCGCCACCATGCCCGGCTAATTTTTTTGTATTTTCAGTACAGATGGGGTTTCACCATGTTAGCCAGGATGGTCTCGATCTCCTGACCTCATGATCCACTTGCCTTGGCCTCCCAAAGTGCTGGGATTACAGGCATAAGCCACTGTGCCCAGCCCAGATTGGGTAATTTCTATTGTTTTATCTTCAGGTTTACAGATTCTTTCCTCTGTACATTCCATTCTGCTGTTGAATCCATTGAGTTTTTTATTGCAGTTATTGTATTTTTCAGTTCTAAGATTTCCATTTGTTTTTTGTTTGTTTGTTTGTTTTTGAGTTGGAGTCTCACTCTGTCACCCAGTGCAATGGTGCCATCTTGTCCCACTGCAACCTCCGCCTCCCGGG
>NW_012116377.1:4487009-4487427 GCF_000951035.1 Colobus angolensis palliatus
GTCATCTCAGGTTTTTTCATTGATTTTTCATTCGTTCATTGGTTTTTCCCATTCAAGTTGATTTTTCTGGTATGACAAGTGATTTTTTAAAAATTGTATCTTGGATATATTGAGTATTACATCATTAGACTGGATCTTATTTAAATCTTATGTTTAAGCTGGGCGCTGGAGAATCACTTGAGCCCAGGAGTTTAAGACCAGCCTGGGCAACACACTGTGACCCCTTCTTAATTTTTTTTTTTTAATTAGCTGGATGTGGTGGCATACACCTGTAGCCCAGCTATTCAGGAGGCTGGGGTGGGAGGATGGCTTGAGCCTGGGAGGCTGAGGCTGCAGTGAGCTATGATTGCACCACTGCACTCCAGCCTGGATGACAGAGACCCTGTCTTTCAAAAAAAAAAAGAAAGAAGAAGAAGAA
>NW_012116377.1:4487805-4496465 GCF_000951035.1 Colobus angolensis palliatus
AGAAGGAGAGAAAGAGAAGGAGAAAGAGAAGAAAAGAAAGAAAGAAAAAAATTGCATGTGTAGCAGGCCTGTGGAAGGGAAGATGAGAGAGATACCATCTCAGTACTGCCACGTGAGACTCCAGGTTCCCCACTTGGTCACTGTACCCTGTGGGTAGGGATATCTTGTTACTGCTCTTGTGGACTTCACTGACCCATGATGGGAGGCTTCATTTCCATTGAGTGTTGGGGAAAGTCCTGGCTCCCCACCAGGTCTTTTCTGACACCACCCCAGTGAGGCAAGGAGCACCGAGTTAAAGTCAGTGAGGGTAGAAGTCCAGGCTTCCCATGCAGCCTTTGTTTCTGGGGTGGGGCATGATTTTTTCCATGGTGTGTGTCTGGAGTAGGGAAGTTACTTGCCTAAAAGTTTCCTGTTCTGCTGGATTGTTCCTTTTTTGGTCTTTGATCTGGAGAGAGCAGACTTTTCTTGGGGATTTTTCTGCCTACTCTCACTGGTATTTCTGGATACTACCTTCTCCAGCACCCAGTCCAGAATATATGAGGCACATAGAAGACCCAGGGTCCCATGTTCCCTTAACACCTTTTCTGTACTTTTCAAAGTCTTTGTATGTTTTTTTATATACAACCTGCAGAGTTTTAAAGCTGTACTCAGTAGAACTAGAAGTGTGTCTATTCCATCTTGATCCAGAACAGGAACTCTGTAAGTGTATTTTTACCCATGAAGCTGGGGATTCAGTGGGCCATTTCAACCTAGAAGCCCACGTCCTTCAGCACTGGGAAATTGTCTTAAATTATTTCATTGATTATTTCTTCATTTTTTCCCCCACTCTTTTTGGGACTCTGTTATCTAGATGCTGACTCTCCTGGGCTTCCCTTTGTTTCTTTTTTTTTTCTTAAGATGGAGTCTTGCTGTGTCGCCCAGGCTGGAGTACAGTGGCGCGATCTCAGCTCACTGCAACCTCTGCCTCCCAGGTTCAAGCAATTCTCCTGCCTCAGCTTCCCGAGCAGCTGGGATTACAGGTACCTGGCACCACGCCCAGCTATCTTCTACTTGTTTTTATTGTTCTTTCTCTCTTAATTGATCCTTTTTCTAGGAAATGTTCAGAAAAGAGTGAACAGAGTGGGCCTGAGAATACCATCCTTAAAAAGTCCTGTTGGCAGAGTTGACCCAGGTTGGCATATGGGAACTTGCATTTTGAGAGGCTTCCCCGCACTCCCCGTCAAGAATGGCTCACTGTGCCTAAATGGCTTTTGCAAACAGTATTGTTTGTGCTGAACACCTGCTTTCCCTTTGGGAGGCTGAGATTTTCTTTTTTCTTTTTTTTTTCTTTTATTTATTTATTTATTTATTTATCTATTTATTTATTATACTTTAAATTCTAGGGTATATGCACAATGTGCAGGTTTGTTACATATGTATACATGTGCCATGTTGGTGTGCTGCGCCCATTAACTTGTCATTTACATTAGGTATGCCTCCTAATGCTATCCCTCCCCCTTCCCCTCACCCCACGACAGGCCCCGGTGTGTGATGTTCTCTTTTCTGTGTCCAGGTGTTCTCATTGTTCAATTCCCACCTATGAGTGAGAACATGAGGTGTTTGGTTTTCTGTTCTTGCGATAGTTTGCAGGATACAAAATCAATATGCAAAAATCACAAGCATTCCTATATACCAATAACAGACAGAGAGCCAAATCATGAGCAAACTCCTATTCACAACTGCTTCAAAGAGAATAAAATACCTAGGAATCCAACTTACAAGGGATGTGAAAGACCTCTTCAAGGAGAACGACATACCACTGCTCAACGAAATAAAAGAGGACACAAACAAATGGGAGGCTGAGATTTTCATACATGCTAGGCAGGGGATGCTGTGTGACCAGGCCTCAGCAAAAGCCCTAGACACTGAGTCCCTTGTGGGCTTCCCCAGTGGACAGTGTTTCACACGTTGTTGCACTGCATCGTGGAGGAGTTGAGCTGAGCGCCCTGTGTATATCCCCTGGGAGAGGGCTTTGGCAGCTTATGCCTGCCCCCTTTGTTGATTGCTTTGTGTCTTTTGCTGTAATAAATCACAAACACAAGTGTGCTGCGCCCATGCTGAGTTCCGTGAGTTCTAGCGGATCACTGAACTTGGAGGTCTCGGGGGCCCGGGTCACAGCACTTCCAGCCTGCTTCATGGGCACTGTCATCACATGTGTAGTCCACTTCCTTTACGTTGATCTTCATGTTTGTTTCAGTCCACCTTCCATGTCACATCTTTTCCTTCACTGTCTGTTAACCCCTGGCCCATTGCTCATGGCTGAGAGAGCACAGACCTAAAAGGTGAGCTTTGGGTACACAGCTTCTCAGCTTTGAGCTTCACCATCGGGTGATCTGAGTGGGGAGTTGGTGGGAACCCCTGGATCAGTATCTACAGGGCTTTCCTAGTTCCCTGCCTGGGGGGTCAAAGTCTAGCCTGCTGCATTCTGAATGCCCACAGACAGCAAGGAGCTGGGAATTTGCACTAAGCAGTGAGCATTTCGTCACCTAATCTCTCTGTTTGGGAATGGCTCAGATGCCCTCAGCTATCCCCTATTCCAGAGACCCTCTGTTATTTTATTATTTTAAAACAATTTTTTCTGCAGTAAAATTGATGTTTATCTTTTGGTGTATAGGTCTATAAATTTAAAATTATGTATAGATCAGGCCAGGTGCGGTGACTCACACCTGTAATCCCAGCATTTTGGGAGGCTGAGGCAGGTGGATCATTTGAGGTCAGGAGTTTGAGACTAGCCTGGCCAACATGGTGGAAACCACGTCTCTACTAAAAATACAAAAATTAGCTGGGCGTGGTGGCGTGTGTCTGTGATCCCAGCTCCTCAGGAGGCTGAAGCAGGAGAATTGCTTGAGCCTGGGAGGCAGAGGTTGCAGTGAGCCAAGATCATGCCATTGCACTCCAGCCTGAGCGATGAGAGAGAAACTCTGTCTCAGAAAAATAAAAATAACATCATGTATAGATCAATATTATCACCACCACAGTTAGGATACAGTTCTGTCACCCCAGACCCCTCCTTTGTACTCGCCCTTCATAATCACTTTTGCTCCATACGCATAGCCTCTGACAGCCACTGATGTGTTCTTTATGACTATAGTTTTAACTCTGGAAGAATGTCATATAAATGGGGCTGTGTGTTTTGCAGCATCATGCAGCTGTAACCTTTGATTCAGCAGGTAACAATGTGTATGGCCTCTCCACTCACGGTAATGCCTTTCAGATTCAGCCAAGTGGTTGCATCTATCGGTAGGTCTTTCCTTTTCATTGCTGAGTAGTATTCCATCACAAGGGTGTACCACAGTTTGTGCACTCATCAAAGGACATTTAGGTTGCTTCTAGTTTTTGATAATAGAGCTGCTTAAAAACAGTGTACACATGTTTTTATAGGAATATAAGTTTTCAGTTCTTTAGGGTAAATGCCAACAAATGAAATTGCTCAGCTATATGTTAAGTATATGCCTGATTATAAAAAACTGCCCACCGTTTTCCAGTGTGGCTAGATCACTCCGCATTCTCACCAGCAGTGAACACGGGTTCTAGTTGCTCCCTACCCTCTCCAGAATGTGGTATTGTCAGTATTTTAATTTTAGCCATTCTAAGAAGTTTGTATTGTTATCACGTCATGGTTTTAATTTGTAGTTCCCTGATGGATAATGATGTTGAGCATCTTTTGATGTGTTTATTTGCCATTTTACATCCCATTTGGTGAAATTTCTGCTCGAGTTTTTGCTCATTTTTCAGTTGGGTTGTTTACTATCTTACTGCTGAGTTTTGGGAGTTTTAAAAAATATATATTCTAGGCTGGGCACGGTGGCTCATGCCTGTAATCCCAGAACTTTGGGAGGCTGAGGCAGGCGGATCTCTTGAGGTCAGGAGTTCAAGACCAGCCTGGCCAACATAGTGAAACCCCATCTCTACTAAAAACACAAAAATTAGCCAGGCGTGGTGGCGGGCACCTGTAATCCCAGCTACTCAGGAGGCTGAGGCAGGAGAATTGCTTGAAGCAGGGAGGTGGGGTTGCAGTGAGCTGAGACTGAGCCACTGTACTCTAGCCTAGGCAATGGAGTGATATCCTGTCTCAGGAAAAAAAAAAAAAAAAAAGAAAGAAAATTCCACGATGGGCACAGTGGCTCACACCTGTTATCCTAGCAATTTGGGAGGCTGAGGCAGGAGGATCACTTGAGCTCAGGAGTTCAAGACCAGCGTGGGCAACATGGTAAAACCCTGTCTCTCCAAAAAAAAAAAAAAAAAAAATAGCGGGGCATAGTAGCACACACTTGGAGTCCCAGCTACTAGGGAGGCTGAGGTGGGAGGATCAGCTTAGCCCAGGGAGGTTGGAGCTTCAGTGAGCCATGACTGTACCACCTCACTCCAGCCAGGGCAACAGAGTGAGACCCTGTCTCACCAAAAACATATATATATAGATAATAAATATGTCGTTACACACACATTCTGGATTTAAGTCCTTTGTTGGATATATTATTTGCTAATATTTTCTCCCAGTCCATAGTTTTTCTTTTCGTTCTCTTTTATTTTTAACCCAATCTGTGACAAGCACATCTTTTCATTCTCTTTACAGTGTCTTTTGCAGAGCAAAATTTTTAATTTTGATGAAGTCCAAATTATACATTTTTTTCATGTATGCATGTGTTTCTGTGTCACATCTAAGAACTCTTTGCCTAACCCCTGGTCACAAGGATTTTTTTTCCATTTTCTTCTCAATGCTTTAATAGTTTTATAGTTTACATTTATATAGCTTTGATCAGTTTTTTCTTTTTTGAGACAGAGTCTCGTTTGTTGCCCAGGCTGGTGTGCAGTGGTGCAGTTGTAGCTCGTTGAAGTCTCAAACCTCCTGGCCTCAAGTAGTCCTGCGGCAGCCTCCCAAAGTGCTGGGATTACAGGTGTGAGCCCCCAGCCTTTGATCAATTTTGAATGAATTTTTGTATATGGTATGAGGTTTACATTGAAGTTCTCTTTCTTTTGCACTTTTGATAAACATAGATTAGCCATACTTGTGTGGATGTGTTTCTGGATTCTCTTTTCTGATCCGTGGGTCTGTGTCTGTCCTTTCAGCAACACGACACTGTCTTGCTTATAGTAGCTTTGTAGTAAGTCATAAAAATGGGTGAAGTGGTTTTTCCAACTTCAGTTTTCTTTTTCAACATTGTTTTAGCTCTTCCAGTTTCTTGGCTCTTCTATACAAATTTTAGAATCAGTTTATCAATATCTACAAAAAGTTGTGCTGGGAGTTTGATTGGAATTGCATTACATTTGTAAATCTACAAACTGATCAGTGTGAGGAGAGCTGACATCTTTGCTATGTTGTCTTCCAATCTATGTATATAGTATATCTCTCCATTTATTTACATATTTTTTTTCATCAGTGTTTTGAAGTTTTCAGGACCCCCTATTTACATTTTGCCTGGAGAGCAAACTAATAGACTTCTGCCAAGCCACTGTGGGGACACCTAGGGATCTGATTGCTTCTTAAGGAACTTGCACCGAGTCCTCTCTGCTCCAGCCTTCCTTTTTACTGCCAACTCCAGGGATACTAGGTTTGCCATTCCCAATTCTTTTGAGGGTTTTACAGAGAAAATCTGGTTGGTTCTCAGCTTCTCCATTGTGTGGTTGGTATTTGGCCTTCTCAACTGTACCAAGCCTGTTACAAGTAAATAGAAATACAGTAGGTTTCACCTTGATTATATTCTTTCTTTACTTAAACTTCTCAAATATCCTTATTTTATATCTCTGATCATTCTAATATCTTATGCCTTGGTGCATCTGATTTCACTAGTAGTGCTTCTGTCTTTAGGTGTTTTGTGATTTTTACCATGATCTCATGTTCAATGGAACTTTCTTGATGGAAATTCTTTGAGGCTTAGGTTGAAAGTGAGTATCTCCAGAGGTATTGTGTCTCTGCCCACTGCTCTGGGAGCACCGCCAATCTGGGATTATTTTAGAATAAATTCTCAGCTTCAGTGTAAAATAATGCCTTTAGATTACGAATTCAGACCACAAGGCTTAATTTGTGATAATAAAATCTCAGCACCAAGGTCAAACCATGCAAATGTCCCTGCTGTCTGCCTCATCATGGCTTGACTCATCCTTTCCATCCAGTTCTCCATGCTCTCTGAGGCCCAGACCTCTCTGAGGCTCTCTCCTGCCCAGAGTGTCCGTTTTCACCTTGGCACCTGTGACTCTGCTAAAGGGGTCTGTGTCGACCCCCAGATATGTATGTTTGGAAAACAGGAATTTCCTTTCTAAAAATCACTTCTCTGTACCTTTTCTGTGCCCAGCCTTAGGATAGGAACTAGAAGTACAGGTGTGAAAAAGGACACATGGCCTATCTTCATGGCACTCACATTTTGGGAGGAAAATAATTAACGAATGCTTTTTGAGTCCTTGTTTCATGCCAGTCACCATCCCGGTGCATTCACATGCATGATGTCTGCAGTCCTAGTAATGACCTTGCACAGTAGGGTCTCTCGTGGATATTTTGTGGATGAGGAAACTTGGGCTACAGGGACAGGCAATGAGCTTGGCACTGGGGTTTGAGCTCCTCATGCTGGGGCTGAGTGACTGTCCTGCTCTCTCGTAGAGGCTGTGCATGCCCGTGTACTGCAAGTACCAGTTCCATAAGACTCCAGTTCACAAGACCAAGGGGGAGCCCCATGGAACCCACGTTTATTTCCAGGACATCAACGTCATCTTCCTTGGGGCGCTGCATCCCAGTGACCTAAGGGAATACCTGGAGGGTCCCCCCATGGTGGTGGAAGTTCACGACCGGGACTGCAAGTCAGAGGAGTTTTCTCAGAAGCCTGTGCTGTTTGGGGAGGACCCCCTGGATTCATACCTCAACTTCCGGGCCCTCATCTCTCCCAGAGAGACAGAGAACAACCCCTTTGAATCCCAGAACAAGATGTGGTACCCTTATGGGATCGCCCAGGTCAGTTTTGCTGACCTCCTCCTTGGCCACAAGTACTTGAACCTGGCCGTCCCCATCCACAGCTGTGAGGTTCAGCCCACACACTGCAGCCAGGACAGCAGGAGAAGGAAGGTTGTGGGGCTTGGGGTCCCCAGAGATGGCCATCAGCATGGCCCAGTGCCCATGGGCAACTACCTAGAGGCTGACTCCCAGCTCAAGTTGCGAGTGGACATCGCGGTGCCACTGAGGGCCGGGGCCAGAGCTGCCGATCCCGACCTCGGGGGCTCCCAGTTTGGCCGCATTATCTTCATCTTTGACTTTAAGAAGGTATCCCTGCTCCACAGCCTGCTGCAGGACATCACTATGATCAACGCTAAGGCCCTTGGCCTGGACTCCTACCCCGTCAGGACCCTGCAGCAGATCCTGTCGGCCTTCAAGATGCATATGCGGGTCCAGGAGCAGCAGTACCTGGATGTACTCACCGGCTTCCACCTGCTGAACGGGAAGACCCACCTTTTCATCCTGGAAGGCCTGGCCAACCAAGGCTTGAGGCAGCTGTGGGAGAGCCACCAAAGCTGGTAGGTGGTTTGTTTTACATTTGACATAAAAATGATGGCATCTGGATGCCGAGGGAGTGGAGAGGTCTTTCAGAGTCAAGCCTAGGTTCAGAGGTTCAATGTCCTTGTCTGTGAGTCTCCTTTCGGGGTTCATTGTGAGGTACTTACCAGGGTTGAGTCATTGGACTTGAAGACTCGATTACCTTTGCTTGCAGGAAGGAATTCAGGAGTATCTAAGATGACTGAGGGGTCCAGGAGAGTGGGGCCTGTCTTCAAGGTTCTGAGCCAAGGGCTACTGTGGCTAACCAGGAGCAGAATATCCTGCATTAGATTTCAGCTTGCCCCAGGGAAGATCATTTTGAAGATGGAGGGGCTGCTTAGGCTGCAGGAAGTTGCCCTTCTCTGAAGGCCTTCAGGGGACCTGGGGGCCACCCACTGGGGACACTAGAGGTGAATAATTAAAGTGTCCAATTCTGGGCTGCAGCAGGTAGCCCTTTGCAGTTCCTCCATTCTTTAGTTTTGATGACATGACACCTCTCCCTTCCTTTCACAATTTGCAGGTATACTAGTTTGGGTAGATAGAATCTCCCTCCTTTAGTCTGGAGGGCCACCATCTGTCTTCAGAATTCAGATGCCCCAGGACCCACTTGTCTGCAGTAGGGAGTCCAGGAGTTGAGGCTGTCTGCCCAGAAGGGGATTGCACCTCTCTGGACCTGCCTTCCTATGCTGATGGGCCCAGAGGCACCGGGAGAAGCTGGCCTTGTATCTTATAAGCCCAGGAGAACTGAAAACATGTTTCCACACAAGAGCTTGTACACATATGTTCATAGCAGTGTTATGTATAATAGTCAAAAAGTGAAAACAGGCCAGGTGCAGTGGCTCACTCCTGTAATCCCAGCACTTTGGGAGGCTAAGGTGATCCTGGAATCACTTGAGCCCAGGAGTTCAAGACCAGCCTGGGCAACATAGTGAGACTTTGTTACTACAAAAAATACAAAAATTAGCCAAGCATGGTAGCTCCTGCCTGTAATCCCAGCTACTTGGGTGGCCAAGGTGGGAGAACCCAGGAGGCAGAGGTTGCAGTGAGCCAAGATCATGCCACTGAATTCTAGCCTGGGTGACACAGCCAGACCCTGTCTCAAAAA
>NW_012116377.1:4497396-4498628 GCF_000951035.1 Colobus angolensis palliatus
GGCATAGCAAGATTCCATCTCAAAAAAAAAAAAAAAAAGAGTTTTGTCGTGTGTAGCAGAGAATGTGGCCTGGCCCAGGAACAGTCTGGGCTCTGCCCTTGGCTCCTGGGAGGCGATCTGAGTCACACCTAATAGGAGTGTCTGTTCAGGGAGGGGACTGGCCACACCTGACAGTCACAGCATGGAGGCTGACCCTCCAGAAAGACCAACTGGGTGCTTCGGGATGGGGGCTTTGGGTCATGCAGAATCAGGAGACTGAGTTCAGCCATGTAGGTGGTCAGCCCGCCTGCCATACCTGTGCAGTGGAGCCCCCTGGAAACTCTGGCCACCAGGGCTGGGGCAAGCTACCTGGCTGCAGGGTGCTTGCACGCCGCCACTCACCAGTGCTAGGAGGGTAGCACATCTGGCCCCACAAGGAGAGGACAGTGGAAGCTTTGTGTCTGGAGCCGTCATGGACTCTGCTCCATGTGTTTGTTCCCTTGGCGGATTTTAATCTGTATTCTTTCCCTGTAATACAACTGTAACTGTGAGTGTAGAACTCACTTTCATTAAGTTCTGTGAGCCCTTCTAGCATGTTATCAAACCAGAGGGCAGTCTCAGAAACCTCCTGAACTTGCAGTCGGCGTCAGAAGTAAGGGTGGTCTTGGGGACTGTGCCCTCAAACTTTGTGGTTTGGCTAATGCTGGGCAGATAGTATATGAATTACATCTCGAAAGCATTTTCCAGTGGCAGAAATAACATGAAGCATGCTCACTGAACCCAGTTGAACTAGGCTAGAAATAAAACACAGATCATTAACCAGAAAAAAGTTCATATGCAGGCAAATTAATAACCATACTTCCAAATAACTTGTGGGTCAAAAAGAAATCATAATGGAAATTAGACATTTTTGAACTGAACAATAATGAAAATAATATATTATCTAAATTTGCAGGGTGGGCTGGGTGCAGTGGCTCACGTCTGTAATCCCAACACTTTGGGAGGCCAAGGTGGGCGGATCGCCTGAGGTGGATCATTTGAGGTCAGGAGTTTGAGACCAGCCTGGTCAACATGGTGAAACCCCATCTCTACTAAAAATACAAAAATTAGCTGGGCGTGGTGGCACACACATGTAATCCCAGCTATTCGGGAGGCTGAGGCAGGAGAATCGCTTGAACCCGGGAGGTGGAGGTTGCAGTGAGCCAAGATCATGCCACTGCACTCCAGCCTGGGTGGCATAGCAAGATTCCATC
>NW_012116377.1:4499363-4500227 GCF_000951035.1 Colobus angolensis palliatus
ATACAAAAATTAGCTGGGCGTGGTGGCACACACATGTAATCCCAGCTATTCGGGAGGCTGAGGCAGGAGAATCTCCTGAACCCAGGAGGCAGAGATTGCAGTAAGCCAAAGTCATGCCACTGCACTCCAATCTGGACAACAGAGTGAGACTCTGTCTCAAAATAAATAAATAAATAAATAAATGATTTGCAGAGTGATATTGAAGCATTAGTCAGAAGAAAATGTATAGCCTTAAAATGCTTATTTGGAAATGAAAAATGTCTGAAAATTATTGAGACATAATTATAGTTGTTGCAGACATTGATATGTGTTTCAAATTTTGCCAATATATTTTAAAATTTATAAGAAATTTAAAAAATAATACCAAAAATATGTTCAGATAAGATTATTTAATGTGGTATCAAATATAAAAATTAGTATAAAAATATCAAATTTTGAATACCATCTACATATGAAAACTAATTTTTTAAAATTGGAACACATTTAAAGTAAAATATATGAAATTCATGGGACTAAATTTGACAAAAAGATGTGAAAGACGTCCATCATGAATATTATAGAACTTCAGGAAAAATTAAGGAAGACATAAATAAGTGGAGAGAGATACCATGTTCATGAATTTGAAGACTCAGTATTCTAAAGGCTCAGTTATCTTTAAATTTGAACTATAGATTCAGTGCACTTCCAGTTTTAAAAATCCCAACAGCTTTTAAAGTATGGACTTTGATTTTAAAATTTTAAACTTTTGCATGTTAAGGTTCATACTTTTTTTTTTGGAGACGGAGTCTAGCTCTGTCGCCCAGGCTGCAGTGCAGTGGCGCGATCTCGGCTCACTGCAAGCTCCGCCTCCCGGGTTTACGCCAT
>NW_012116377.1:4500437-4506996 GCF_000951035.1 Colobus angolensis palliatus
GATGGTCTCGATCTCCTGACCTCGTGATCCACCCGTCTCGGCCTCCCAAAGTGCTGGGATTACAGGCTTGAGCCACCGCGCCTGGCCCATACTTTTTTTTTAAATCAAGGTCCATACTTTAAAAGCTGTTGGAATTTTAAACCCTTTACAGCAACATGCAAAGGTCTTTTTTTAAAAAAGATACCCTTGAATAAGAACACGATAGAAGAACTTGCTGTACTAGATATCAAGACTCATGATAAAACTATAGTCATTAAGATAGTGTGGTGTTGGTTCAGAGAGAGACAAGCAGACCTATGGAATATAATAGAGAATCCAGAAACAGACCTACACATAAGTGTTCATTTGCCGTATGACATATGTGATATTGCAAAATTGGTGGGGAATAAATATACTAAAAAACACTGAATGTTCTACTTCAAAAGGATGAATCTTACACAATGGGATGCTATTTCCTACTCATTAGGATGGATAGAATCCAAAAGTCCAGTAATGATAAGCACTGGCGAGGATGTGGAGGAATCAGAAGTGTCCTTCTCTGCTGGGGGGAATATAAGTGCAGCCACTTTGGAAAACACTCTGGCAGTTCCTCAAGTGATTAAACACAGAGTTCCCATATGACCCAGGAATATCACTCCTAGATCTGTGCCCAAGAAAGTGAAAACATGTATATCCACACTAATGTGTGGATTATTGCTAATTAGTGTACTAAACTTGTACACTCCTGTTTATAACAGCATTATTCATAACAGCCAAAAGATGGAAACAGCCCAAATGTCCATCAAGTGGTAAAAGGGTAAACAAATGATGGGATATGCATACACTGGAATTCTATTTGGACATAAAAAGGAATGAAACACTGACACATGCTACACTATGGATGAACCTCGAAAACATCCTGAGGAGGAGCAGCTGGCCACAAGATGTCGCATATGACATGATTCAATTTATGTGCAATGTCCAGAAGAGACCAATCTATCAGAAAGTAGATTAGTATAGGGGTCCCCAACCCCTGGGCCATGGACCTGTACCAGTCTCTGGCCTGTTAGGAACCAGGCTGCACAGCAGGAGGTCAGCAAGCTCTGGCTGAGATTCGCCTCCTGACGGATCGGAAGCAGCATTAGATTCTCATAGGAGCAGGAACCTTTTTGTGAACTGTGCATGCGAGAGACCTAGGTTGTGCACTCCTTATGAGAATCTGATGCCTGATGATCTGAGGTGGAACAGTTTCATCCCGAAACCATCCCCCCAACCCCATCCATGGAAAAATTGTCTTCCACGAAACCAGTCCGTGGTGTCAAATAGGTTGGGGACCACTGGATTGGTAGATACGTAGGGCAGTGGATCAGGGGTGGGGGTATTCAGGGGGTTGGGAGTATACAGAGTGATAGCTAAGGGGTGTGGGTTTCTTTCTGAGGTGATGAGATGTTCTGAAATTGATGATGGTGGTACTGGTTGCACTAAATAGATGAAAAACTATTGAATTATACTTTACAAATGGGTAAATTGTCTGCCATGTAAATTATATCTTAATTAAAAAGTAACTCTAGGCTGGGCACAGTGGCTCACACCTGTAGTCCCAGCACTTTGGGAGGCCAAAGTGGGCAATTACCCAAGGTCAGGAGTTCGAGACCAGCCTGGCCAACATGGTTAAAACCTGTCTCTACTAAAAATACAAAAATTAGCCAGGCGTGGTGGCACATGCCTGTAATCCCAGCTACTTGGGAGGCTGAGGCAGGAGAATTGCTTGAGCCCAGGAGACAGAGATTGTAGTGAGCCAAGATCGTGCCACTGCACTACAGCCTGGCCAACAGAGAGAGCCTCTGTCTCAAAAAAAATAAATAAGTAACTCTAGTGGACAAAAAAAGTTCAGTAGGGAAAGAATAAACTTTTCAATAAGTGGTGTTAGGATAATTGTGTTCCATAGGAAAAAAGGAAAGACATCCTTAATCCCTGGCAACCACTGCTATATCTGGAAATAGAACTGATTTTTGTATGTTGATTTTATATCCTAAAGCCTTGCTGAAACTCACTGGTTCCAGGAGTTTTTGTTTTGTTTTTTGGGAGATTCCTTGGGATTTTCTATACTGATCATCATGTCATGCGCAAATAGGGATAATTACATTTCTTTCTTTCAGTCTGTATACCTTCATCTCCTTGTGGTACTGGCCTGGACGTGCAGTATTGTTTTATATAAGAATGGTGAAGGTGGCTCACTCCTATAATCCCAGCACTTTGGGAGGCCTAGATGGGCGGATCACGAGGTCAGGAGATCGAGACCATCTTGGCTAACGCGGTGAAACCCCATCTCTACTAAAAATACAAAAATTAGCCAGGCGTGGTGGCAGGCGCCTGTAGTCCTAGCTACTCAGGAGGCTGACGCAGGAGAATGGTGTGAACCCGGGAGGCAGAACTTGCAGTGAGCCGAGATCGCGCCACTGCACTCCAGCCTGGGTGACAGAGCGAGACTCCGTCCCCCCACAAAAAAAAAAAAAAAAAAAAAAAGAATGGTGAAAGCACACACACTTGCCTTGTTTCTGGTCTCTGTGGCACAAGGCATCAGTGTTTCCCCACCACCTATGATGTTAGGTGTAGGGTTTTTGTAGATGTCCTTATGGGTCTGAGGAAATTCCATTCTGTTCCTAATTTGCTGGCTCACACAATTCATAAAAATCAACTCTAGTCTAGGTAGACCAAGCCCCTGTTTTTAAACTTTTAACTTTGTTTTTTTTTTGAGCTTTTTCTTTCTTTCTTTCTTTTTATTGAGACAGGGTTTATTGCTGTTACCCAGGCTGGAGTGGAGTGGTGCAGTCACGATTCACTGCAGCTTTGACCTCCCCGCCTCAAGCCATCCTCCTACCTCAGCCTCTCAAGTAGCTGGGACCACAAGCATGTGCCACCATGCCCAGCTAATTTTTTTTTCTTTTGTTTGAGACAGAGTCTCGTTCTGTTGCCCAGGCTGGAGTGCAATGGTGCGATCTTGGCTCACTGCAACCTTTGCCTCCCGGGTTCAAGCAACTCTCCTGCCTCGGCCTCCCTAGTAGCTGAGATTACAGGCACCCACCATCATGCCCGGCTAATTTTTTGTATTTTTAGTAGAGATGGGGTTTTGCCATGTTGGGAAGGCTGGTCTCGAACTCCTGACCTCAGGTGATCCACCTGCCTTAGCCTCCCAAAGTGCTGGGATTACAGGTGTGAGCCACTGCACCTGGCCTAAACTTTTAACTTTGATATTGCAAAAATAGTGGAGAGGTTGCATGTACCCATTACTCAACGTCCCCCAATTCCCCCAATGGTGACATCTTATATAACTACTACTGATTGACACAGTATAACTAAGTAGACTACAATGATCTGATCTCAGATTTCACCAGAAATTTTTTTTTTTTTTTGAGACAGAATCTCGCTCTGTCGCCCAGGCTGGAGTGCGGTGGCATGATCTCGGCTCACTGCAAGCTCCGTCTCCTGGGTTCACGCCATTCTCCTGCCTCAGCCTCCTGAGTAGCTAAGACTACAGGTGCCTGCCACCGCGCCCAGCTAATTTTTTGTATTTTTAGTAGAGATGGGTTTCACCGTGGTCTTGATCTCCTGACCTCATGATCCACCCACCTCAGCCTCCCATAGTGCTGGGATTACAGGTGTTAGCCACCGCGCCTGGGCTTTTTTTTTTTTTTTGAGACAGGGTCTGTCTCTGTCACCCAGGCTGAGTGGTACAAAGGCTCACTGCAGTGGTACAAGGGCTTACTGCAACCTCTACCTCCAGGGGTCAAGCCATTCTCCCATCTCAGCCTCCCAGGTAGCTGGGACTACGGGTGTGTACCACCATCCTCAGATTATTTTTGTATTTTTTGTAGAGATGGGGTTTCACCGGGTTGCCCAGGCTGGCCTCCAACTCCTGGGCTCAAGCAACCTGCCCACCTTGACCTCCCAAAGTGAAAAATCTGTTCTTGAAAAGCAAAATTACAAAGCTTATAGATGAAAATATAGAAGAACATATTCATGACCCCAGAATGGAGAAAGAGTTCTTGAACCAGACAAGGACAAAGAAGAAAAGAATCGTACATTTGGCAATGTTAAAAGTAATTTCTGCCCATCAAAAGACACTGTCAAAGTCAAAATACAGAGATGAATCTCTAAATTTAAAAATTTTATTTGGGAAGCAAGAATTACAATTTGAAGTACACACACAGGCTGGGCAGTCTTCAGTATGTCTGAAAAACAGAAGGTTGGAGGTTTTATAAAAAGGAGGGGCATTATAAAAATGTTAGGTATTGTTTTGAGAATTCACTTTGTTTTGTGTGAAACACAAAACTGTGTTTAGGGCACTGGCAACCTCCGACTGGCGAGTGTCAGTGAGTAAAAGTAGTCTTGGAGTTGCAGCAGGTGGTATCAGTAGCTATGAGATAAGACTGGCTTCAGGTTGGCGCAGGTGGCCTCAGCAGCCAGCCTGCGGAGTGTGACATTCCTGGAGCAGTGCTACGTGCCCTGGGTGCTTTCTCCCCGCCTCTCGACTCTGTTTTAGTTGGGTGTGATGAGAATGACCCAATGCACGTGATCAACTTTCACGACACCGTAAATATGGTGAAAAGACAAGCTACAAACAAAATTATTTGCAGTGTCTGGAACTGACCAATAATTAGTATCCTAAATATATTTTTTGAAGCCCTGTGAATCAATAAGAAAACATCCCAGTGGAAAGTATGGGCAAAATACCCAAATACTTCACAAAAGAGGACCTACACCTGACCAAGCACACAGATTCCTGAAGGGGAGATGAAAGCATTGTAGACTTCACCAGGTTCAAAAAGGCGGAGGATTGGCATAGGCCAGTGCAGGGCAATGAGAGTAGGCTGTGCATAGAAGCCCTGCCAGGCTAGTATTGCCATAGTGCAGAGTGCGAGTGCCAGGGCAGGGCTTGGAGGGGTGGTGAGGGGCTGAGTGGGGGCAGGAAGAGGGTGGGAGGCACAGGCCATGAGCCAGATCAGGTCAATTTCAGCATTTCACTGCCAGTTCTCTGTCAAGGCCCCAGGTTTTGAAAGATGTTGTGTCTACCAGGAGGCATTCATCATCATCATATTCCTTTTGTTTTTTCTATTCTTTTAGGTAATTTTTTATACTTTTAAATTGCTATATTTTTATCTTAGTATAGTCTTCATTACCAACCTTGTCTTTTGTTATTGAGATTGGATCTCACTCTGTTGCCCAGGCTGGAGTGCACTGGCGCCATCAGGGCTCGCTGCAGCCTCCACCCCCCTGGGCTTTTTTTTTTCGTTTTGGTTTGTTTTTGTTTTGAGACCGAGTTTCACTCTTGTTACCCAGGCTGGAGTGCAATTTCATGATCTTGGCTCACCACGACCTCTGCCTACCGGGTTCAAGCCATTCTACCGCTTCAGCCTCCCGAGTAGCTGGGATCACAGGCATGCACCACCATACCTGGCTAATTTTCTATTTTTTATTAAAGATGGGGTTTCTCCATGTTGGTCAGGCTGGTCTCGAACTCCCGACCTCAAGTGATCTGCCCACCTCAGTCTCCCAAAGTGCTGGGATTACAGGCATGAGTCACCACACCCGGCCCCTGGGCTTATTTTTAAAGAACATAAAATTGTACCTGACAGTGCACCCTCACCACGGTGTCCCAGGAAGCTGCCACACAAGTTAGCTCTGGCCCTTGGCCTTCTGTCTCTTGCAGGATTCCCAGGTCAGAACACGGGAAATACAAGGTGCTGTACAACTCGCAGCTGCTGTTCCGCAGCCGGCTCTATGCGGACCTGGAGGCCATCCTGTACCACGTGCACCTCTGCCAGCCCACGGAGCTGCTGCTGCAGCAGGCGGTGCTTTTCCTGCGAGACACTGAGTGGAGGCGGGTCTTCCAGGCACTGACCAGGTGGGCAGTGGCAGCCCGCATGGGGTCCTGCGCCCCAGCGGAAGGGGCGCTTCTTAGCACTCTGCGCCCAAACAGGCGAGCTGGGGCGTCCAACAACTACATAGTGGCCCCAACAGACGGTGGGGGGAGGAGGGCATCTGCCCAGATGCTGAGACTCTGTAGCATCTGCAGTTCTTGGGGGCATGTCCTAGAATCACCTGAGGAGGGACTGGCTGGTTAAACCCCATTTTCTAACCTGGGCAACAGAGCAAGACCACATCTCCACAAAAATTTGTTAATAAAATTGGGAGGCTGAGGCGGGCGGATCACGAGGTCAGGAGATCGAGACCATCCTGGTGAACATGGTGAAACTCTATCTCTACTAAAAATACAAAAAAAAAATTTAGCCAGCCGTGGCGGCGGGCGCCTGTAGTCCCAGCTACTACTGAGGGAGGCTGAGGCAGGAGAATGGCCTGAACCCGGGGGGTGGAGCTCACTGTGAGTGGAGATCACGCCACTGCACTCCAGCCTGGGCGACAGATCAAGACTCGGTCTCAAAAAAAAAAAAAAAAAAACTTATCTCCCAAGACTTTTTGAATCTTCCTAGCCAGAAGTGATAGCAGATTCAGATCTAGGGTGGGGCTACATTTGTCATATACCCACCTGTGGCAGAGACATTTACTGCTCACTGAATAG
>NW_012116377.1:4507396-4510616 GCF_000951035.1 Colobus angolensis palliatus
TAATCCCAGCTACTCAGGAGGCTGAGGCAGGAGAATTGCTTGAACCTGGGAGGCGGAGGTTGCAGTGAGCTGAGCTCACACCACTGCACTCCAGCCTGGGCAACCAGGGTCTCACCATTCCCTCATTGAGCAGCTGCTAGCCCACAATGGCTCTAGGGGAGCTGTGAGCACACCAGTCCCCACTCTCAGGAGGCCACAGTTCAGAAGGAGAGATGACATAAAGAACACAGGCAGTGGGGTGCCCTGGGACCCAGCAGGGGCATGGAGGAGGGGACTGCTTCTTTCCCCAGGGCAGGAGAGGCTGCTGTTGAGGAAGGGCCAGGGGATGTTCAGCAGGCGGACAGTTCACTTGCTGCTGGGTGTGGGGCAGGAGGTACAAACCCTGTCTTTATATTTTTAGAGCCAGCAACAGGTCTGGCCCTAGCTAGTGCTCGCTGGATGTATTAATGAAGGAGGAGGAGGAGGCTGGAGAGATAGGAAGGATAAAGATCTTGGTTGGAACCAAGAGGCTTTTCTTTGATTCCATGGCCCTCATCTTTGGCATGTGGGGTGGTGCCACAGCATTTGGGAGGAGGCCAGACCCGGTCCTGCCTGGTAGGTGACAGGAGGTAGCTGAGGGTTCTATGAAGGAAAGAGAAGCACACTTTTTAGGAAGTGCTTACTGCATCCAAGGTAGTTGCATCCATATAGCTTTATTTCTATCTGAGGGTGAGGAAACCATATTCAGAAAGGCTAAGGTTGTGCCAGGGTCACTGTGACAGAGTGAGGGCAGGAATCTACCGCACAGTGGACTTCGGAGGCAGCTGAGACAGTCAGCAGCCAACAGCCATGACCAAGCATGGGTTCTGGACCCAATGCCACTGCACACCAGGCCATGGCAGAAGGCACCTAGGAGGAGACTTCAGGGCTGGGGAGGTCCTTGAGCTTTGCTGAGGACTCTCTCTCCAGCCTCCTTCTCCTCCTCTATTAGCCAGCCCCCTGAGGCTCCTTGCATGATGTCCTCCTGGTGCGGAAGGCTCTGTGCTCTACATCCCTGATGGACAGCTGGTGGGGCTGTGTCCCGATGGGGTATGGGAGGAGGGGAAGCATGGCTAAGGACACAGGAACACAGCAGCACTCAGAGCAAACCATGGGCAGCCTTTGGCTTCTGGGGGCTGGGGAGAAGATGGAGAAGGAGGCTTTTGCCAGGAGCCCAGGCCTAGCAGACTGGAATGGGAGCTCTTTCGTTATAAGCTCCAGGGCCTGGGACCAGCTAAGCAGCCTCTGAGTGTTCATTTCCTGCTGTAGGATGGGAGTGATTACACTTGTCTTGCAAGGTAGGAGAGGTTCAGTGGGGCAGTGGTTCTTTGTTCCAGGATCCACGACATCTGCTATAACAGCACCACCCTCTGGGACGTGATGGTGAGGAACCTGCTGCCCTCCTCTGCTATGATCAAAGACTTGAGCCAAGAGTTTGGGATGCCCCTTTCGCAAGAAGAACTCACAGATGAGAAACTGTTCACCCTACCACCTCAGCCAGCCCCCAATCTTGAGGACTACCATGGTCGGGACTCCAGCCTCACCTTAGAGATCCACGCCCACCAGGAGAAGTACCTGCAGTGGCGGAGCGCCATGCTGCTGAAGAACAAAGACAAAACACACAGTTTCATCCAGGTGGGCTGCCTTCCTCTCCAACTTGGAGCTCCCAGGCCTCACCTGGGCGGTCCAGGCGCCTGCTGAGAGGCACAGGGCATATTCCTGAGTGGGACATTTGCCTCTGGTCCGTGCCTGCGCTCCTGGCCTGGGTTACCCCACTGGATGGGCAAAAAGTGCAGGAGGTGGGGCTGAGCCATGTCAGAAACCTTCACTCCCAGTCCTAGATAACCTTGTCCTTCCTGGAAGGTGAGAAGGAATGCTATTGGGTGTATTACCTTTATCATGGCCCCCAGAGTTCATTATAGAGAAAGAACTGTGGCACGTGTGTGTGTGTGTGTGTGTGTAAGTAACATGTTGCTTAGGTTGCTCAGGGCATAAGTGTCGTAAGATGTCCAAGCAACATGGGACATAAACTAATCTGCATGACAGAGGGAGAGAATGGGAGACTGAGAAGCTGGTGAGAGGGTAGAAGGCTGGTGCTATGCGGCCTGAATGGGCAAGGAGAACCTCGCTCACCCCATGCCAACCAAAAGGACATGAAAACACAAATATCTGTGGTATGACTTGGAGTTGTCTGCCCGTGGTCTGTGTGAAGGCCCTACCATGCCCCGCAATTCTCCAGTTTAAAAACAGAAGTCTCCTAGAAGCTTGTAAGTTTTATATGTGTGCATTCTTTATGAAAACCAAAGAACAGACTTCTTTTATTTTGTGTGAATCGGAGTCTCACTATGTTGCTCAGGCTAGAGTACTATGACTTGATCATGGGTCACTGTAGCCTCTAACTCCTGGGCTCAAGCAGTCCTCCCACCTTGGCCTCCTGAGTAGACAGGCATGTGCCACCATACCTGGTTAATTTTTTTTTACTTTTTTAAGAGATTGGGTCTTGCTGTGTTGCCCAGGCTGGTCTCCAGCTCCTAGGCTCAAGGGATGCTCCTGCCTCGGCCTCCCAAAGTGTTGGGATTACATATGTGAGTCACTGTGCCTGGCTGTTTTTTCCATTAGTGTTCAGGTTTTTAGCTTTTTCAAAAGAACCAGTTCTTGGATTTATCAATTCTGCTTTTTCTGTTTTTCTAATTCATTAACTTCAGCTTTTATTTTTATGATACTTTAAAACATACACCTTTCTCCTTTTTTCTATATTCTCGAGTTGGCTATTTCATTCATTTTTATTTCTCTTATTTAATAAATATATATATATCATAGAACTTTGGGAGGACGAGGTGGGCAGGCTGCTTAAGCTCAGGAGTTTGAGACCAGCCTGGGCAACATGGCGAAACTGTCTCTACAAAAAATTAGCTGGGCATGGTGGCATGTACCTGTAGTCCTAGCTACTCAGGAGGCTGAGGCTTGAGCCTGGGAAGCACAGGTTGCAGTGAGCCGAGATCACGCCATTACATTCCAGCCTGGATGGCAGAGTGAGACCTTGTCTCAATGCGGGGCACAGTGCCTCATGCCTGTAATCCCAGCATTTTGGGAGGTTGAGGCAGGCAGATCCCTTGAGGCCAGGAGTTCAAGACCAGCCTGGCCAACATGGCAAAACCCCTGTCTCTACTAAAAATACAAAAATTAGCTGGATGTGGTGGTG
>NW_012116377.1:4511115-4513913 GCF_000951035.1 Colobus angolensis palliatus
TGTACAAGAATATATATTCATTTCATGGGTTAATATAATTTTGTTAATGCCACATAATATGGAAGCATTTTAAATTTATTTTTATTTTTGAGATGGTCTTGCTCTGTTGCCCAGGCTGGAGTGTAGTGGCATGATCTCGGCTCACTGCAGTACCTGCCTCCCAGGCTCAAGCGATTCTCCTGCCTCAACCTCCTGAGTAGCTGGGATTACAGGCACAACCACCATGCCTGGCTAATTTTTGTATTTTTAGTAGAGATGGGGTTTCGCCATGTTGCCCAGGTTGGTCTCGAACTCCTGACCTCAAGTGATCCACCCACCTCGGCCTCCCAAAGAGCTGGGATTACAGGCGTGAGCTACCATGCCCAGCCACAAGGAAGGGTTTTTAAAGATTTTGCAGGGCCAGGCACAGTAGCTCACACCTGTAATCCCAGCACTTTGGGAGGCTGAGGCAGGTGGATCACGAGGCAAGATCGAGACCATCCTGGCGAACACAGTGAAACCGCATCTCTACTAAAAATATGAAAAAATTAGCCGGGTGTGGTGGCAGGTGTCTGTAGTCCCAGCTACTCGGGAGGCTGAGGCAGCAGAATGGCGTGAACCCAGGAGGCGGAGGTTGCAGTGAGCCGAGATCGCGCCACTGCACTCCAGTCTGGGCGACAGAGCGAGACTCTGTCTCAAAACAAATGCAATATTATAGACAATTTTATAATATAGTAGTATACAATTTATTTACTAGCCCCCATCTCTTGTAAATTTGCTGAAATCGCTTGTAAGTATTGTTCCAGCTTTTTAAAAAATCATGTTCGTATTATCTTAGATATGGCTACTCTAAAATGGCTTTAAATTTCCTATTCATACTATAATAATTGAAACCCACCCATAATTTAATTTTTTCACATTTTTACACCTTGAGATACAATTTACATACCATAAAATTCACTCATTATAGGTATATATAAATAGTTTTTAGTAAATTTATAGTTATAACACCATCATCACAATCCAGTTTTAGAACATTTCCATCCCCACAAAAAGTATTCTCATGCTAGTTTACAGTCAATCTCTGCTCCATTCTTAGTCCCACGTAACCACTGATCTGCTTTCTGTCTTGATAGATTTGCCTTGTCTGAATATTTCAGGTAATTGGAACCATATAATTATGTAAATTTTTGTGTCTGGCTTCTTTCACTGAGCATAAAGTTTCTGAGGGTCATCCATGTTCCTGAATATATCAGCAGTATGTTCCTTTTTTATTGCTGAATATTATTCCATGGAATTGATGTACCATATTTATCCGTTCACCACTTTTTGGAATTACTATTATTTCTTGCTTGGGGCTATTATAAATATTGCTCCTATGAACATTTGCATACAAATCATTATGTGAAAATATGTT
Source organism: Colobus angolensis palliatus (assembly GCF_000951035.1). NCBI lineage: Eukaryota > Metazoa > Chordata > Mammalia > Primates > Cercopithecidae > Colobus > Colobus angolensis. The sequence goes on from NW_012116377.1 coordinate 4,512,512, forward strand.
TTCATTTCTCTTGGGTAGAACCTAGGAGTGGAATTGCTGTCATAGAGGTAGGTTATATTTATGATTTTAAGAAATTACATCGTAAGAAAAGCAGTTTTTACAGTGTAGTTGCACAGTCTTAACATCCCTACCAGCAATGCATGAGGGTTCTGGTTTCTCCACATTCATACAGACACTTCTCATCAGTCCTTTTGATTATAGCCATTCTAGTGTGTATCTCATGATTTTAATTTGCATTTTATAATGACTGATGATGTTAGATATCTTTTAACGTGCTTACTAGGAATTAATAAAGCTCCTTTGATCTAATCTATATTTGTATCTTTTTGAATTAATCTCTTTTTTCAAATTGAGACAGGGTCTCACTGTGTTACCCAGGCTGATCTTGAACCCTTTGGGCTCAGGCAATCCTCCCACCTTGGCTTCCTGAAGTGCTGGGATTACAATTATGAGCCACCGTGCCTGGCCCTCTGTTTGTATCATTTATCCATTTTAAAATCAAGTTGTCTTTTTATTGTTGAGTTGTTATATATTCTGGATACAAGTACTTAATGGGAAATATGATTTGCAAATATTTTCTCCATATTTGTGGCTTGTCTTTTTTTCTTAATGGTGTAAGAAAAAACTTTTGAAGCATAAAAGCTCTTAATTTTGATAAATTCCAATTTATGTTTTTTCTTTTAGCAATCATGCTTTTGGTGTTATAGCTAAGGACTCTGCTTAAAGTTACAAAGATCATTTCATATCCTTTCTCTTACACCTACTCTTAACTCGCACATTTAGATCTGTGAACCTTTTTTTTTTGAGACGGAGTCTCGCTCTGTCGCCCAGGCTGGAGTGCAGTGGCCGGATCTCAGCTCACTGCAAGCTCCGCCTCCCGGGTTTACGCCATTCTCCTGCCTCAGCCTCCCAAGTAGCTGGGACTACAGGCGCCCGCCACCTCGGCCGGCTAGATTTTTGTATTTTTTTAGTAGAGACAGGGTTTCACCATGTTAGCCAGGATGATCTCGATCTCCTGACCTCGTGATCCGCCTGTCTCGGCCTCCCAAAGTGCTGGGATTACAGGCTTGAGCCACCGCGCCCGGCCCTGTGAACCATTTTTTTTGAGGTCCAATGTAAGGGTCTAAATTAATCTTTTTGCATATGGATATCCAGTTGTCCTCACATCATTTCTTGCAAAGACTAGCTATTCCCCCATTGGATTGACTTAGCACCTTTGTCAAGAATTGACCATAAATGTAAGAGTTTATATCTGAGTTCTAAACTATGTTCCATTAACTTATATGCCTCTCCATATACCAGCAACACATTGTCTTGATGACTTTAATTATAATTAGTTAGTTGGATTTTGTAAGTCCTTTAACTTTGTTCTTTTTCAAAATTGCTTTGACTACTTTGGGTC
>NW_012116377.1:4521913-4527126 GCF_000951035.1 Colobus angolensis palliatus
GCCTCCCAAAGTGCTGGGATTACAGGCTTGAGCCACTGCGCCCGGCCCTTATGACCTCATTTAACCTTAATTACTTCCCTACTCCAAATAGAGCCAGGCTGGGGGTTAGAGCTTCAATAGAGGAATTTGAGTGTGAAGACATTCAGTCCATAACACTTGCTTTCCTTACTCTTTTCTTCCTTCTCTTTGTCTTTCCCTCTGTTTCTCCCTTTGCATTGTCTAGAATGTCCAGTATAAAGTGCAGTGTTGAAGAGGAGTGGTGAGAGCAGACATGCTTGCCTTGCTTGTCATCTTGGGGAGAAAGTATTCAGGCTTTTACCATTAAGTTGGACATTAACTGCAGATTTTTGGGAGATGCCCTTTATCAGATCAAGGAAGTTCCCTTCTAATCTTAGTTTGTTGAGAGTTCAGTATGAACAGGTGTTGGATATTTGTTAAATACTTTTTCCACATTATATATACATGTTTTCACAATATATGCATTTTTAAAATTAAATTGTGAAAATTTTGTGAAAATAGATGCATTTAACAAAAAAAAAATGCTTTTGTTGAATGCAAATATTGTGATCATGTGGTTTTTGTTCATTATTAATATGGTATACTACATTATTTCATATTTGCATGTTAAACCAGCCTTGGATTCCTGGGATAAATCTCACTTCTTCATGTATAATCATCACGCATATGTGGCTAGATTTGGTTTTATGTTCGCTGCTCAGGTGAGGTGTACTGTATTACATTCAGGTTTCTTGTTGTTTTTGAGATAGCATCTTGCCCTGTCATCCAGGCTGGAGTGCAGTGGTGTGATCTCAGCTCACTGCAACCTCCGCCTCCCAGGTTCAAGCAATTCTCCCTGCCTCAGCCTCCTGAGTGGCTGGGACTACAGGTGTGTGCCACCATGCCTGGCTAATTTTTGTACTTTTAGTAGAGACAGGGTTTCACCATATTGTCCAGGCTGGTCTTGAACTCCTGACCTCAGGTGATTCACCTGCCTCAGCCTTCCAAAGTGCTGGGATTACAGGCATGAGCCACTATGCCCAGCCACATTCAAGCTTTAATGTCTCTCTCTCTGAATAATGTTGAGCACCTTTTCACATATGATTGGCTATTTGGGTATCTCCTTTTATAAAGTGCTTGTTCAAATTTATATATTTTCTCCATTTAAAATAAATCTAGTTGTATTTTTCTGACAGTGCTTTACTGTTATTCAAATATGAGTTGTTAGATGTGTCTCTTTTCCCAGTCTGTGACTTGTCTTTTCATTGTTTCAGTGTTCAGAAGTATTTGTGAGTACCAATTAATTTTTCTGTGGTTAGATTTTTTGTGGGTATTTTTCCTGGGTTTAGAATTCTAGCTTGGCAGCTATTAACACTTTAAAGACATCATTCCCTTGTCCTCTGACTTGCATTGCTTCTGTTGGTCAGCTGCCAACCAGCCTTGTTCTTTTGAAGATAATTTGGCTGTCTCTGGCTGCTTAAAATTTTTTTCTTTTCTTTGGTTTTTGGCAGTTTTATTGTGATGCTCATAGGCATGTTTTTCTTTGTATTTAACCTGCCATGGGTTTCTAGAACTTGTTAAATCTGTAGCTTGTTTTAAGTTTTAAAAGTTCTAAGACAGTATTTCTCTTCAAATATTACTTATATTCATCTTCTCTCCCTCTCCTCCTGGGACTCCAATGTCAGATATTTTCACCATGATCTGCATCTGATACTATTTATACATCTCACACTTTTTATTTTACAGTCTTTTTTTCTCCTTTTTGTCCTTCAATCTGATTATTTTCAACCAATATATCTTCTGATGCAGGGGTCCCCAACCCTCAGGCTATGGACCAATAGCAGTTTGAGGCCTGTTAGAAACTGGGTGGCACAACAGAAGGTGAGCAGTGGGCAAGTGAGCATTACCACCTGAGCTCCGCCTCCTGTCACATCAGTGGTGGCATTAGATTCTCATAGGAGTGTGAATGCTATTGTGAACTGAACATGCAAGGGATCTAGGTTGCATGTTCCTTATGAGACTCTAACCAATGCCTGATGAGATGAGGTGAAACAGTTTCATCCCGAAACCATGCCCATACAACCTTCTCCCACTGGCCGTGGAAAAATTGTCTTCCACGAAACCAGTCCCTGGTGCCAAAAAGGTTGGAGACTGCTGTTTTGCTAAATCACTAATCATATCCCCTGCTGTGTGTTGGGGTGATCAGACCCAACACCAGGCCGTGGGGGCCACAAAGTCCAGCAGAGTTCTCATTCTCATAAAGGAATGAGACAAGACAAGAGTGCATAGAGTGGGACCAGGGGACCAACGCTAATACGCAGGCTGTGAAGGCCCCGAGTTCTGGAAGCCCACATTATTTATTGGTGATCAAAGAAGCAGGTGGTGAGGATGTGGGAGTTGAAAGAAAGCAGTGTATCAGCACATGATCTACAGCTGTGACAGTTTAGCAATTTCTTTGAAGCAAATGGAAAATGTTCTGCTACTTGAGATAATGGCAAACATGTTCTTCTAGTTTAAGATACAATCAGTTAGGTGCAGTGGCTCACACTTGTAATCCCAGCACTTTGGGAGGCCGAGGCAGGTGGATCACCTGAGGTCACGAGTTCGGGACTAGCCTGACCAACATGGAGAAACCGTGTCTCTGCTAAAAAAAATTACAAAATGAGTCGGGCATGGTAGTGCATGACTGTAATCCCAGCTACTTGGGAGGCTGAGGCAGGAGAATCACTTGAACCCGGGGCGGAGGTTGTGGTGAGCCGAGATCACGCCATTGCATTCCAGCCTGGGCAACAAGAGCAAAACTCTGTCTCAAAAAAAAAAAAAAAAAAAAAGATACAATCGATCTATGAGCCTGGGAGTGCTAGAAGCAAGGAGCCAGCAAGTCTAGACACACTCCAGAGGCCACGAGGGGTTTTATGCCCCGAGCCCTGGATTCCATCCAAGCCACGAGGAGGTTTTTTTTCTTGTTTTTTTTTTTTTTTTGAGATGGAGTCTCACTCTGTCTCCCAGGCTGCAGTGCAGTGGCGTGATCTCAGCTCACTGCAAGCTCCGCTGCCTCCTGGGTTCACACCATTCTCCTGCCTCAGCCTCCCTAGAAGCTGGGACTACAGGCACCTGCCACCACACCTGGCTAATTTTTTTGTCTTTTTAGTAGAGATGGGGTTTCACCGTGTTCGCCAGGATGGTCTCAATCTCCTGACCTCGTGATCCGCCCGCCTCAGCCTCCCAAAGTGCTGGCTGGGATTACAGGTATGAGCCACCACGCCTAGCGCCATGAGGAGTTTTATGCCCTGGGCTCAGATTGTGGTGTGGCAGGGCTGCCTTCCACCCTTTGGCACACAGCTTGGTGTTCCAAAGGCCATGAGTGGTTTTAGACCCTGGACCCCAGACATGTTCCAAGACTCTTTTACAATATATCAGACATGCAAGTCCAGCCTCAGCTTTTTTCCCAACACTCAGTTTTTCCCCAACATGCCTCCTTTTCTTTTTTGTAAAACCACCACAGCTATCATTGCTTGTTTTCGATGGCAGCTTTCTCTCCAGAGGCAGCTTCCACATCTATAGACTAAAAGGAAACAGCACAAGCACATAATTATTAGAACAAAATCTGCAAGTGTAGAGCTTTCAATGGCCTTCATCCATTTAAGAGGATTGTGGACAACCCATTGGCTGTCTTGTTCAAAATATCAGTTCCAGGGAGCAGGGCTAAGTGAGCCTGACGGGCTTCAAAAATCTACTCTTTTAGTTTTACAATATCAAGGGTGAGATTTTCATCTTTGCCCTCCAGAATGCATTTAAGAGTAACATTCCCTATTGCTAGCATAAAAGGTGGCTGAACATAACTTTGAATCCAAAAGGTCCTCTTTTTGTTTTTAAATTAATTGAGCAAGGCAATTGCAGGCTCTGCCACCCTTAATTGCCGGTTGGTGATTCAGCTTCATTTTTCTTAGCCCTTATTCAAAATGCAGTCACTCTGGTTTGAATGCTTCTTACATGTTTCTCCTTTCCCTTTTAAAAGAGGACCCTTAATCCTAAGGGTTGCAGAAGGATGAAGGTCCGTCTTCTGCAACTTCTTCATGCTGAATAGGGACGATGATATTCCTGCCTATTAGGGTCTCTTGTATTCAGGGTAGAGAGGAGCTCAGTCAGAAAGCATTGGTCCGTTAAGCATCTATTGTACCTCTGAGTTCCAGCAAAAGGGAAACCCTGGTGCTCCAGCAGTTTCTCAGCTTCCTGTGTGGTTTTCTTGATCTGTCCCCATGTTATGGGGGTTGATGTCAGTGTGATTCCAGTCGGTCCTTGTTCCATCTTTGCATTCAGATTCAACTGGCTCATGGCTCGTACTGGGGGAACCCAGTCCATGGCTGGGATCCCTGGGTCCCTCCAGTCTCCTGTTCCATGGTCGTACACATCTTGAGGGCACCCATACGGTTTGTTCATGTCCTGCAAAAACACAAGCATACCCTCAACCCCACGTTAGTAAATCTAGTGAAACAGAACCAAAAACTTGTGTTGCCATAGCTGGGAGGCATACCATTGCTAAAGCATTTGTTCTACAAGCTGTAACTCAGCTTCTGCCTCTTTGGCTAATTACCATGGGGTAAAACTTTCCACTGATAATGAGAAACAGGCCCCTTCTAACAGAAGGCACAGAGAAAGCAAACGAGGCTTATCCTTCTTGTGCAACAGTATAGCAAAAAAGCAATCTTTAAACCTTCAATTTGCACTGTACAGGTGGGTCCACTAGATGCTGTGGCTCATGACAGATCTTCAGATGTTTGGTGGGCACCGCATTGTTGCAATAAAGTCTCTACCCCATAAATTGACAGGAATAGGTGTCATAATAGGTTGAATTGTTCCTTCCTGGCCATCCGGCCCTTGACATGGTAAACTCAAGGAACTTCGAAAAACTTCTGAAGCAGTCCCTATGCCAACAATACCCATGGAAGTCTTTTGTTTGGGCCAGTGTTGGGGCCATTGATTTAAAGCTGTAATAGAGACATCAGCTCCAGTATCTACTAGTCCTTCCAAAATCCTTTCCCTGAATAGTTACTGTACAAATAGGTCTTCTGTCAGACACTTGATTAACCCAATATACAGCCTTTCCTGCTGGATTAGTACTACCAAAGCCTGTTCTTTTCATTGTGCTGCTTCCTAGTTTTGTGTAAGGTAACAACAATAACTAAGCAATTCTTTCTCCTGGGGAGGCAGACCAT
>NW_012116377.1:4527176-4529670 GCF_000951035.1 Colobus angolensis palliatus
ACAGAGTCTTGCTCTGTTGCCCAGGCTGGAGTGCAGTGGCGTGATCTCGGCTCACTGCAAGCTCTGCCTCCTGGGTTCACGCCATTCTTCTGCCTCAGCCTTCCTAAGAGCTGGGACTACAGGTACCCACCACCACGTCCAAATAATATTTTTGTATTTTTAGTAGAGACGGGGTTTCACCATGTTAGCCAGGATGGTCTCGATCTCCGTACCTCATGATCCGCCCACCTCGGCCTCCCAAAGTGCTGGGATTACAGGCGTGAGCCACCATGCCCAGCCAACTAATTGAATTTCTCTGGTATAATCAGAGTCAATTATTTCCGTATGCACAGTGACACCTCTTAAACTAGACCAAGTAATAGACCGACTGTTCCTGAAGGTAAGGGTCCCCTAACGCCTGTGGGGACCTTCTTTGGTGGCTCCCCAGGAAGTAAGGAGATGGGAATTGTGCTGCAGAGGTCTATAGCAGCACTGCCTACTGTGGCAGGGGACAATTGTTGTATGTTTGTAAGGGCACTGGCTGTGCCGGATATGCCTCGGTTTGTTGAGGGACCTGAGGTGGGCCCCTCTTCCCGTTTCCCGAAAGAGGTTGTCCATCTTTGCTAAATTTAGAATGACACTGATTTGCCCAGTGATTGCCTTTCTTACACTGGGGGCATACACCGGGCCTTTTCTGTTGATTGATGGTAGTTTTTGCCTTTTGATTTCCTTTTCTACATTCCTTTTTTGTGTGTTCAAATTGCCCACAATTGAAATAACAGCCTGAGAAACGGGGCATATTCTTTTCCTGCTTTCAATCCAGCCATAGCCTGAGCTAAAAGAGTAGCCTTATGTAAGTTACCCCCAATGCCATCACAAGCCTTAATATATTCAGATAAATGAGGCTTCCCTGTCAGGGGTCTAATAGCAGTTTGACACTGCATTAGCATTATTGTATGTAGGAAGCTGTATTGCAACATCCTGAGCTGTTCATCAGTTATGGTTTTATACACAGCCTCTTGGAGCCGAGCAATAAAATCAATATATGGTTCTTTAGGTCCCTACCGGACAGAACTAAAAGAAGGATATTTTTCCCTGTAACATTTATCCTTTCCCATGCCCGTAAGCACAGAGTGTGCAACTGAACAATGGCGACATCCTCCAGTACTGATTGATTTTCTAATCGACCCCAATTAGGGCCAATTCCCATGAACTGTTCAAAGGAAACAGGCACAGGTGGCTTCACTTGTTTTCCCTTGCCTGAGTCTGAGCTTCATCAGCCCACCAAGTTTTAAACTGTAAATACTGAGATGGAGTGAGAACAGATTTTGTTAAAGTATCCCAATCATACGGTATTAACCTATTATCAAGAGCCACATTTTTAAATAAAGTTTGCACAAAAGGAGAATTTGGCCCATATTGACTAATGGCTTCCTTAAATTTCTTTAATAACTTTTTTTTTTTTTTGAGATGGAGTCTCGCTGTCACCCGGGCTGGAGTGCAGTGGCTGGATCTCAGCTCACTGCAAGCTCCACCTCCCGGGTTCACGCCATTCTCCTGCCTCAGCCTCCCAAGTAGCTGGGACTACAGGCGCCCGCCACCTCGGCCGGCTAGATTTTTGTATTTTTTTAGTAGAGACAGGGTTTCACCATGTTAGCCAGGATGGTCTCGATCTCCTGACCTCGTGATCCGCCCGTCTCGGCCTCCCAAAGTGCTGGGATTACAGGCTTGAGCCACCGCGCCTGGCCTTCTTTAATAACTTATAAGGAAAAGTGGTCCAATTGGCTATATTCTGTCCTCCTTCCTGGGTTATAGTAACCGGAAATTGCCATGTTTCAAGGTCTCCCTCAGCTCTAGCTTTTTGAATAGAATTTTGTATAGTACCACCAATTGCTCCAGGTTTTAATGTTGTAACTACAGGAGCAGTAAGTTTTTCAGCTAATTCATTTTCATTAAGGGGAGAGGGAGGAGGTGGCCATTCACTTAATTCAGCAGGCAGAGCCGATGAGCTAGTAAAATATACCTTTTTCAGTTTCTCCTTCTTTTCATAAACCTCTTCTGGTTTTTTGCTTCTCACATTTGGAATCTGAAGTTAGTTTTTCACACTCGTCCTCCTCTTCCTCATCTGAATCTGCCCTATCTGTTTGAAATGGCTCAAGAGCTGCCTTTATTAGCGCCCACATTGACCAAATGGAAACTGGAATTTTTGCTCCATCTTTATATCCCTTTTTAAAATCTCTGCCAATTCTCTCCCATTGATCCAACTCCATAGTCCCTTGTTCCAGAAACCATGGGCAAAACTGTTCTACTGTACTAAAGAGTGGTAACAAATTCTGAGTACTAACTTTCACTCCCCCTCTTCGCAATAAATGCCTTAAGAAATTCAAATAAGCAGAACGTTTGCTTTCACTTTGTCCCATTGTTACCCTGGTTCTTCTGAGCCGTCAGCTTTCCTGAGCTTCTTTTTTTTTTTTTTTTTTTTCTTTGGAATAATAACTATGTTAGACCCTACTGT
>NW_012116377.1:4529751-4531712 GCF_000951035.1 Colobus angolensis palliatus
GCCAGGATGGTCTCGATCTCCTGACCTCGTGATCCGCCCGTCTCGGCCTCCCAAAGTGCTGGGATTACAGGCTTGAGCCACCACGCCCGGCCTTTCCTGAGCTTCTTTCAGTCATCCTTAGGTGTCCTCTGATGATGCATCCTCTGCTTTCACACATCTAGCATTCCTTCGCCGGGGTCTTCATCACCTCACACTGGGCGCCAGGAATGTTGGGGTGATCAGACCCAACACCAGGCGTTGGGGGCTAGGAAATCTGGCAGAGTCAAAGGAAGGAGACCAGAGTGCATAAAATGGGACCAGGGGCCAACACTAGTATGGAGGCTGTGAAGGCTCTGAGCTCTGGAAGCCTACACTACTTACTGGTGATCAAAGCAGATGGTGAGGATGTGGGGTCTGAAAGAAAGCAGTGTATCAAGTGCGTGATCTACAGCTGTGACAGTTTAGCATTTCCTCTGAAGCATATGGAACATGTTCTGCTACTTAAGATAATGGGAAACACGTTCTTCTAGTTTAAGATACAATCATCTATGAGCCTGAGAGTGCTAGAAGCAAGGTGCCAGCAAGTCTAGACACATTAAAGCGGCCACGAGAGGTTTTATGACCTGAGCCCTGGATTCCATCCAAGACGTGCTCTCGTGGCTTGTGCCCTGGGTTTAGATTGTGGTGCAGCAGGGCAGCCTTCCACCCTTTGGCACAGAGCTTGGTGATCCAAAGGCCACAAGGGGTTTTAGACCCTGGATCCCAGACATGTTCCAAGACTCTTTTACATTATGTCAGACATGCAAGCCCTGTCTCAGCCTTTTTCCCCCAACATTCAGCTTTTCCCCAACACTGTGTCCAAGCTGCAATTAAACCCATCTACTGGATCTTAACTTTAATGATGATTTCTTCAATTCTATGATTTCCATTTACTTTTCCTATAGGTTCCAGGTGTCTGGTGAAATTCTCATTTTCATTTATTTTGATTAATCATAATTATTATTATTTTTTTCTTGAGATGGAGTCTCGCTCTGTCGCCCAGGCTAGAGTGCAGTTGGCTCACTGCAACCTCCGCCTCCTGGGTTCAAGCAATTCTCCCTGCCTCAGCCTTCCGAGTAGCTGGGACTACAGGTACCTACCACCACGCCCAGCTAATTTCTGTATATTTAGTAGAAACAGGGTCTCACCATGTTGGTTAGGCTGGTCTCTAACTCCTCACCTCAGGTGACTCACCCACCTCGGCCTCCCCAAGTGCTGCGATTACAGGCATGAGCCACCATGTCCAGACTGGTTTAATGTTCTTCTCTGATACTTCCAGTATCTGGATTACCTGGGGTCTGTTTCTATTGTCTCTCTTTTTTCTTGTTTTCCATCTTTTCATCCTGTTTCCTGGCATGTCTGTTATTTTTTGTTAAATGGTAAAGAGTGTATTGAAAACTGTAGAGACTGTTGATGTCTTATTCCAGAGATGATACAGCAGGAGACAGAGGACAGATAAATCTCCTTAATCAGAGTCAGGCTTGCCCTTACTCCTAAAGCACAGATTTTCTGAATTCTAAACTGGAGGCCTAGAGGTACCAGGGCCCTTCCTCCTTGGCACAATTTCCAATTTTGAAATCCAATTTTGTTTCCCTAGCAATGCAACATTTTCCAAAATACCTTCTTAGCTTCTTTTTCTGCTTACGTTCTTATTTCTACCTTATCCATGTGCAACTTAGTAGTCAGTAAATCCCTTGAGAAAAAACTGCAAAAAGAAAATGGAACCACCATTATTTCCCTTTTCTCCAAATTCTTGGCCTCTCAAATCCTGGTTGCCTTGGTTGCTCTCCAGTGATGTTAGATAGATGTCTGTTTCTTCTTGTAATCCTGTCAGTTGTTTCTTAATATATTTTCAGACTATACTGCTAGGTGCATATATATTTACAAGTTATACCTTTTTGTTGTCCTCAATATACAATACCCTTTTGCCCCTTTTGATAGAT
>NW_012116377.1:4532302-4550915 GCF_000951035.1 Colobus angolensis palliatus
GGTTAGGCATTCCTACTGAACTGTTAAACTCATAATTGTTAAACTCATAAAACTATATTCCCTTTGTAAGATAAATAGTACATTCTCATCCCTCTTATCTCCTACCCACACAACACCATCCCTTTTATAGTCTCTAGAATTTCAGTTTCAGGCTCTGAAATTTTACTTTTTCCTTGTCCTTTTAAGACAACTTTACTAGGATACTGGACATTACTTGCTAACCTTGAATCCTCCTGCATGTTCCTCCTCCATTTTGAATTTTCTCCCATGAGTTTTGTTTTGTTTGTTTGTTTTTCTGAGACGGAGTCTCGTTCTCTCACTCAGGCTAGAGTAGAGCGGCATGATCTCGGCTCAATGCAACCTCCACCTCCTGGGTTCAAGCAGTTCTCCTGCCTCAGCTTCCCAAGTGACTGGGACTACAGGCATGTGCCACCATGCCCAGCTAATTTTTGTATTTTTTAGAATGGAAAGGGTTTCACTATGTTGGCCAAGCTGGTCTCGAACTCCTGACCTCAGATGATCTGCCTGCCTCAGCCTCCCAAAGTACTGGGATTACAGGCATAAGCCATCACACCCAGCCCCAAGAGTTTTTAAAGGAGGGTTTTGTGTAAAACCTAAGGCCTTGTAAACCTAAGCATATGCCCTCACAATTAGACAGGTTGCCTGGATATGAAATTCTAGGTTGAAGTTAATTTACCTTGTTGCTGTTGTGGATCTGATCACAAGTGATACTTTTTTCTTTACAGGTGGCCTGCTCTTTTCCTCTAGAAGCTTTGAGAGTTTATCTTTGTATTTGTTTGCTTAAATCCCACTAATAACAGTGTACCCAGGCTTGGAAGTTTTGTCTTTTCTGACATTCATTATTTCTTCAAATTTTCTTGTTCTCACTTTTCCCCTCCTTTTGGGACTTCTGTTACTGGGATGTTATTTCCATCCTCTATGCTCAGTTTCTAATTTTATCTTTTTATACAGGACTACTTTCTGACAGCATATCTCAAGTGGATCTTCCAGTTCATTCATTCGTTCTACAACAGTATCACTTCTGCAATATATCTTTCTCTTGTCTTCTATTTCAACTATTTTCATACTCAATACTTTTTCTTTTAATCTTACTTCTGCTTCATATTGCTATCTTCACTCTTATTTTAAAATAATTTCTTATGTTAAATTCTTAGCCCATCTTTTCCAATAATTTAGCGTCAGTTGTTCAGTCTGTGGCCTTTTTTAAATACTGTTATGTACTTCTCTAGCATCGACTTTTGCTGTGAGTCCAAATTATCCTGCAGGTGTCACCCCTTGGCAGAGAATCTCAGGCATCCAAAAGAACTATGGAACACTGTTTGCTTTCCCTCTAACAAGCATTAGGTCAGAATTTCAACTTCAAATTGTAAGAAAGGAGTAACATGGAAAGAAGAATCTGTCCCCCTAGGTTGTAATTCACCAATTCTAGGATTTGGAAGGAGCAGGGACTTCTAGGAATGGCAGACTGAGAAACTCAGATCAACTCCCCACCTAAGGACAACTAAAAAAACTGGACCCATCAAGAAATACTGATTGAAGTTTCGTGTGGGCCACGACAGGATCCTTGCTTTACATGGCATCCCTAGTATAATCTTCTCGCAGGTGCTCCAAAGTCTGAGGACCTAGACCTGTCTTTGCCTTGCATCCCTGTTGCCTGGACAGTCTGTTCTTTCATGTGTGTGAATCGCAGATTTTGTCCTCCCCTGATTATTCTGTATTCTTGTGAAGAAATTCCTCAAAGATTCCAAAGTCAAGCCACTGTATTTGAGCTAAGGTCACCATCTTGTGCTAAAAAAATTTTTCAAGGTAAAAGATGGTATTTTGCTGAAGATTACTGTGAAATATGCATATGAAACACTGCACAGTGCCCAACAATTTAGAGTGGTAACTTTTCCCAGTTCTCCCTTGTTTTGGGTCCCAGCCACCTTTCCCCCCAGCCTTCTGTGTTGTCTTTTATCTCCTTCCACATTTCTATTTTCATTCACAAAGGAAGCCAACAGACCATCTTATTTCTCTCTGTTCAGGGAAGAATTCCCATTTCCATACTGGGCCTGCTGGAGAGAATGAGGGTCATACTCCTTACACACACTTGACAGTTAACCACAGTCAAGGACGGCAGTCCTTGCTGCTTTAGGTTGTAATATCCCGTCCACACTCTCCTACTTCTGACCATGTGAGACAGAAATTGTCTTTATCACAAGCTGGTTGGGAGATGAGTGGCCAGATGTGTGTTCCAGTTACAGTGATCTCAGGGGTCTCAATTTTTTGGTCCTCTTATATTCCATTTTGGATAGTGAGAGGTTGGACTAGTGGCCCTTTGCCCTGGTTCTACGATGAAATAACTGCACCAGTATTGAGGAATCAATCAATACCTGCACCACAGCTATGTCCCAGAGATCATCTCACTGCCTATGAGCTGGCAGTTGGGGGTGAGGATGACCTGGTATGGGTAGTGACTGGTGTCTCTTTCTTCAGAAAAATATCACAGAAGCCTACCAGGTCAGCAAGAAGCCTCCAAAGTCCGTGGTGAAGGTGATTCGAATTTCAGCCCCTGCCAACAAGGCCATCTACAACTATAGTATCCAGACCATGAATTCTACAGAGCTTGCCAAGAAAGAGCTGTATCAAGAGATGGCCAAGGTGAGAGACCCAGACAGGATGATGGCAGCTTGCAAATCCCATGAATTCTTTCCTCTGACCACACCTGCCTGGAGGTCAGTGGGGGATCTCAGGTGTACAGATGAAAGCCAATCATGCTAGGGGAAGTAGACAAGGCTCAGATGTTGAGAGGTGTTCTATTCCGCACTAAATGAGAATCCACCACACTGAGGGTGAGCCCGAGATCCTCAATGGAAGCTCAGATGTACATGAAGGAGAACAACTGTAGCATCCTTACCTCTGGGGTACACTTTATGATTGCTGCTTATGAAGGCAGCTACCAACAGAAGGGAAAGCCATGGTTTAGGCTTCCAGCACACATTAACTTTAGGAAACGGCTTCTCCCATCAAAGGGGACAATAATATGACCCTTACAGGGCTGCTGCACAGTCATTTCCTCTCAATGCACTATTTACGTTGTCAGGAACTATGATTATGCCCCCAGCTGTTTCTGATTCCTACAAGAAATCCAAGATTGCTATCAGCCCTTCTACCCCAACCTGTCTGCCCCCATTTCTAGGAGCCAAGAAGGAGATTCACGTACTCACAGGATTACCTCTCAGCCATGGTGGAGCCCCTGGACTTGAAGGAAGAGGAGAAGAAAGCCCAGAAGAAATCCCGCCAAGCCTGGCTCACAGCCAGGGGATTCCAAGTGACAGGTCTTCAGAGCAACACTGAAGGCAGCTTTCAGGATCTCAAGCTGCCACCCATCAAAGAGCTGAATGAGGTCCACAGGGAAGAGCAGGGTCTCAGGTGGGGTGTCCATAGGGACCTTTCTCCTGATTTACTTACTCCCCCAATTTAGGAGTGGAAGGAAAACTCCCTGTTTGCTAACGTACTGGAGCCTGTGTTGGATCGAGACCGGTGGAGCTGGGACAGGCACCACGTGGACTTTGATCTGTACAAGAAGCCACCACCTTTCCTCAAGCTGCCCCCTTCGCCCGCACCAACTCCTATAACAGGTAACAGGCAAAGCTTTGCCAAGCTGGGCCTCCTGATGCCGTGGGCAGGCAGGAGCTCTGTGCCACTCTGCATCTTCAGTGGTATCCATTTGGTTTACGCTATCAACCAAACTTTCTATGCTAAAAAAATCAAGATGCAGAACGGGTCTGATAGAAGAGACTGAATGTTGGGCTGGAACTCAGACCAGGATTCTAGTCCCAAGTGTGACATTTGTGTGACTTCAGGCAAATCCCTTCATGCCCTGGGCCTGGTTTCTTGGCTATAAAGTGGGAAAGTTGGAAGACAGGTCTAAAGGCTTCCTGAGCTTTAACACTATTACCCATGACTGATCTCTAGGTGTCCAGCCAAGAGCTGGAGGCAGAGGCTCTGGGCTTCACTGGGACCTGCCAGCTGCAAAGATACTGACAGTTCTTCCTGTGGGGGAAAGGCGGAGGCAGGAAACATAGGTCTTCCTACACCAGTCCCTCCAAGTCCTCTTCCTCTTTATCCCTGCTTATGAAAATTGATCTCAGGATCATCTAGAGGTTAATATAGAATCCAAACTTGTCGGTTAACAAAGCCAGAACCTTTGTTCAGGGAGAACGAGACATAAACCTATCTAACAACAAGGTCTGCCAGAGAAACCTCTCCCAGAGAACTAGGTCAGGTGAACATGATGGCTTGCTCTCCTTCTCGACTCTTAAGGACAGCTGATCACAGCTCCACGGAAGTGCTAACAAGTTTGCTAAAATGTCACTTTCTCCATTTGCCTAGACTTCGCTCCCTCCCTTCCCAGTAGGCCCTAGATCTCCCAGGTTGCCTGAAGAGACCTGCTCTCTGTGGGCATGTCTCAGGCCCACAGTTACTGCTGTGGCTCTCAAGGAGGCTCCAGCTAAGAGAGCTGTCTAGCCTAAGAATACAAGGCTTTTCCTTGGTAAGAATGCTTCCTAGTGAGCTCCACTGCCAGCCTTCCCAGCAGAAGTCTCCTGGGGTTTTCACTGGTGAAATCATTTAAGAAACACATGCTGGGGTCTCCTCTTCCCACAACATGCTTAAGAAAAGTTAGCAACTACAGATGAGACGGATAGGCTTGAACTGGTCGCTAGGCCTTTTCAACCCAGATGGATGAATGGAGAACTTGCTGCTGACCGAGGCCTTACACGCTCCCAGCCTAGAGTGAAGCCCCCTTCCAGAGGTCTGCCTAGAAGGGGGGTGGGTCTGACAGCCCCTCGCCAACTTCCCCTGTGCAAAGAAACTCCAAGCAGCCTTTTGTCCAGAGGTATGCATGCTTCATTTTGTGCAAAATGCTTCCTTGCTATTATTAAGAAAACAGAACTTTAGGTTTCACTGAGAGGTTATTTACATGGTCACAATATTTAGAAACTTTCCCGTTTTAAAAACTAGTTACCAAACCCCTGGCAGAATGCTCAGGCCAGCCCCACTCAGCCAGCTCAGCTCTCCAAGTTCCCAATCTCCTCCTTGCCTATTTCCAGCATCACAGTAAATTGGGAATATACTTGGAGGAAAAAGAGCTGGCCGCTTTCTCTGTGCTCAAGGGAATGTCCACAATAGGCATTTTAGAGCTCCAGACCACCCAAGGACCACACCAAAGCTTAAAGTCCACCACAGTGAGCACGCTGGGACCCGGTGTATCTTACAAGCGCCAGCAGAAGGGAGGCTGGAGAAATGCAAAGGCCTGCTGGGACAGCCTGGAGATACCATTCATCCTCTCCTCAAGAGTACAGGCCAGTTTTGTAAAGAAACTAAAGTCCCTAGGTGGGTACCTCAGCTGAGGCAGCCTCCCTATCTCCTGAGGAGGATAAAAACTAAGGGCTCATAACCCCAAGGCATTGCGGACTGCACTGTGTCTGCTCCTTAGCGTTCTGGGCCCTCCTTGCAGAGTGAGGACAAAGGGGACCCGAGGCCATCAACAAAGGGTGGTTCTCAGGGTCCTGCTGTCACC
This sequence comes from Colobus angolensis palliatus, assembly GCF_000951035.1. Classification (NCBI taxonomy): domain Eukaryota; kingdom Metazoa; phylum Chordata; class Mammalia; order Primates; family Cercopithecidae; genus Colobus; species Colobus angolensis. The sequence goes on from NW_012116377.1 coordinate 4,537,887, forward strand.
CATTAAATGCTGGTTCTGAGGAACAATGTGACAAGTACAGCAAAGGCTAAGAGTACACAGATTGTGACATTTTATATTCTTCGTTAAATGGTTCCTGGTACATGTTTTAAGTGCCTCTGCTTCTAGTTTAAATGAATGACCCAGACACAGCTTTCAAGCTGTTCCTTAGAGAATGTGTGGTTGAGCAGAAATGGCTATCCACACCTGACACAGGTCCCCACCCACCTCACGCTCTGGAGGCAGCAGCACAAGCCCCAGTTTCCACTATGGTGTCTCCTCAATGACAAGAATACCCGCCAGTTCCAAAGGTCGGCAATTCCATTCTCTGTCTCCGGCTCAGTTCAGAAGCTGTGATGGTCCTGTTAGACAGCACTCCTGCAGGTCAAAACCTGGAAGAGGCTCTCCCAGGCCAGGAGACAACCCTTCAGGTGCAGACAGGGAACAAATGGCTCAACCTGTGATAATGCCAAGTTATAACACCTTCTGAAAAAAGAGTGACAGTCATCCAGCAACGGGCCATGGGTGGGGGCGGGCAGCAGCAGGGGACACTCTCCCCTGCCTCAGCATGTCCTGTCCAGAGGGTGGGCACAGATATAGGCTCGCTTCTCAAGGATCTGCTGGGACACTTTCTTAATCTGATCATCTAGGTTTTCTGGAGCATCTGGGAAGGAAAAGGAGAGATGGTGGGTGATCCTTCTGCATTGTGATAAGACAAACATGGCTGAAGTGGGGGCATTTTTCCACAAAGTCAGCCCACCCACCATGAAGCAGCCCTAAGGGTGACCCCCTCCTCCAAACCCCTAGCAAGTGATTCAGGGCTGTAGGGAGAGAAGGGTACAGCTTCATTCTCAGTTACAAAGGACTCATCCTGCTCATTTCTAAGCCCCAGATCTCGTGGGGTGGAGCCAGCACTTGCTCCATAAACAGCCCATCTGTGATTCCAGCCCGCTGGAGGAGAAACCATTTCAGCATCCTCCACAGCACATAAACTGGCAGCACTGGAGTCTGGGCTACCCCCAGGGCTAGGACCTGCCAAAAATCATATGCCACTCTCAGCGAGTGCCACAGTGCTGGCGCCTACCCCCGTCACTTGGCAACAGGACTGGGCTCTGCAGGGACACTGATCCAGAGCCTCAGGCCAACAGGACTGTGAGGGTCAGAGGTAGACTGAGCTGGGCATTCCCACCCAGATGGGGTCAAGTGGCTATAGAAGAGGAAGAGCACTGCAGACAGACCGGGGAGCACGAGCAAAGCCCTCTGTTCTCTAGGCCAAGGCCTGAGACCTCTGCAGGGCACTGCAAGGTCATTTTGGATGGCTCACAGTGGGTAAAGGGGCAGGTAAAATGCTGCTGTATCCAGAATCAGGTACAACCTGGCGCTCCTCCCTTCGTGAGCCTTCCCCGGACAGCTTCAAGAATACAGCCAGGGTCAGGCACAGTGGTTCACGCCTGTAATCCCAGCACTTTGGGAAGCCAAGTAGGCAGATCACCTGAGGTTAGGAGTTGGAGACCAGCCTGGCCAACATGGTGAAACCCTGCTTCTACTAAAACTACAAATATTAGCTGGGTGTGGTGGTGCATGCCTATAATCCCAACCACTCAGGAGGCTGAGGCATAAGAATTGCTTGAACCCAGGAGGTGGAGGTTGCAGTGAGCCAAGATCATGCCACCGCATTCCAGCCTGGGTGACAAAGTGAGACTATGTCTCCAAAAAAAAAAAAAAAGAATACAGCCAGGCACGCTGGGCAGATGCCAGGGGTCCTGCACAAAGGGCTCTACACTCGCTCAATCTAAAATTGCCTTGGCAGGCAGGGCGCGGTAACTCATGCCTGTAATCCCAGCATTTTGGGAGGCTGAGGCAGGCAGATCATCTGAGGTCAGGAGTTCGAGACCAGTCTGGCTAACATGGTGAAACTCTGTTTCTACTAAAAATACAAAAAATTAGCTGGGCGTGGTGGTGTGCGCCTATAATCCCAGCTACATGGGAGGCTGGGGCAGAAGAATCGCTTGAACCAAGGAGGTGGAGTTTGCAGGGAGCCGAGATTGCACCATTATACTCCAGCTTGGGCAACAAGAGCGAAACTCCATCTCGAAATAAATAAATATAAATAAGTACAACTACCTTCGTGAATGGGGCAGGTTTGCACCTACAGTGCCTGGCGGGCACTGCTGCAGCTAAGCCCAGGCCTACCCAGGCCTTCACTTAAGGCAGAGGTCTGTGAGTAGCCAGCAGGCTCTGGGAGCTTGACAGGGTCCAGAAACAGCTCACCCTCAATAGGGGCCTAGAAGTGGGCCCTTCCTTCCCTCCCGCCACTCACACTTGTCCAGCTGAGAGAGGCTGAAGAGATTCTGGAAGTAAGCTTCCACGCAGAAGGTGTTGGCCAAGAGAACCTGCCAGAACCGAGGACAGAAAAGATACGCCCAAATTCCTGGAATCTGACCTCTGAGCTTCAAAAACCCAGCCTATCAGCCAAACTGGGTAGCATGGCAGAGGTGAAAAGGCCTGGCTCAGGAGTCACCCCGTCTCGGGTTCTAATTCCAGCCCTGACCCAACAGCTTTTCCCCAACAGCAAGTGACTCAATATCTCTGAGCCTGTTTTCTCTGAGAGGCAGATGTCACAATCCTGGTATCTGCAGGCACTCTGGGAAGTGCAGGCAGAGATCCTGGTACACAGTGGGTCCTCAGACACTGCACCCGCCTCCCCCCAGCAGAGCGGGCAATGTGCAGGGTCTGCCCCTCGCTGGGGGTCGGGGCACTGGGATCGGGAACCCCTGTCACTCACCCCCCTCTTCTCTCAGGCAGGAAGAAGAAAGGGAACGGCCCCATCTCCTGAACAGCACAGACCCTCCCACAGCCACTGCATGGTGAACTTGCACAGCCTCCCCCACAGTCTCTGCCTGCAGGACCTGTGGATACCCCCTCGACTGGCCCAGCCCTCCCCTACACCCTCCTCAACAATTAACTTCATTAAAGTGCAGCAGGACAGATGCCAGCAGCCAGGCCCTGTGTGAGGCTAGGCTGGACTTACCTCATGGTCGTGGTTACGTAGCCCGATGCGGATGGAGCGGCTGGCCCGCGACAGCACGGCCGTCATGCCATACAGGTTGATGAGGATGTTGGCCACCCGCTTCAGCACCAGCTGCTCCTCCATGATTGTCTGGGATCACAGAGGCTCCGAGTGGGGACTCACTACCTAAACCAGTCCCCCACACGGTCCCTCCCTGGGCTGCATCTCTGCCTGTCTTAGTTTCCTGTGTTCCTTGAGAAAGTGGAGCCAATAAAGCCTTTCCCTTCAGGCTGTGGGAGAATGGCTTCCAGCCACCTTCTGTTTTCCCTTCTCTTTGTTTTTTTTTTTTTTTTTATTGTTCTTTTTTTTTCCCTTCTTTTTTTTTTTTTTTTTTTTTTTTTTGAGACGGAGTCTCGCTCTGTCACCCAGGCTGGAGTGCAGTGCCCAGGCTGGAGTGCAGTGGCCGGATCTCAGCTCACTGCAAGCTCCGCCTCCCGGGGCTAGTTTTTTGTATTTTTTCAGTAGAGACGGGGTTTCACCGTGTTAGCCAGGATGGTCTCGATCTCCTGACCTCGTGATCCGCCCGTCTCGGCCTCCCAAAGTGCTGGGATTACAGGCTTGAGCCACCGCGCCTGGCCTTTTCCCTTCTCTTTGATCTCTAGATTCAGGGAGGGGGTTAAAGCAAGACCAGGTCCCAGAAACTTGGCTGAGACCAGAAGCCAGTGCCTACTGTGCTACTGTCACCTTCAGCAGCAAGGGCCCCACCAATCAGGTCCCTAGATTCAGGCCCCAGGTGGGGCTGCCCTCCCAATTCTAGGGAGCCTCTCTACCTGAAAGGTGCACAGAAAAACACTGCAGAAAACTCACCCAGCAAGGGTGCCCCTCCAAGTAGCTAAGTGGGCCCCAGGACAGGCTGACAAAGTCAGCCTGACCTCACCACCCCATCCCTCCAGGGTGATCAAGATTTCTGTTCTGGGCCTGGTCCCAAAGGATGCTTGACAAAAAGTAGTCTCATGGATGCTGGCCAAATTGGAGGACCAGTTGCGACCTAGGAGGGCCTGGTTACCTTGCCAAAGCGGAGCAGCAGTGTCTCCACGGTCTGGCCAAAGTAGTAGGTGTTCTCCTCAAACTTGTTGGCACTGTCCTATTAACCAAGACAGGAGTCAGTTCAGCACCTCATCCCTACAGTGCCCTGTCCTGTCCCACAGCCCGGGTACCAGGCAAAGATGCCCCATTTGAGGGAGGCAATCCAGGGTGTCATGGACTAGCTGGTGTTCCCCAGCCTCCCCTGGAGGAGCCCAGAACCCCCACAGTGAGATCTTTTCTGCCATGAGATCTAGCAGAAGGGCACTGAAGTAGGGGGTATGCCTGTTGGGCCCACTTACCGCAAGGCTGGGGTGCACAACTCCATGGTTGCCTGTCAGTCCCAGGTCCACAGTTCGGCCCAGGGAGTCCCGAAGCCTCCGGCCAACGGTCTCCATGACTGTGGTCACTTTGGCCTGTTTAAACTCACTGCAGAAAGTCCATGGTCCTGTGACTGGAGGCCTCACTGCTGGCTCTCACTGTCCAGCAACACGGCCAACTTGGCACCCAGAAGCTCCGTGCCCCTCCCTGGCCTGGATATGCCGGGCCCCTGGCTATAGGCTGAACCCCCAACCAAACCACCTGCCGGAGAGCACCCAGTCGCCTCAAGGGAGCCACACATGTGCTACCCCATGAGGGGTGGAGTCGCAGCCAGCTTCCCAGCAGCTGTCTCCTGTGAAGGAGATAAAATGCTACCAGCAACCTGTACTTAGTCTCCAGCAGTGATTTGGGATTGCTGTGCCCCTAGGATGGGGGTGGAGGGGGGCAGGAGGGAAAGAGGGCAGAGAAGAAAAACACTGGTCTTATGTTGGCTGCGAGGCCTGGCACCTTTAAGGGGACACCTGTCATTCTTCAGGTTCTGAAAAACCAGCTGCCTCCAGTGTGAGGGACCAGAGGGGGGATACGGTGTTCACACTGGAGCTGTAGGGTGGTGTGGCCATAAGGGCAGGGCAGCGAGGGCTTCCCTGGGCAACAAGCCCCCAACTACCACAGGGGAAGGTCCCCTCCACAAGGCTGTGCCACACCCCCATGCCCCCACTCGAGGTCAAGGCAGCTCTTTCCTCCCACTGCCCTGGACTGGCCCCTGCTGGGCAGGTATGGGCTCTGAGAAGCACACAGTGACAATGGCACCTACCGGATCCTGGCAGTCAGGATGCGGCCAGCATGCTGCAGACCCGTCAGGGCGATGTACATCCGGAGAATCTCATTGGTTCCCTGTGGCCAGTAGTGTAGACGTCAAAGGCTGCCCCCCAGCCAGGCAGCCATGGTAGTGCCACATGTGCTGGGTAGGCCCAGCCACTGCCTGCTTGCCCATGCCACAGAAGCCACTGCTCCTGAAGTAGCTGGGAACAGGGCTCTGACCAGGGCTCAGAGAGTACACAGGGATGAGGAGGAGGTGACCAGATGGCCATGGGCTCCCGCTGGGACCCTCTACTGCTCGGTGACCAGCTTCACATGTCAAGCCTTTCTCCAAGTCTCCAGGTCCTCTTTAAAATGGAAACCAACTTTCCCTGGGTGGTGAGGGGTGCTGATGCCTGGGGCTCAGCCAGTGCCGGACAGACATTGCTGGCTCCAGGTGGAGGCCAGATTCCTAACAGAAGCCACAAACTGCTGAGTGGCAGCTAGAAGCTCCTCAGAGCCAGGTGTCAACACCCAGAGGGTCACATGCTCCCCACTCCCCCAACCCATGATTTTGATCAGTGAGAGACCGGTGGGCTTCTGCCCACTCTGCACAATGGAGATGTGCGTCAGGTGCAGGGGCCTGACCCAGGCTACACAGCCAGCACCAGGGACTAAGGACTGTCCTCTGCAGCCAGGCTGAAAACATGGAAAGCAGGACTCCCTACAGGAAAAGGGGGGACTGCAGAGGCTTCCTGGCAGAACCACCCAGCTCTGAGCAGGCTCCAGACAGGAGCTACCGCCCCACATTGAGAGCCCTGTGTTCTTCCAAGGCCTCAAGGGCTTCCTGAACCCTGCTGACCACCCCAGTCCTGGAGAACTCCAGCCCTCCCGGGCTGAGGGAAGGGCCTTTGGAGAAGGCCCTTTGCAGGGCTGAGACCACTCCAGTGCCCTCAGGCTGGCCCCTGCCCCGTATGTCCACTACAACAGTGGAGATGGCTGGAACCCAATGGACAAGCCGGGAACAAAAACAGCCAAGGAGGCTTCCCACTGGACAGGATGGCCCAGGAGACAAGACTACACTCCCGGAGGCTGATGATGTCCCCCCATTACCAGACCTGCTGCTCAGGCCCAAACCTTCTCCCTGTCTCAGGCTGCCTCCTGTATACACATGCCCACCATCACATCCCACCCATCCTGCTGTGCTCTCTTAGGTCTAGCCTCTCCCTCCCAGCAGGAGAGCCCCTGGCTTCTGGCCTCATCCCTGCAACTCACTCTCCACGTGAGCCCCGTCCATATGTCTGGCACTTGCTGAGCCCCTGGGGGAATTTCCCACAATACAGATACAACCAAATAATGCCCTGCTTACAGACATTTTATGGCTTCCAAATTCCTCTGCTGTCAGTCAAGGTCCTCCACAGTCTGGCTACTTTTTTAGCCTTCCCATGTACCTTCTTCAACACCCCCAAACCCACTACCTGCCCCAGCCCACCTGGCAGGACTGACTGCTGCTCCCAGAAAGCCCTTCACTCTCTCTTCATTCACCTTGTGCCAGCAGATCAGTCCCATCTGGGCCTGGCATGCTCTATTACCCTGCCCTTAGGGATAAACTGCCCTCCCCCCAGCCCTGGTCAAAGCCCTTTTTTTCTGCTCCTAAGGACATGCTTCACAAAACTCTGGCTGCCTCTGGAGGACGCCCGCTCCCTGCCTCTTTATGTACTTGCACTCTGTCATTCCCCTTGGTCGGCCCTGCTACACAATCAGAACACAGCACCCAAAGTCATCTCTGTAGCCCCAATTCCCTTCCCTGCCACCAGGCACATGCCAACTGAACTGACTTCTCAGGCTTGTGACTTCATGGAGGGCAGCAATCAGGAACAAGACGTGCCAGGGCTAGGAGAGCCCTTGAGAGCCAATGAGAGCATGAGACCCAGCCCTGGGCCGCGGGGGCCTCTGTGAGGCCCTGAGCAGCATCTTCAGGACCACGCGGGGTCCTGGGGGTGGAGCACAGCTTAGCTGGTGGCGGGGTCACTCACCTCGAAGATGAGGAGGATGCGGGTGTCACGCAGTATGCGCTCGTACGGATAGTCCCTCGTGTAGCCCAAGCCCCCGAGGATCTGCAGCGCCTCACTCACACACTGCCAGGCAGCCTCGGAGCTGAACACCTGTGGGGTGTCACACCGAATCCTTTCCAAAAGGAAGACCTACACTGAAGGGAGCTGGGTGGCTGGGGAGGCGTGGGAGGCACCAGGGTTTGGGGAGGAGATCAGCCAGGGAGGGACTTGAGGGGTGATGTGGACAAGTCCTTTGCCTTCCTTGACCACACTGGCCAGCTTGTGTTCCCCACCCCACCGTGACCTTCTGTACCTCTGGGCCCACCTTCACCCTATCTGCACCTGGCTTAGCTCCTGTTCCTTTAAAACCCACCTAAGATCTCCCTCTCCCGAGAAAACCTGACCTGTTCCTGCCCAGTCCCAGTGGCCGTGACTTCTTTCTGGTGCACACTATAAGTGCCTTGGGGACAGACAAACTGCCATATTTAGCCCTAGGCTTAGCATCTGGAAGAGGTTGGCTACAGCAAACTAACGTCTGTGGTCACTGTTCAAGGGTGACAAGAAAACGAGATGATAAAACACATGCAAATGCACCCAGTACACAGCCTGCACCTAGAAAAGACTCAAACACGGCCCAAGATGCCCAACTTTTTTTTTTTATTATTATTATTTTATTTTTTCAGGGACCTTGCCACTTCAGGATCCCAACGTTTTAGGTAGACTCTCCTGCCCACACCAGGATGTTTGCTTCTGTAAGCTGCCATACGTCTCACCATTTCTCTAAAGAGCTCAATTCCAGAGACCAGCTTAAAAACAATTGTTGGGGGAACAAAGTAGGGTCCCCCAAAGGGTGGCCATCTTTTTTATTACAGCTAAAAAATGACACCCTCTACCCTGAACAAAACAAAAGCAAACTCTACTATCTACCTCAACCAAATAAGATGCTCTTCCCACCTCAGCCTCTCAGGTAGTTGGGACTACAGGCATGTGCCACCACGCCAGCTAATTTTTGTATTTTTTGTAGAGATGGGGTTTCACCATATTGCCCAGATTCATATAATTTTTATTTTTATTTTTTTTTTGAGATAGAGTTTTGCTCTTGTTGCCCAGGCTAGTGTGCAATGGCACAATCTTGGCTCACTGCAACCTCCACCACCCTCCCCGGGTTCAAGCAATTCTCCTGCCTCAGCCTCCCAAGTAGCTGGGGTTACAGGTGCCCACCACCATGCCTGGCTAATTTTTTGTGTTTTTAGTAGAGATGGGGTTTTACCATGTTGGCCAGGCTGGTCTTGAACTCCAGACCTCAGGTGATCCGCCCACCTTGGCCTCCCAAAGTGCTGGGATTACAGACGTGACCCACCACGCCCTTCCATATGCTTAGTTTTTAAGACAAAGTTTTGATACCAGAAAGTAGGAAGGCCATAAACTAAGGAAAAAAGAAGTCTTTCTCAAGCAAGCCAGCTGCAATGTTATTACTCTAAAAGGATGTTATCATAACGGTCTCCTTCTGCTATAAACTGCTGATCCACTGGCTCACCAGACACTTCCCCACTGCTGCTCCCCACTGCTTGCCTATCCCTGGAGTGCTACACAGGGCAAGTGTATCGCAAATACTGGATCAATGACAGGAGGAAGATGACAGGCAACAGCATGGGCTTGAAAGGTCACAGTGCGGGAGCTTTCCCAAGCCTCCCTCCAGCACCAGCTCTCTGGCTACGCCGGGGTTACCTTCACCATGGCCGCCTCGATGGAGCAGTCGGGAAAGCCCGGTTGGTCCAGCATCCCTGCTGTGAGGTAGGTCATACTCTCCATGACGTAAGCCTTCTGAGCCATCAGTGCAAATTTCTCCTGGAGTGTTCAGAAAAAAACACAAGAAGCAATTTGCTTGTGCTGAGAGCCAAATCTGTGAAACAGGACAGAAGGTAATTAAGTCAGAAGCCTCAATGCCCAAGAGAAGCAAGCCCAGTGACCAGTGTTAAATAAAGCCTTAACTAGTCTTCTTCTCAAATCACCACAGAAGAGTCACCAGTACAGAGATATCAAAAGAACACACCGTTCACGTCACACAGTGAAACGCACAAATACAGTCCTCAACCGTCGGTACCTGAATCAATCCAAATTCACTGAGCCTCTTGTTAAACTGTTTCCTTGTGCAGGCGTACTCAGCAGTCATTTCTGAGGAAAAGCAGAGTTATTAGAAACAACTGGAACATTTCTGTTGTTCTAACATGATTTCCTACGGCCATCATCCTTATCCTTCCCACAGGCAGGCACTGTGAGAAGCGTGTCTGCTGAGATCAAATACCCCAGAAGCTAGCACCCCCACTTGCCAGCACCCATGGGTCAGAGGAGAACCCCCCCTCCTCATGGCACCCACACACAGAGTTTGGCATCAGATACAGGCTTGATTCCTGGCCATGGTTCTTACAGCCTGTGCCTTGGGCCAAGTGTGACGCCTCCCTGAATACCATCCCACACCTCAGAGTCACTGTGAAGATGCAATCAGGTGGAAGGCGGAGGGCACCTTGCACAGAGCCAGGCACAGAGGCCCCAGACAGAGGTGGTGCAGGCTCACACCCAGCGCAGTGTTCCTGACCAAAGCAGGTGGGGCCGCCTGGCTTGAATATTTGGGCTGCGGCTTCCAGGCGTGTGGTTGTGACAAAGTGCTGAGCTCTAAGGGCCCATGAGTGACATGGCGCCTCCCCCAGGCAGAAGCACTCCCACCCCGCCCGTAGCCACGTTCTCCACAGGCTCTCCCAGGTGTGGTGCTCTCAGGAGGTGAAGAGGGCCAAGCCCCACTTAGAGCCCTGGCAAAGGAGCTCCCCAGAAGCCTTGTGTCTGAGTGAGAAGAGCCATGAGCCTGGAGCCTGACAGCTTTCGTTCTGGGTCCAGGACCATGGCCCGCAACAAATCACTTGCCCTCTCTTGAGTCTCTGTCTTCACATCTCTAAAATGGAGGGAAGCCAAAACAGGCCCAGAGCCTGGTATCAAAGAGGAGCTTCATAAAGCACTTAGGTGTGTGCTGCCCTGGGTACCCCCATTTCCCCACAGATGCTTCCACCACAACCAGAATGGTTACAGGGCTGTTCTAAGTTCACTGGCAAGGGAAAATGGAGGTTTGGGGTATCCTAACAGAAGAGAACAAAACAAAGATCCAGGGGCCCAGGCACCTGGGTTCCAAACCCGACTCTACTCCCCACCCACTGCGCAGTCACCCATAAGACACAGACCTTGGGAACCAGAGGCCGTGTATCCTGGAAGCCTGGCTCTTGGTGTGTGCTCACCAAGCAGCTCTGCTCCTACTGGTCGGTGGCAACCTCTCACCCCAGACAGAAAGCCTGTTCCCCAATCCCCATCCCCACCCCAGAGAGAAAGCCTGTCCCCACATCGGCATCACCCGTGTGGAGATGAAACAGAGGAATGTGGACGACGATAAACCTCAGGGGCAGGCTGAGGAGACCCTCTGGTCTCCACAAAAGCCTAGGGACCGAGTTTGGGCCGGACCCTCAGTCTAGGTGGCCTAGTTCAGCACCGGCCTGGAATGGGCCAGGGGAATGGCAGAGCCTCCAGGGCTGAAGCTGGGGAAGCGGGGGGTGGGGCACAATGGGCCTTGTCCCTAACTTACCTACCAATCAATCTCTTGAGCATCCCAGCCACGGCGCTGCCCATGCTGAACCGGCCGCTGTTGAGAATGTTCATGGCCACCTGCAGGGAGAACAGGGAGAGCCCAGGGGCCCTGAAGGAGGCAGCAGGAGGAGGCCACAACCAGACCAGGCCAGGTGAATCAGCTTGCCTTCCCTCAAGCTGGGAGAAAGCACTGTCCTAACACCTCAGAACAAGGTGATTCAGTCACTGTTGCAGCTCTATCAACGTCCCCGCACACAAGACCACTGAACGTTATTCCAAAGGAACATGCCAGAGCTGGGCATAGGGGCTCCCACCTGCAGTACCAGCATTTTGGGAGGCCAAGACAAGAGGATCGCTTGAGCCCAGGAGTTCAAGACCAACTTGGGCCAAAGAGAAATTCTACTTTTAGGTATAAATTAAAATAACTGAAAAAGTATTTCCACATAAAAACTTGACATGAATGTTCATAAGTAGCATTACTGATAGCAGCCAAAAGTGGTAACAACCCCAATGTCCATCAGCTGATGAATGGATGAACAAAATGTGCTATCTCCACTCAAGAGAAGAGAATTCAGCCATAAAAGGAATGAATTACTCATTCATGCTATGAGAGAGATGAACCTTGAAAACATCATGCTATGTGAGAGAAGCCTGTCACCAAAGACCGGATCTTGCATATGACTGCTTTTCTATGAAATGTTCCAAAGAGGCAAATCCATAGGGACATAAAGTAAAAGAGTAGCAGCCAAGGGATTGGGTAAGGGTCATACTGGATGGTACAACATTTCTTTTTGGGGTGAGGAAATGTTCTGGAATTAGACACAGGAGATATTTGAACAACCTAGTGAATATACTAAAAACCACTGAAATGATACGTTTTAAAATGATGAGTCCTTTGTTGTATGAATCATCTCTTAATAAAAATAGTAAGTCTTAGTCCAAAAAGAATAGAGTAGGGCAGGGATGCAGACCAGGGTTGTGGGACACAGAGCTTGAGATCCACCAGAACCCACAGGTTGCTTTCTCACACCCACTGCAGAAGGGAATCCTAGCCTTCGCTCGAGGCGAATAAGGCCTCAGATGTGAAGGAAGATTCCCAATCCTTACCATACACTTCTTTTAGGAGCCGGCCAATTTTCCAGTCTCCATTTGGCCAATTTCCCAACAGATAACCATGCAAAGTCACCTGCCATGCACAGGCTACTCTGCTACGAGCAGGGACAGGGCAAAAGCTGGGAGCCGACAAGCTGCACTCATGACACTACCTGGTACTCACAAGGGGCTGTGGCTGGCAACTCACCTTAAACCCATCTCCGACCTCTCCAAGGATGTTTTCCACAGGTACCTTGGTGTTTTCAAAATGGACTTCACAAGCTGAAACACATGAAATTTAAGATCTCATCTAATAATGCAAACCACTCTGCATTTGACCTGCAAGCAGGCAATTCATCCACCGTCCGTCCGTCTGTCCGTCCGTCCATCCATCCATCCATCCATCCAATGTTTGGTAGGACAGTATAGAAAGACAAAGTTCCTATCTTTGTGGAGCTCATACTTTGATTAGGGAGACAAAAGCTATAAACAAAACAATGTAACATTGTGATCAGTGCCATGGATGAAATAAATAGGGCATCACGATAAAGAGAAATGGAGGTTGGCAAGGGGGTGGATAATAATACTTTTATTAAGCGCTATGTCATACTTTTCTAAGGTGACATTTAGCAGAAGTTTAAGAATGAAAAGAGCCAGGGATATAAAGAGCCAGAACAAGCAAAGTGAGGGAGAGAACAGCATTTCCTAAAGCCTTAGGGTAGACTGGGACCACTGGTCTCAATTCTTAACTCTAACACAATCACACCCCTGCAATCTAACTGTAGCACTCTCCCACTGTAAGGAGGGATGGACTTCCCTCCCTTTCCCTGCTGCTAGGGCCATGTGACTTCCTGTGGCCACTAGAATGAGGCCAACATGAACAGAGGACTTAAATGTGCTTTCAGAGTCGGGTATGGTGGCTCATGTCTATAATCCCGGCATTTTGGGAGGCAGAGGCAGGAAGATCATTTGAACCCAGGAGTTCGAGACCAGCCTGGACAACACAGCAAGACCTCATCTCTCTTTAAAAAAAAAAAAAAAAAAGTG
>NW_012116377.1:4551545-4556319 GCF_000951035.1 Colobus angolensis palliatus
GGCTAGTTTTTGTATTTTTTTTTTAGTAGAGACGGGGTTTCACCGTGTTAGCCAGGATGGTCTCGATCTCCTGACCTCATGATTCGCCCGTCTTGGCCTCCCAAAGTGCTGGGATTACAGGCTTGAGCCACCGCGCCTGGCAGTTTGATCTTTTTAAAATGCTTAACAAAAACTGAAAGTATTTAAATCTCATTTTATCTTGCTATTTGGACAGAGTCAAGGGCCAGTCTCCCCCTTACACACATACACACACGCGCACACACACACACACATACACACACACACACATGCACACACGAGCTACTTACTGTTGGAGCCCCGAATGCCTAATTTATCTTCAGGTTTCCCATTAGTGACTCCACCAAAGTCTCTTTCTACTATGAATGCTGTGATTTTGTCTTTCACTGATCCATCAGAATCAACGACCTCAGTCTTTGCAAACACAGTAAAAATATTGGCCAGTCCTCCATTGGTAATCCAGACCTGAGGACAGAAGGAAGGACTTTGGAGAAAACCAAACCCCTATGTGACCCATCTCAGCTCTGTCTTTGTCGATCGGTCAGACCTCAGGCCAGACATGCAGGGTCCTTGGCTCTGCAGAAGCCAACCAAGCATGAGTGAACAGAGGACAGGGCTCAGCCCAGTTTGCCCAGAGCAAGGATTTTCCCAAGGGACATGGATGGCCAGGGTGGAGGTGGAGGGGGGAAAGAACATCCAAAGTTGTCAAACAGCTCAGGTTCCACCGCCAGACAACTGCATTTCTTCAAGAAAGAAAGGGTTTAATCATTTCTTAAGGTATACATATATCAAAACATCATGTTGCACATCTAAATACACACAACATTTATTTGTTAATTCTAAAAAGAAATGAAAAAAGAGAAGGCAGGAGGGTGATGAGGAGGAGGAAAGGAAACAAAGGGAGTCAGAGGCAGAAACAGACTCCTTAACAAACCACCAACAGATGGGACTCGTGTGGATCTTAATTCAAGCACATAATTAAACCAAAAAAAGGTATGAGGCAATCAGGGATATTTGAATGCTGATAGATGTAAGAAATTATCAGCTGGGCACAGTCGCTCACACCTGTAATCCCAGCACTTTGGGAGGTCGAGGTGGGCAGATAGCTGGAGCCCCAGAGTTTGAGACCAACCTGGGCAACATGGTGAAAACCTATCTCTACCAAAAAAAATACAAAAAAAATTAGCTGCATGCCTGTACTCCCAGCTGCTTGGGAGGCTGAGGTAGGAGAATCACCTTAGCCCAGGAAGTTGAGGCTGCAGTAAGCCAAGATCGTGCCACTGCACTCTAGCCTGGGTGACAGAGCAGGACCCCGTCTCAAAAGCAAAGAGAAATTATCAATTTTTAAAATGTGATAAGGACATTACAGCTTTGTTTTTATTTAAACAAACAAAACTCCTGTCTTTTAGAGAGGCATGCTGTGATTGTTACCATGCTATCTGGAGGTAGCAATGCTGCTGGAAGAGGCACAGTGGCCATGAGCAGGTGACTGCCGGAGTTGGGGCCAGCCAGGCACACAGAACATGTCTGAAATTTTGTGAAACAAAAAATTTAAAGATTTTTCGGGTTTACAGGCCGGGCACAGTGGCTCATGCCTGTAAACCCAGCACTTTCAGAGGCCGAGATGGGCGGATCATTTGAAGTCAAGAGTTCAAGACCTGCCTGGACAACATGGTGAAACTCCATCTCTACTAAAAATACAAAAATTAGCCAAGAATGGTGACGCACACCTCTAATCCCAGCTACCAAGGAGGCTGAGGCAGGAGAATCACTTGAACCTGAGAGGCAGAGATTTCAGTGAGCTGAGATCACACCACTGCACTCCAGCCTAGGTGACAGAAACTCCGTCTCAAATTTAAAAAAACTAAAAAAAAATTAAAAACAAACACATAAAAGCAGCTCAAGAAGGCAGTCAGTGCTACAGCAGCAGGTACAATCCCTGGTGTGTGGAGAGTGCTCACTCAGTGGCAGTGAAGGTTGTGACTAAGATCCTGACGTGGCCATGGGGAAGGAGCCCTACCTTGGAGCCACTGAGGATGTAGTGCTTCTTGTCTTCACTTAGCGTGGCTCTGCTCTGGATCGAGGCTGCATCGCTCCCACTGCAGATGCAGAAAGATGTGGTCAAGGGAGAATACTGGGAATAAATATGAATGCTTTTGAGGGCCTGAAAATGGAGGTTCTAGTACTTTTAAGAGGTCAGCAAACTTTTTAAAATGAAGGGTCAGATAACATATTCAGCTTTACAAGCTACAGGATGTCTGTCTCACCTCCTCAACTCTGCTGTTATTAATAGAACATGAGGCCAGGCATGGTGGTTCACGCCTGTAATCCCAGCACTTTGGGAGGCTGAGGCAGGTGGTTCACGAGGTCAAGAGATGGAGACCATCTTGGCCAACATAGTGAAACCCCCATCTCTACTAAAAATACAAAAATTAGCTGGGCATGGTGGCACATACCCGTAATCCCAGCTACTCGGGAGGCTGAGGGAAGAGAATTGCTTGAAGGCGGAGGTTGCAGTGAGATGAGATCGTGCCACTGCACTCCAGCCTGGGTGACATAGCAAGACCTTGTCTCAAAAACAAACAAACAAAACTTATTTATAAAAAACAGGCAGGAGGCTGGATTTAGCCGACCTTTCCTTCAATACATCACGTAAAAAAGTGGCAGTGAAAACAGCTTGGGCTTAGGTTTAAACATGGAAATGGGTGCTTGCAATGGGCTCATCTGAGGTCCTGTGAGGATGAGTTGTGGGCACCCCAGGAAGGATGGCTGTTCCCAGGTTCCCACGCACAGGGAAGCAGGATGGAGGATGGTCCAGGTGATGGACTTATCATCGGATTCCCGAGTCCTGCTGCAGCCCTGCTCCATCCAGCAGATCACACAGCCTCACTGAACCTCAGCTCCTAATGTGTAAGTGGGAACAGTACCACCCACGCTACATATTCTGAAAGGTGCTTTGAAGCCTGAACGTTATTACTGTATTGTACGTCAAGGTGTGTTATAAACCACAAAAATTTATTTAGTAAGTGCTGTCAAGCATGGTATCTCACTTGCAAGTCTTACTGGGACAGAGAAATAAGGTCAAGGTAAGAGGAATGGCAAGAACAGTTGCTGAGTTGATCCTCTGCAAGATTTTGGAAAGGAAAAGTCAGCTACTCAACAAAACCAACATCCCTTTGCCCCAGTGAATCTTGGGCAATGTCACAGCTGCTGAGGGATAACATTTTGTGCAGGGACAGACCTGGCTGGCTCCGTGAGGCAGAAGGCTGCAATGTGCTCCCCGGACGCCAGTTTAGGCAAGTATTTGGCCTTCTGCTCCTCAGTGCCGGCCAAGATGATCCCCTAAACAAAACAGACACAGACTAATGTCAGCTGTGGGGAGAAAGGAGAGCATGAGGTGTGTTTGTGAAACATTTCCTTTCTGAGGCAAATATTTACTTCAGGCAAGAGAAGACAGCAAGAACTCAGAGCAAGCGGCCACAGGCAGAGCCCAGGGAGCCAGGCTGCTGAGGAGACTGTCAGGGGCCCATGTGCCAGCGCTGTGAGCCTCGGAGACCCACAGTGCTTTGCAGTCTGTGTCCAAAACTTTCATATCAGTTCCTTCATTTCCCAGACTGGTAGTCTTGGGCAAAGGATATCCCTTTCCAAAGAAAGCCTCCTCCATCTTATCATCCACAAACTGGGCCACTCCCACCCACTGGCAGGGTGGTCTGGATGATGAAATGTGAAGACACAGGAGCACTGGAACCAAGCCTATCTTAAAGAAGGTGCTCAATGTCAGGGCTGTCCCACCTGCTGCCCTCCCAGTGCCACACAGACAGGCCCCCTCTTCATCAAACATCTGCATGAATGCGTGTGCTCTCTGGGGTAGGGGAGCCGAGCATAGTGTGCATTCAGCTCTCTTTGATGTCAACATTAAGCATAAATAATCTGAGTAATGAGATTGCCAGTAAGGGCAGTTGGCCCTGGGCCTGCCCTAAGGTGCTCAAGACCAGTGGGGGGAAGGCAGCTTGCATAAAGAGTGGGGGCACGCTCAGGCTGAGGGACGAGGGCTCAGGAGGGGAGACCACTTCCAGCCCAAGGCAAAGACAGCAGCACCCCACCTGGGCCTTGAAGGGTGGATCAAAGGCAATGGGGACAGGAGGCAGATTCAAAAGGAAGGGACATGCAACCCAAGGGCCACTGTGCATGTGGGCAGTGTGTGGGGACTGAGCACCACGAGGTGTGGCCAGAGTGAGGGAACTGAAGGGCAGGGCTGCACGTCAGATATCAGGCCTGATTCAGAGGGAGCAAGCCTCTGGCCTCTATGCCACCACGTGACTCCAGAAGACCTACAGAGAGCACCACAGAATCCCTAGACACCTGACCTTGAGGCCGATAGCCTGGTGTGCTGCCAGGGTCACAGTGATGGACCCATCCATGCTGATGATCTCCCCTAGTCGTGAGTACATGGTGTTGGAGAGGCCCAGGCCACCTAGGAGACATGGACCAGCGTCAGTCACAGCCCAGCCCCAGATTCCTCCCATTAAGGCTTCATTGTCTTTTTTTTCTTCTGATTATAAAGTAATGCCAGATCACCATATTTAAAAAAAAAAAATCACAATATGGGCCGGGCATGGTGGTTCACACCTGTAATCCCAGACTTTGGGAGGCTGAGGTGGGCAGATCACCTGAGGTCAAGAGTTTGAGACCAGCCTGGCCAACATGGAGAAACCCCATCTCTACTAAAAGTACAAAAATTAGCTGGGTGTGGTGG
>NW_012116377.1:4557339-4558469 GCF_000951035.1 Colobus angolensis palliatus
GATGGTCTCGATCTCCTGACCTCGTGATCCGCCCGTCTCGGCCTCCCAAAGTGCTGGGATTACAAGCTTGAGCCACCGCGCCCGGCCTGAACCATTTTCTACCTCGCCTTCCACAAACTGCTTGCCTGTCCCTTTAACCTCTGCAGAATTCAGGTGACCAACTCGAGAAAAAGCATAAGGGAGGCAAGTTGTAGTGACTGGCCAACTCTAATAAGGTAGAACCGTCACTTGGGGGCTAAAAACATCACTAGGATGCTCAAAGAATTACAGGGACAGTCCATAGCACAAAGGACCCTGCTCAAAGGTTCCCACTGGTCCAATCTCCCACCTTGAGGTACTTTGCACTCTACAGCCAGCCAGACCACATGCCTCATTCCTCTGTGCTAGGATGAAAAGCAAAGGACCCGAGAGCACCTCCTCCCTACAGGTCCTTCAGTCAGTCCACCCCTACCATGTAGTCCATGACGGAAGGTGTCATCTATTTCAGCAACTAGACCTTTTATGGACAAATTCAGAGTGCTTTCTTAAGAGCTAAACTGGTTGGGTGCTTGTTTGCTTGACTTACCATATTCTTCTGGGACTTGCAGCCCAAAAAGCCCCAGGCTCTTCAATTTCTCCAAAGTTTCATCTGGGATTTTTCCTTCCTGGTCAATTTTTCGGGAGTCCACTGCCAAGAGGAAAATCTTGATTAAACAAATATAAGCTATGTTTCTACAAATATAAGTAAACAGGACAGTGTTTATATATTGATAATATATAATCCCAGAATAGACACTTTTTCAAAACTAGAAATTCTGTAGTCATGGTCATTTGGCCTGTGTTCAATTTTATGTAATTAGCCCAGGAAAATTTTTATTTTTATATATTTATTTAGAAACAGGGTCTCACTCTGATACCCAGGCTGAAGTGCAGTGGCACAATCATAGCTCACAGAACCTCAATCTCCCAGGCTCAAGTGAGCCTCCTGCCTCAGCCTCATAAGAAGCTGGGACTGGCCAGGCGCGGTGGCTCAAGCCTGTAATCCCAGCACTTTGGGAGGCCGAGACGGGTGGATCATGAGGTCAGGAGTTCGAGACCATCCTGGCTAACACGGTGAAACCCCATCTCTACTAAAAATACAAAAAACTAGC
>NW_012116377.1:4559219-4561233 GCF_000951035.1 Colobus angolensis palliatus
CGTCCGGCCGTAAATTTTTCTATAGGCATGTTAAACTTCATTTTTTCCCTCCTCCTTCTAGACCTCATACTTTTTTTGGCTAGTATATTCTAGGAAATGAGAGAATAAATATGCAACTCTCAGAATTGTACTAAAATGTTCAGCTAGATAGCCACCTCATGGCAGTATCTGGGCCAAGATTTACCTCACTGTCAGAGGCCATACTGCTTTCAGCACAATCCACCAGTTCTGAGACAGTTTAGCCTGTTTAACACCAATTCATTCATTCATTCATTCAACATTCACATTCAGCCTGTACTCTCAGCTACTTGGGAGGCTCAGGTGGAAGGATCACTCGACCTGGGAGGTTGAGTAAGCTATGATGGCACCACCGCACTCCAGCCTGAGCAACAGAGTGAGATCTCGTCTCTAAAACAAAAATTCACATTCACCGCAGCAAAACTGAACAATCAATAGTATTAGGCCTATAACTGCACACTTTTGTATGCATCAAGTCAATTAAAGTGTACTTCTGAATTGCTAATTAAACTTCATCAGTATTATAAATTGTTAAAAACACCATAACCTACACTTAAGAATTTTTGTATACATGGGTCACTAAGAGAACTACAGATTCCCAAAAGTGCAGAAACCCTTCATTTTTTTATCCTTTAACAACTTTATTGACATATATAATTGGCGAAGAATAATCTGCACATATTTACAATATATAATTTGTTGAGTTCTGGCATATTTGTCAGTGAAAACATCACAATTGAGAAGAAAACATTTCCTTTTCCACCAAAAGTCTCTATGCCCCTTTGAGATCGATCCATCTGTCCACCATCCCCAGCCAACCACAAATCTTTTGTCTATAGATCAGCTTGCATCTTCAAGTTTTATATAAATGAATCCATATGGCACCTATCTGTTTACCCTGGCTTCTTTAACTCAGGTCATGATTTAGAGATTCATCCATGTTTTTTCATGTATAAATACTTCATTACTTTGTGTTGTTCAGTATTCACTGTATGGGTGTACAACTGTTTATCTAAATTCAGTAAGCAGTATGAACACACAGAGCCAAGAAGCTCAAAGAACTCCAAGCAAAATAAATGTGCAAAAAACTACATAAATAAATGTGATAATCAATTTTCCTAACACCACTGAAAAGCAGCCAGAGATGAAAGAAACACTATGTACAAAGGAACAAAGATAAGAATGGAAGCAGACATCTCTTCTGAAGCAATATGAAGTCAGGAAGAAAGCAGAGCAACACCATTAATTGCCTGAAAGGTAAATCCTGTCAACACAGAAACCTGTTCTGATGAAACAGACTTTTCTTCTTTTCTTTTTTTTTTTTTTTGAGATAGAGTCTCGCTCTGTCACCCAGGCTGGAGTACAGTGGTGCGATCTCAGCTCACTGCAACCTCTGCACACCGGGTTCAAGTGATTCTCCTGCCTCAGCCTCCAGAGTAGCTGGGATTACAAGTGTATGTCACCACATCTGGCTAATTTTTGTATTTTTGGTAGAGACGGGATTTCACCCTGTTGGCCAGACTGGTCTCAAACTCCTGACCTCAGGCAATCCGCCCACCTCGGCTTCCCTAAGTGCTGGCATTACGGGCATGAGCCACTATGCCCAGCTGAAACAGACTTTTCTAGACATACAAAAGGTGAGAATATGCATCCCCTGCAGAGCTACACATCATGAAAAGTGAAAGGAAGTCCTTCCCACAGAAGAGCAATGGTAGCAAAAGTTCAAAGAACTCCAAGCAAAATAAATATGCAAAAAACTACATAAATAAATGTGATAATCAATTTTCCTAACACCACTGAAAAGCAGCCAGAGATGAAAGAAACACTACGTACAAACGAACAAAGATAAGAATGGAAGCAGACATCTCTTCTGAAGCAATATGAAGCCAGGAAGAGACTCTACAAGAGACATGAAGAGCCCTGGAATCAGCAACTACATGGGTAACAAGATCCTTTTTCCTATTTTTAAAAATTCCTGGCTGGGCACAGTAGCTCA
>NW_012116377.1:4565488-4567292 GCF_000951035.1 Colobus angolensis palliatus
GCCACCACGCCCGGCTAATTTTTTGTATTTGCAGTAGAGACAGGGTTTCATCATGTTAGCCAAGATGGTCTCGATCTCCTGACCTCGTGATCCGCTTGTCTTGGCCTCCCTATGTGCTGGGATTACAGGCGTTAAGCCACCATGTCCAGTCATAGTTTAGAAACTATGAAGTTTCTAAAAGAAAGTACAGGCCAGGCTGGGCGAGGTGGCTCTCACCTGTAATCCAAGCACTTTGGGAGGCCGAGGCAGGCAGATCACCCAAGGTCAGGAGTTTGAGATCAGTCTGGCCAACATGGTGAAGCCCCTCCTTTACTTAAAAATACCAAAAATTAGCCAGGCGTGGTGGCACACACCTGTAATCCCAGCTACTCGGGAGGCTGAGGCAGAAGAATTACTTGAACCCAGGAGGTGGAGGTTGCAGTGATTCGAGATGGCGTCCCAAAAAAAAAAGAAAATACAGGCCAGGCATGGTGGTTCATACCTGTAATCCTAACAGTTTAAGAGGCTGAGGTAGGAAGATCACCTGAGCCCAGGAGTCTGAGACCAGCCTGAATAACACAGTGAGACCCCATCTCTACAAAAAACTTTAAGAATTATTAGCTGGGCATGGTAGTGTGTGCCTGTAGTCTCAGCTATGCGGGAGGCTGAGGCAGAGGATGGCTTTGAGCCCAGAAGTTGGAGGGTTGCAGTGAGCTATGATCACACTACTGTACTCCAGCCCAGGAGACAAAGAAAGACCCTGTCTCTTAAAAAAAGAAAAAGAGGAAAAAAAGGTATGTTTATGGCAACTTTTTTGGTGATAGCTAAAATCTGGATATATACCCCATGTCAATGAATACTTAAATGGATAAACAAATCTTGGTATATCTATAGAAAGAAATACGACTCAGCATTAAAAAGGAAGTACTACTGATACATGCACCATGGATAAATTCAAAATGACACAGAAAGAAGCCAGACAAAATCACACATAATTCCAGAAAATACAAACTAATCTATAGTGAGAGAAAACAGATCGGCAGTTGCCTGGAGACTGGGGAAAATAAAAGAGGCATGAGGAAACTCTGACGGGTAATGTTGACTTCCTTTGTTGTGCTGACGGCTCCTGAGGGGTACTCTCTAAATACAGTCATGTGTCAGGTGATTCTCTCCCTGTATGAACATCAGAATGGACTTACACACCCTAGGTGACAGAGCCTACTACACACCTAGGCTATATGGTATGGCTTATTGCTCCTAGGCTGCAAACCTGTATAGTAGGCTGGGCGTGGTGGCTCATGCCTATAATCCCAGCACTTTGGAAAGCTGAGGCAGGAGGATCGCTTGAGCCCAGGAGTTGGAGACCAGCCTGCGCAACACAGTGAAACTCCATCTCACTGTAAATTTTTTTTTTTTTTTGAGACGGGGTTTTGCTCTTGTTGCCGAGGCTGGAGTGCAATGGAGCGACCTGGGCTCACTGCAACCTCCGCCTCCCAGGTTTAAGCAATTCTCCTGCCTCAGCCTCCCAAGTAGCTGGGATTACAGGCATGCGCCACCACACCTGGCTAATTTTTTTGTATTTTTAGTGGAGAAGGGGTTTCTGCATGTTAGTCAGGCTGGTCTCTAACTCCTAACCTCAGGTGATCCACCCACCTTGGCCTCCCAAAGTGCTGGGATTACAAGCGTGAGCCACCGCACCTGGCTTATTTTATTTTTTTAAGGAAAACAAAAAACAAAAAAGCTATACAGGCCAGGCGCGGTGGCTCAAGCCTGTAATCCCAGCACTTTGGGAAGCTGAGACAGGCGGATCATGAGGTCAGGAGAT
>NW_012116377.1:4574182-4575718 GCF_000951035.1 Colobus angolensis palliatus
GAGACTCAGTCTCAAAAAAAAAAAAAAAGCTATACAGCATATTGCTGTGCTGAACACTGTAGGCAACTGTAACACAATGGTAAGTATTTGTGTATATGAACACAGCTAAACATAGAAAAGGTACAGTACAAATATGGTATGATCATCTTATAGGACTACCATTGTATATATGGCCTGTCATTGACTTGAACGTCATTATGTGACACATGACAGTGTGTACAATTTATTGTAAATCAATTATACCTTAATTAGTCCTGAAAAAAAAAAAAAAAACCTGACAGACCACATAGGAAAAGTTTAAATAAAAGAACAAGAGACCATGGGAACTAAAAAAGATACAAACAGGAAGATAACCACTAGGAAAAAAAAGCAGAAATAAGTATTTCTAAATTATAAATTGTTTATATACAAATAAGCAACTTTTAAAACTAGCAACATATACTTTGTGATCACCAGGTGTGAAATAAGAAACAAACAAACACAAAGCAATGTAATGACAGTTGACGATTTGGCACTTCTCAAAGAGGTTCTGGGGCACCTGAGCTGCTTCTGGGGGGTCCCACAGGGTCAAAACTAGTTTATTTTTTATGTTTTTTAATTTTTATTTTTTGAGATGGAGTCTCGCTCTGTCACCCAGGCTGAAGTGCAGTAGCACGATCCCAGCTCAATACAACCTTCACGTCCCGGGTTCTAGCAATTCTCCTGCCTCGGCCTCCCCAGTAGCTGTGATTACAGGTGCGTGCCACCACACCCAGTTAATTTTCATATTTTTAGTAGAGACAGGGTTTCACCATGTTGACCAGGCTGGTCTCAAACTCCTGCCCTCAAGTGATCCACCCGCCTCGGCCTCCCAAAGTGCTGGGATTGCAGGCATGAGTCACCACACCTGGCTTAAAACTATTTAAGATGTTATTTGCTTTTAAATTCTAATTCTCCGAAGACTGTACAGTGGGGTGCAGTGTAGTGTATCTAACGTTTTGGCTCAGAGTCCAATATGGAGCCCAAAGTACCATGTTCCCCAGAATTTATGTACGGGCTTTACATGAATAAAACTTGATCAAGGATTCAGAAAAATCTCTTAGATTTGCATGTAAGTTACTCAAAGCAGTAAAAGAGGCTACTTGGATTTCCAGCAATATTTGTGCTTTTATTCTCGGCCATTACTTTTAGGGAAGGCTTGTCTGTCCTGGTTGGTTTTGATAGAGGCCAGTTGTGGGAGGATGTGATTTTTCTGTTTCTAGCCGACAATGCCTCTATTTCCGTGGCACCACTAGCTGCCTACAGCTGTGGTTCCAGAGGGCCCTTTGTCCACAGTGATTAGCCTCCTCTTTGAATATACATGAAATAGGTGTATATTTGTATGTTCTTTTCTCTGCTTTGCCCTTGGATTTAACTTCCTTTTTGAATTCACATCATGGCAGTTGAATGAACACAGCTTTTATTCCAGCATTTGCTATTTATTCCAAGAGACATTTGTTCCTGTCAGAGGGAGTGGGTTTGGTTTGCAGTGGTTTCTCGTTTTTTTTTTTTTTTTGA
>NW_012116377.1:4577583-4578120 GCF_000951035.1 Colobus angolensis palliatus
CTCTCGGGTTCAAGCGATTCTCCTACCTCAGTCTCCTGAGTAGCTGGGATTACAGGCATGCACCACCATGCCCGGTGAATTTTGTATTTTTAGTACAGACGGGGTTTCTCCATGTTGGTCAGGCTGGTATGGAACTCCCGACCTCAGGTGATCATCCACCTTCGTCTCCCTAAGTGCTGGGATTACAGGCATGAGCCACTGTGCCCGGCCTAATTATTTTTCAAAATATTTTTCATTAAAAATATTGTTTATGTTAACATGTAATGGATTTATTATTTTTAAACAAATGAACACAGTATATTTTATTTTTTTTTTTTAGACAAAGTCACACTCTGTCGCCCAGGCTGGAGTGCAGTGGCGCAATCTAGGCTCACTACAATCTCTGCCTCCTGGGTTCAAGCAATTCGCCTGCTTCAGCCTCCTGAGTAGCTGGGATTATAGGCACCCGCCACCACGCCTGGCCAATTTTTGTATTTTTAGTAGAGATAGGGTTTCACCATGTTGGCTACACTGGTCTCGAACTCCAGAACTCAGGTG
>NW_012116377.1:4584965-4589327 GCF_000951035.1 Colobus angolensis palliatus
TTTTTAATTAAATGGCAACAAGGATGAAACCTAAAGCAAATTATGATGAGTGGAAACCATTTCTCCCTCAAGAAGACTTCCCCTATGTATGCCGCTTCTAATATAAATATCAACTGAATCGCCCTTACAGTGGAAATTGGCAATGGTAAAGAAAACCATACATACCCTCTTCAGTGAAGAATTTTTCCACGGGTCCCAAGAACTGATTGATTTCATTAAGTTCATCTTGGCTAACTTCCGGAAATGGGAAAACTTCTTTCTAAAAATGGTAAATATTTGCTAAAAAATTTAATTTTTATTATGCTGCCATCATGGAAATATCAGTTAAAAGGGAAGGAAAAACACGTGCTCTACTCCACCCTGGCCAGCGGGACGTGACGTACTGAAGGAACTGGAAAGCAAACCTCACAAGGTTCTTGAGATACAGGAACTATGTGGAGGCTCCACCACCCACATCCATCTCCCTCCCCTGTTCAAATAGGTTCTTCCCGATTTTCATCAGCTTTCCTTCTCAGTACAAGGGATGATAATGGTCCCATGAAACATGCAGCCCAAGACTAACATTTAGAAGCCCAGGGGTCTGGTCCTTGATTTCAGGCTTACTAATTATGTGGCCTTCACCAAATCCCTTCAGTTCTCCAAACTACCTCTTTCTCACCCATAACATGCAGGTAATATTTACTCAAGGCCCTTGTGAGAATTGTGAAAGATAGTGGACGTGGAAGCTCCTTACTGAAATGGACAATTCTACATCAACTATTGTGTGAGCTCAAAGATGCTACGCTGAGAAGAGCATGTCGTGCTTACCAAGTCTCATCGATCCCTATAGCCTCTGTCTCTCCTGCTCATGGACATCTGCTCCCTGTACCAAGCCCCTCTGGACTTCTGGGCTCTGGTACCCTTTCAGTTGCCAGCATGACACGAGCTGTAGATGTGGGCTTCAGGTTGATGAGCAGTGATGTCCTGAGTCACAGCTATAGGCCCAAGTAACACCTGTCCTCATGGCACCTCTCACTAAGTGTCTCTAGAGAAGTCTTTGGGAGACCTCAACCTTCTCCTCAGACCTTGTACAGCCAATCAGCCAACAGATTTCTCTACTGTATCAATATGCTCCCACTGCTTTCTCCTCTCTGGGCCCAGGACCACAGGCTTATAGGTGAGTCCCTAACTAAAAGTGACAGCCAACTTAAAGGAATCCCTGCCTCTGTCCATTCCAAAACCACCCTGAAGGTGGTATCGAAAAAAACTAGCTGGAAGGCCGGTCACGGTGGCTCACGCCTGTAATCCCAGCACTTTGGGAGGCCAAGGTGGGAGGATCACGAGGTCAGGAGTTCGAGACCAGCCTGACCAACATGGTGAAACTCCATTTCTACTAAAAATACAAAAATTACCCAGGCATGGTAGTGCACGCCTGTAATCCCAGCTACTCAGGAGGCTGAGGCAGGAGAATCGTTTGAACCCGGGAGGTGGAGGTTGCAGTAAGCTGAGATTGCACCATTGTACTCTAGCCTGGGTGACAGAGCGAGATTGTGTCTCAAAAAAAAAAAGAAAGAAAAGAGAAAAACAAGCTTGGCTGGGCGCAGTGGCTACTGCCTGTAATCCTAGTCCTTTGGGAAGCTGAGGCAGGGGGACTGCTTAAAGCCCAGGAGTTCAAAACCAGCCTGGGCAAGGCTACACACACCTACAGTCCCAGCTACTCAGGAGGCTGAGGTGGGAGGATCCCCTGAGCCTGGGGAGGTTGAGGCTGCAGTGAGCTGTGATTGCACCACTGCACTCCAGCTTGGGCTACAGAGTAAGACTGTCTCAAGGAAAAAAAAAAGAAAAAAAAACAAGTTGATGGCCCTATCACTCTGCAGCCTTTTAGATCAAAGCTCAGTCTCCTTCACTGAACACAGAGGCTCACTGACACTTGGGTCTTGTGCATGGGCTGTGTTAGAGATCATTCTGGTACCAGTGGGCAGGCCAGATAAGACAGCCTGGCAACTAGTTGGCCTTCAGGTACAACCACAGAAAACCTGTCACATAGGAGAGACTGCAGGGGCATGGGAGAAAGATTCTGATGTTATCAAATCAGGTCAGTGCCTTAGGGGAGGAGAGTTCAATTGCAATAAACAGTTTGTAAATTATCTTAAAAAGTGGAACCTGCTATTCAAAGAAATCTAGTGCAGAAACCAAATATGTAAAACAGACAGAAGTCAAGCAGTTCTGAGACTGCTGATATGGAAAACAGTCACCCAAATCCCACCCACTCAACTTCCCACCCATCCCTGCAGCAGTTCCAGGGGCACTCCATGAATAGCTTGGGTCCGGCTGAGGGCAGGGTGACAACCACTGGCCTACATAATCTGAAAGATCTTTTCCAGTTCTGAGATTCTAAGCATCATATCCCATGTTTCTGCTCTAATCCCAGTAAGGCTGTGAGAGATGACATTGGCCTGATCCGAAGTAGTAGCAGAAGGGTCTAAAAGTGGTCAGACTCTGAAGAACCTCAAAGTAGAGAAAACCAGATCTTCTGTGGAATTAGACATGAACTAGGAGAATAAGAGTACAAGGTGATGCCAGGTGTTCTGTCTGAACAGGTGGAACAACAGAGCCACCATTATCTATGATAAAAGAAGGTTGGTGGAAGGACCAGGATTGGGTGGGAACCAGGAACTCAGTTTTGGATCTATTAATCTCAAATGCCTGTTAAACCTCTCAGCAGAGCTTTCGAGTACAAAGGTAGATTTAAAAAAGGACCTTGGCTGGGTGTGGCAGGGTGTGCCTGTAGTCCCAGCTACTGGGGATGCTGAGGTGGGAGGATCTCTTGAGCCTGGGAGTTCAAGGTTGCAGTGAGCTATGATGGTACCACTGCACTCCAGCCTGGGTGACAGAGGAAGGCCCCAACTCTGAAAAAGCAAAAGGAATCTGGAGCTCAGGGAGAAATCTGAACTGGAGAAAGAAATTTGAGGCATCAGGATATTGATGGTATTTAAAGCCAGGACACTAAATAAGGTCACCCAGGAGATGGTTGTAGATGAAAGGAGACATCCACAGACCCAGTCTTAGTAAATTCCAACTTGGCTAGTTGGAAACACTGGTCATTGTTTAGCAGTAAAGGAGCTAAAAAAGAACCAGCAATTGACACAGAGAAGTTATCAGTCAGTAAAGTATTTAGAACATTCAGAGAACGATGAGAATAGTGATTCAGAAACCAGAGAAGAAAGTGTGTCAACAGGGTAGAAGAATGAACAGTGTCAGATGCCAATGATGGGTCAAGTAGGATGAGGTCTGAGAACAGATCACACGATTTGACAACAGAGAGGTCACTACTGACTTCCATGGCCATTAGGGACAAACGTCTGAATGGTAAGGGCTCAAGATCCAGTAGAGAGAACAGTTAATGATTCCGAGAAAGGAAAGAATTACCCTTGAGTAGGTGAGAAGGCCTGGGGTCTAATGAGAGGTTGGTTTTGCCAGAAGCAGACAGTTCAGTCATAGTAACAGAATGTAGATAATATGGGCACATGCAGGGGGAGGGGGTAACTATGCCTGTGAAGTTCTCATCTGACTGCATGGATTTTCCCAGTGGAATGGGAAGCAAAGCTGACAGCTGAGAGTAAGGGCAGGGCAGGTGGTGCCAAAGGTTTAAAGACAGAAACAGATGTGAAAGATTTGTGTTCTTTCTTCACCATGCTGCTGGAAAGCAGGAGGTCCCAGGATAGAGCACCACACTGCCCCAGGTCCTGGGTAAAAGGGTTTCCCATATGTCAAAGACATAGCTCTGCACTTTCTAGCCAGGCAAACTGCTTTTAGTCTGAGTCTTAGCTTCTGCATCAATAAGGTTGCTTGCTATAAAGGGATCAGCCTGACAACCTCAGAGGAATGTTCCAAAGAGAAGCCAGGGAATAACTTCCGTGATAGAGGATCAGCCAACATTCAGCCAAGCTCAAAGCAGGGTACCTCGAGGAAACAGCAAGTATACTGTTGCTTTCCTTAGAAGATAAAATAAAACACAAAGGAAAAAGCAAGAAATGTGTTTATTCCTATTTTGTAGATGAAGGCACTGAGGCACAGGGAGGTGAAACCATCAGCTCCAAGGTCACAAGACTAGTAAGTGTTGAACCCAGTTCTCTCTTCTGCTGCACAGTACTCTACAGTTTAAGAAGACTCTCCATGCACCATTTATCTCACTGGGGCTCTACAACACCTCTGTGAAGGAGACACAACACTATTTCCATTTTAAGGTTGAAAGAACTGAGTCTCGGCAGGGAGCGGTGGCTCACGCCTGTAATCCCAACACTTTGGAAAGCCGAGGCGGGCGGATCACCTGAGGTCAGGAGTTCGAGACCAGCTTTGCCAACATGGTGAAATTCCATCTCT
>NW_012116377.1:4589377-4601981 GCF_000951035.1 Colobus angolensis palliatus
CCGGGCATGGTGGCGGGCACCTGTAATCCCAGCTACTCCGGAGGCTGAGGCAGGAGAATCGCTTGAACCCAGGAGGCGGAGGTTGTAGTGAGCACTCCAGCCTGGGCGACAAGAGCGAGACTCTGTCTCAAAAAAAAGAACTGAGTTTCAAAGTCAACGAGCCGAGACCAAACCCAAGTCTTCCAACTCTAAGGGGACAATGAGTGTTTTATAACCAAACTGTTACTACTGGCTGGGTTGTACGACGCCTGGGAAGCATCTTGGAGCCAGATTTCTGAGGAACCTCAATGGCAGGGAGAGGCGCTACGGCTCAACTGGGGAAGCCCCAGGGCGCTGGAAGGTGACTGAGGAGGGACACGGTCTAAACTGTTTAGGAATCAGAGAGGAAGCCCCGCACATTTCGAGCCCAGACCAGCTGAGATGAAGGGTGCTTTGTAAATTACCTAGCCTAGAGTTTTCCAAATTCCCCTGACAAAATTTACACTTCCAAGGATCCCCCGTCTTGGAAATGTCCCACCCTTTCTCTGGGAAGGTTTTCCTGGAACTCAGGAATCCAGAGTGTTAACACGCCTCTCTGGCAGGTTTGGGGAATCCGACAAAGCTGAACACCAATCAATCTTGCAGCTGAGGATGAAAAGCGGGAGCCAGACAGCAAGGATTCGCCCAGGGCTCGCGTTACCTTCTTGATTTTGCCTAGGAAAAGCTCTTTGGCGAAAGCTCGTATAGGCGGGCTGGTGCGCAGTAGCCGCCGGTTCGCGGTAGAGATCCCCAGACCCCCGCAGGCACGAGCTGCAGCCGCGGTGCGCAGGAAGACCCCACAGCAGCTCATGCCGCCCGCTGTTCCCGGCCTCAGGCTCCACCTCTTACTTGGCGCCGCAGGGACACACACATGGTCCGCAACGTCTGATGACGTTACTGGCCCGCGACGATGTGCAGTACTCACTGCGCTTGCGCGGTCTCCCGCAGCAGGGGATGGAGAAGCCAGAAGGGCGTGACGGCTGCCACCTTCCGCGGCCAAGGCTGTAGTCACGTGCACCTGGCTGGTCAGCGCCGCCTGATGACGTCACATGCCTACGCTTTCCCGCCGGTCCCACTGCGCTTGCGCGGCCAGAGTTGCTGGGTGGAGAAAATTGCAGGGCCAGGGCAGCGGGCATGTTGGCGGTTATGAACTCCGGCCGTCTTGACGGCGGTGAGGGACCTGTTTTTCACATACCAGCAGTTGTTTCCATAAATGCTAGCCATAGGAAATCTCCCTGTGTACAGAAACCTAAAGGCCGGCCCAGCTGCTTCCACTTGCCTCTTTTGTCACTTGCGGCCGCGAGGCCGTGGTAAAACTTGAGAAAAGCAAAAGAATGGGGGAAATGCGTGGTGTTGAGGTCTCTGCAGGGGCACGGTAAGGTTAAGGTTCCATTTTTAACTGGATGGTGGATTCCTGAGATACTGTTTTGTACCTAGTTGACATGTTACATATATTTTTTGGAAGAGGAAGAGAAAATGGGTCACAGAGCGGTCTGGATAAAACTGAGTCACGGCCGGGCGCGGTGGCTCACGCCTGTAATCCCAGCACTTTGGGAGGCCGAGGCGGGCGGATCACAAGGTCAGGAGATCGAGACCACGGTGAAACCCCGTCTCTACTAAAAATACAAAAAATTAGCCGGGCGCGGTGGCGGGCGCCTGTAGTCCCAGCTACTTGGGAGACTGAGGCAGGAGAATGGCTTGAGCCTGGGAGTTCAAGGTTGCAGTGAGCTATGATGGTACCACTGCACTCCAGCCTGGGTGACAGAGCGAGGCTCCGTCTCAAAAAAAAAAAAAAAAAAAAAAAAAAAAACTGAGTCACCTCTGTCTTGGGAAACACTAAAAAGGCAGGTGGAGGAAAAGAAACTACAGAGGGAGCTGAGAAGAGATGGGAACTATTGGATGGGATGGGACAGGACAGGCTGTAGCCACCCAAGGCGTTCACTTGCCCGCTGACTAGACAGCTGATTTATCAAGACAGGGGAATGGCAATAGAGAGAGAGTAATTCACGCAGAGCCAGCTGTGCTGGAGAGGGAGTTTTATTAGCCAAATCGGTCTCCCCAAAAACACAGATCGGAATTTTTAAGGATAATTTGGCGAGTAGGAACTCGGGAAGTGGAGGGTGCTGATTGGTCGGGTTGGCGATGGACTGATAGGGGGTCGAAGTGAGTTTTTCTTGCTGTCTTCTATTCCTGGGTGGGATTGCAGAACTGGTTGAGCCAGATTACCAGTCTAGGTGGTGTTAGGTTTTGCAACAGTGATGTTATTCCCAGGAACAATTTGGGGGACGTTCAGACTCTTGCAACCAAAGGCTGCTTGGCCTCTAAACTGTAATTTCTAATCTTATAGCTAATTTGTTACTCCTCCAAAGGCCGACTGGTCCCAGGCAAGAAGAGGTTTTTTTGTTTGTTTGTTTGTTTTCTGGGAAAGGGCTATTTTGTTTTGAAGTTAAACTATAAACTCATTCCTTCCCCAGGTTAGTTCAGCCTACACCCAGGAATGAACAAGGACAGCTTGGAGGTTAGAAGCAAGATGGAGTTGGTTAGGTCAGATCTCTTTCACTGTCTCAAGTTATAATTTTGCAGTGGCGGTTTCAAGGCCAGGCCATAGGAACCCACGTAGGAGGTAGGGCATGCCGGGCACCTCACAGCCCAGCGGTGCACATGGGCCCTATACAGATCTTCAGCCTGCTCCTCCAGGAAGAATGCCGCTCTGCTTTTCACCCAGACCGGTCATCTGGCTCAAGCAGTTTTGCAATCCCACCTAGGAACGGAAGACACCAAGAAAAACTCACTTCGACCCCCTATCATTTCATCTCCAACCTGACCAGTCAGCACTCCCCACTTCTCAAGCTCCTACTCGCCAAATTTTCCTTAAAAACTCCGATCCCTGTTTTTGGGGAGACTTACTTGTTCCCTGACTGTAGCATTGACCACAGTGTTGGGAAGTGCCTCCAGCTTCCACTGTGTGAACGCCTTGAGAACAAAATGAAATCCTTTTATCCCTTTCATCTCAGCGAGCTAAGCTCAGCACCAAAAAAGATTAAATTGCTAACACAACATCAAGAAAAAAGAGCTCAAAACTCTACAAGGCGTAGAGTCTAAACTGCAAAATATGTGCAGGCATCTTTTCAGATTATTTTACCTTGTCTAAGGTCTCTCAGCTGGTTTCTTCATCCGTGGTTGATACTTACTTGCTAGGCATTCCACTTCACAAGAAGGTATTTGGAAACAACTGCCTTTGTAAATTATCCCCATAGGTAAAACAAAGAAAAATATACATATATTGCAAAAACTTTCCATTTTTAGCTGCTGTACGTTTTTGCCAAACAAATGTAGTCAAATCAGTCAAGTAGTCTGTTAATGTGTCAAATCTTCTTTAGTGTACACAGGTCTCCCTAAATCAACCAAATGAGAAATCCAATGGCACATATTTTACAAAATAAAAATTAGAAAACTGTTAAGGCATAATTTTTAATTGCTCCAATAGAGTATAGCAGAAGAGTTTTGCTGTTTTACTTCTATACCAGTTTCTAAAATCAGTTTCCTCATCTGTAAATATGAGTATGATACCCTTTATCTCACAGGACTTTTAAGAGGTTTAAGTAAAATAATCCACATGAAAGCACTTAGCACAGCAAATGATAAAAATGAAAATAGTTACACTTTGATCCTTCCATCTTACATTTAAGTATTAACCTCTGAGAAATATGATGTGGTTTTAAACAGTTTCCCCTGTTCAGTATACTAAAAGAAAAGCTTCAGCTGAATTAAATTTAAAGGAGCTTAATTGGCTGGGTCGGGTGCGGTGGCTCATACCTGTAATCCCAGCACTTTGGGAGGATGAGGTGGGCAGATCATTTGAGGTCAGGAGTTTGAGACCAACCTGGCCAACATTGTGAAACCCTATCTCTACCAAAAATACAAAAATTACCGGGCATGGTGGTGAGTGCCTCTAATCCCAGCCACTCGGGAGGCTGAGGCATGAGAATCACTTGAACCCGGGAGGTGGAGGTTGCAGTGAGCCGAGATTGCACCACTGCCCTCCATCCTGGGTGACAGAGCAAGACTCTGTCTCAAAAAAAAAAAAAGTTTAATTGAGCAATGATTCAAATCAGGCAGCAATCTGAGCCAGAGCAAGCTCAGAGACTCCAGCGCAGCCATGTAGTGGAAGATTTATGGACAGCAAAGGAAAGTGAGGTACAGAAAATGGAAGCAAGGTACAGAAACATCTGGATTGGTTACAGCTGTGCCATGCCTTATTTGAACATGGTTCGAACAGTTGGCTACATTTGATTGGCAAAAACTCTGTGATTGGCACAAGTGTAGGCTACGGTCTGTTTATGCCTCCACTTGTCATAGTTCACAATGTGCAGAAAACCTATAAACCCAACTTAAAATATATAAGGAAGCAGCTTTAGACTAAATTTGATTTAACAAGTGTTTAAAATATCCTCGCAGTAGTTCTGAATGTCTCCTCACATCAGTACAACTGACTCACAACATAGGAGAAAATGAACATTCTTTAGCCATAATATTAGCATTAGCATAGCAGAATGCTTGACTCTGGGTATGAGGAACATTGAGTAGAAACTATTGCTTGATCCCTTACTATTAAAGCTCAGGCTGAGATTGGACTGATTATTTTATAAGCCAAAAAGACCACCAGAGATTGCCAGCAAACCACCAAGAGGTAGGAGAAAGGCTGTCCTGCAGATGCTGCTGCAAAGACCTACCCCTTCCACCTTGCACTTCTATCCCCCAGGGCCTAGAGGCCCCTGCCTGTAGCTGGGGGAAGAGGAGACTGTGAAGAACGATCCCGTCTTTTAAAAACTGACAGAAATCACGGATTCCTTCCACTCACATTCCCTTGGGAAGAACTTAATTTTGGGGCAGGGGCTAGGAAAGGGAACGCCTGGGCAGAAACATGGTTTTGACAAGTGTTCTTGTCAGGACAATTTGGGAAAGCCCAGATGAGTGGAGTGACCCTCAACTCCAGTGTTTTGACACCGAAATGTGCAAGGCTTCCTCTCTGATTCTTAAACAGCTCAGGCCATGCCGCTCCCATGTCACACTCTAGTGGCCTGTGGGCTTCCTTGCCAACTGAGCCCTAGCACTACCCCCTGCCTTTGAGGTTCCACAGAAATCTAGCTGCAGGGTGACTTCCACAGGTTGCACAACCCAGCCAATAGTAACAGCTAGGTTATTAAACACACCATCATCTTAGAGGCGAAAGGCTTGGCCTTAGGTTCAATTCTTTCAGCTTTAAAATGGAGCAAGTTATGTGTCTCACTCGAAGATGTTGTAGAGCCCAGTGAGTTATGTAGTGCGTGGAGATTGGGAGGTACTGTGCAGCAGAGGAGATGGACAGTGCAGGCTCAAGAAGATCGTGTGACCTTGAGCGAGTCACTTTTCCTCCTTGTTCCTCAGTGTGCTCATCTACAAAATAAGAGTAGACACAGTAGCATTTCCCCCTTCCTAGGGGTGCCTTGTTTTCAGTTTGGCTGAATGTTGGCTGATCCTCTATCACGGAAGTTATTCCCTGGCTTCTCTTTGGAACATTCCTCTGAGGTTGCCAGGCTGATGCCTTTATAGCAAGCATCTTTACAGATGCAGAAGCTAAGACTCAGACTAAAAGCAGCTTGCCCTGCTAGGAAATGCAGAGCTATGTCTTTAACATATGGGAAACCCTTTTACCCAGGACCTGGGGCAGTGTGGTGCTCTATCGTGGGACCTCCTGCCTCCCAGCAGCATGGTGAAGAAAGAACACAAATCCTTCAGATCTGTTTCCATCTTTAAACCTCTGGCACCACCTGTCTTGCCCTGCCCTTACTCTCAGCTGTCAGCTTTACTTTCCATTCCACTGGGAAAATCCATGCAGTCAGATGGGAACTTCACAGGCACAGTTCCCCCTCCCCCTGCATATATGCCCATGTTACCTACATTCTGTTACTGTGAACTGTCTGCTTCTGGCAAAATCAACCTCTCATTAGACCCCAGGCCTTCTCACTTACTCAAGGGTAATTTCCTTTATCTCCTTTGACCTCTCTGTTGTCAAATCGTATGGTCTGTCCTCAGACCTCATCCTACTTGGCCCATCATTGGCATCTGACACTGTTCATCCTTCCACCCTGTTGACACACTTTGTTCTCTGGTTTCTGAATCACTATTCTCACTATTCTCTGAATGTTCTAAATACTTCACTGGCAGATACTTCTCTGTGTCCATTGCTGGTTCCTTCTTGGCTCCTCAACTGCTAAACATTGGCCATGGTTTTTCACTAGCACAGTTGGAGTTGTCTGTGGCTCAGGCTGTGGACATTTCTTTTCCTCTACAACCACCCCCTGGATGACCTAATTTAGTGTCCTGACTTTAACTACCATCAATATCCTGATGACTCACATTTCTCCTGCAGCACAGATTTCCCCCTCAATTCTAGCTTGTTTTTGTATCTGCCTTTGTACTCAAAAGCTCCACATAGAGATCTGATAGGCGTCTAAAAGTGGCATATGCAAATCTGAGTTCCCGATCCCACCCAGTCCTGTTTTCCCACCATTGTTCTTTATCATAGTTCATGGTGACTCTTATTCCACTTGTTCAGACCACACATATGTGGTCACTTGTGTACCCTCTTATTCTCCTAGTCCACATCCAATTGAGCAGCAAATCCAGTGCTGTCTACCTTCAGGTTATATTGAGAATGACCACTTTTAGGCCCCTCCTCTGATAGTACACAGGGTCAAGCCAGCATCATCTCTCAGCATTACTAGGACTTGGGTTAATTAGCTAGGTAAGATGAAACATGAAGGATTGCAAATAAAGGCAGAATACAGACTTAAAACCAGGAAGCCAGACTAAACACTCAAACATGGAGTCCATCGTGGCCCCAGGGCCTTTGTGCTTGACGTTCTCTCCATCTGGAACACCCTGCCCATTGCATTAATTGTTCGCTAAATGCCTTCAGGCATTCTCAGAAACATCCTGACTTTGTCTTCCTTCATGGTACATGTCACCACCTGCCTGGGTATTGTTTCCTTATTTTTTTCTCTTTCTTTCTCACTAGGCTGTCAGCCCATCAGAATAGAGATTTCTGCCTGCTTCTCCCCTTGGTGTGCTTTGGTTTCTGGAACAGGCTCAGCATGCAGTGGAGCCTCAGTGAATATGCACTGAAGGAGTAGATACTGGGGAGCACAAACATGTATCAGGTGGTGAGAAGAATTGCTCCTTTACTATTTATTGACCCCTATTACGTGCTCAGCCATGATGTAGGTTGTAGACAAAAGCAGGAATTTAGAAAAAAACAAAACCAGCTGCTCCTTGTTGGTGATACTGTGCAGGAGAGAAAAACTGAGTATTACTCAGTGTGGTGGCAGAGGGAAGTGCTGTGGAGAGGGAAGTGCCACAGAGAGCGAAGCAGGGCTCAGGGAAACCAGGAAAGCAGAGATGGGGCTGGAGTGGCCTGAAAGAAGGGCAGTGGTGGGAGAGGAGACCTAGGATGTCAGGGGGCCCAGGTCCTGCAGGCCTTGGGGCTGCTCTGAGGACTTTTACTCTGGGTGAGGTGGGAGGCCCAGAAGATGCTGAGCCGAGGGGGACAGGCCCTGAATGTCATGAAGGGAATGAAGTGGGAGCAGCTAGGGACACGTGCACAAGGGAGGCTCTCACTGTAGATGGCACAGGCAGAAAAGGCTTCTCTGAGGAGGTGACCCTGTACTGAGCCCTGGCCTTGGCCATGTTTCTAGCTTCTGTGAACTTGGAGCTTTAACACCTGCCCTCTGTGTGTACACGGGACTTCGTGTTCTGAACAACCTCATGATATGCCAGGTCACCTTGCCTTGGCCCTTTGCCTCCCATGTCACCTTCTCCCCCAGAGCAGTCTTCCTCCCAAGGGTGCATTTTTCTTTTTTCTTTTTTTTGAGACAGAGTCTCGCTCTGTCACCCAGGCTGGAGTGCTGTGCCCGGATCTCAGCTCACTGCAAGCTCCGCCTCCCGGGTTCACGCCATTCTCCTGCCTCAGCCTCCCGGGTAGCTGGGACTACAGGCGCCGCCACCTTGCCCGGCTAGTTTTTTGTATTTTTTAGTAGAGACGGGGTTTCACCGTGTTAGCCAGGATGGTCTCGATCTCCTGACCTTGTGATCCGCCCGTCTCGGCCTCCCAAAGTGCTGGGATTACAGGCTTGAGCCACCGCGCCCGGCCTTCTTTTTCTTTTTCAAGAGAGAGACAAGGTCTCCCCTCATTCAGGCTGGAGTGCAGTGCCGTGATCAGAGCTTACTGCAGCCTCGAAACCTGGGCTTAAGTGATCTTCCTGCCTCAGCCTCCCAAGTAGCTGGGACTACAGGTATGTGCTACCCTGCCTGGCTAATTTTTTTCATTTTCAAGTTTTTGTTGAGGTGGGGTCTCACTATGTTGCCCAGGCTGGTCTTGAGCTCCTGGCCTCCCAAAGTGATGGGATCATAGTTGTGTGCCACTGTACCCAACCTACTTTTCAAATATAAACCAACCAATCCAGTGCCTGCACCTCAGACACTTCCCCTGTGGGCTGTCATACTGGGACCACTATCCTACTGCCCTAATCACCTCAGTGACAGGAACCAGACCCCTATGGACTGGAATGATTGGAACTGCCCTCTCCTAAACCTGCTTGTTGCCCCTCACTCTTTTCTCCCTGTAGGCAGCATAGGAAAGGTGCTTGCTCAGAGTACCCCTCCCTCTGCCTCCTGACCAACCCTGCTGCTTCCCGTGTGGCCCTGCCTAACTGTGCTGTGCCTTCCTTCTGGGAACTGTGACTATCTTCAGTTTTACTCATCTGATCTGGAGGCCTTATTATACCTCAAACTTTTTATTAATACACAAGAATTAGAGTGCCCTGGAATGACAAGACATTTTGGACACAAGATAAACAAATGAGAACATACGAACTATGCACCATTTTCCAATATTCTGAAGAAGTGTAATAGTTTAATACATGAGTTTTTTTCAGGTGATGGGAAACATTGTGGCTGTTGGTGGGATCTGCTGAAGGCAGGGACTTCACTGTGATGACAGAGCTCTCTGCCTCAGGTTTCCTGAAGCCCGGGATTTTTGTATGAGGCCATGGTGTTGGGAACTTTTTGTTCCAAAGATTCCTGGATGTGATCTGTGTGAATTCCATGGACATCATGAGCTCTTTCCTTCTGTGATCCTGGTGGTCATTTATTATTTTTTAACCTTCCCAAAAAGATGCAGTGTGAACCTGGTGATCAAAGAGCAGCTTCTGGTAGGGCCTTGGGGTCTCCCGCTGGCCCATGTTGATTTACAGATGCCATATAACGTAGTGTAGGGTGGTCTTTCCCTGGGTTTGCAGGCAGCAGTGTGTTGATGAGTCCTCTCTTTATGTTTTTAAATTTTTTTGGAGTCTCGCTCTGTCTCCCAGGCTGGAGTGCAGTGGTGTGATCTCGGCTCACTGCAAGCTCTGCCTTCCGGGTTCACGCCATTCTCCTGCCTCAGCCTCCTGAGTAGCTGGGACTATAGGTGCCCGCTACCATGCCCAGCTAATTTTGTTTTTGTATTTTTAGTAGAGACGGGGTTTCACCGTGTTAGCTAGGATGATCTCGGCTCGTCTCGATCTCCTGACCTCATGATCTGCTCGCCTCGGCCTCCCAAAGTGCTGGGATTACAGGCGTGAGACACTGAGCCAGTCCCCTTCTCCTTCTGAAGAAAGGAACAACCGTATCTTATGTTTGCCACACAGTATTTGTTTCCTCAGCTCCACAAAGGTCTGACAAATGGTAAGGTTCTGGTTATGGTGATGTAAAAAATGACTCCAGATTCCACCTCTATCCATAGGGCAGTACAACGGGGAGTTACACAAAAGGTGTTCAGCTTGTAGCCTATCATAAATCTGGTGCCAAAGACAAAGATATTTTATGTTGTAGTTGGCATCTTGTAAATACAAGTACATTCTGGGGCATGAGGTTCCTGTAGAAATGTTTATTTTGGTGGTGGTACTGTAGGGCAGATAGTATTTACTGGAACTTGCCTCAGGCCTCTTCCTCCTGCTTTTGGTGGGGCTCTAGGATGTAGTGAAGTAGTTGTCCCAGCTGGCATGCTACATGACTCGGTGTAGAGTGCCCATGATGGCAGTTACTGGAAGGAGCTGGTTGAGATTGGGTGATTTGGGGTCCTCATTATATCAACTTCACAGCTATCAACTCCAGAGGCTGGAGGAGCTCTGCTGACCTCTCTAGGTGACCTTCACAGCCACCTGGATCCCAGTGAGAATGTTCTAACTGGGAGTGTTAGATTTACACTGAGAATGTTAAATTTTTCCTACTTTCTTCTCACTCATTTTATTTCTGTATGTAAGTGCTGCTGAAAGGGAAAACACAATGTTTGAACAGGGAAGGAGAGCTTCCCAAATAGGAGACATAGGACCTAATTCAGGTGCAGACCACGTACATTTCAGCCAAGTGTATGAGAGTGGGATCAATAACCACGGCATGCACTAGAGGGGCAAGACCCAGAGGATCTCGAATGGTTCCCCAAGGTACAGGGGTAACTGTACCTTGGCTGCACCTGGGTGCTCAATAATGTCACCTGGACTCTCTCCCAACCTCTGACTCTGTGTCCTTCCCTCAGTGTGGATGTCGTGCTCAGGTGGGCTTTCCCTTCAAGGTGACAGGATGGCACCCACAGCCCCAGCCACCCAACAGAAATAGACCTTCTCTCCCCTGCTACCAACCCTTGCCCTGACCCTCGCCACCTGATTGGTCACATGCCCAGACGTTAGCTAATCACTGTGGCTGGGTAGGTTGGGCTCTTCTGATTGGCCAGGTTGAAGTCATGTGGCCACTGTCGCCAGGGGTACTTGGAGCTGCTTCCCTGTTTGGGTGGGAGATGGTATACCCACTGGCTTCTGTGTAACAGAATCCATGGTGGCATTTTTCCTTCTCCCATCACCTCCTCCCCAGGCTCCATTTCACCTGTGCCAGAAAGGAACAAGGGCTGTCTGAAGATAGGATTTGGGATTCCCCTCAGCTTCAAGATTTGCTCCTTGTCCTGGTGCCATCAGCTGCTCACTCAACCAACATGCACTGAGCACCCTCAATATGCCAGGCTGTCACTAGGTGTGATACAGGATGATACAGGGATGAGCAGGGCTAATGGGATTCCTGTCCTCCAGGAGCTGACACTCTAGTGGGAGTGCACAGACAAATCAAAGACCAATCCAGATCAGATGAGTCCAAATGACTAAAGAGATAGGATGGGATGGAGGGTGTCATGGAGGTGTCCCCAGCAAATCCCAATTCACTCACCATGCACTCAGCCTCATGCAGTATAGATCATAGGAAAGGGAGTCCACATCATAGAAAGTCGCCTTCATGTTCAGGCAGCTGATGAAGTCCTATGGGCTCAGCTTGTTCAGGTCAAAGGTTATGCGGGCCACATCCATCTTCCTGGCAAGCTTATGGGAGAGAGACAGTGGGTGCCTCATCCCCTGCATCGAGACAAGCAGATGGTTAGCACCCCTTGAAGACTTCTCCCAGGATCCCAGTTTCCTCCCCCGACAGGTGGGACCTCACCTGTTCTGATGGGGGCTCTCATTTCTGCCCCTTCTGGAGGACCAGGAACACTGTATCGCCTGCCAGAGCTTGGAAAGAAGGCCTCTTCTGTCTCTACAGTTGTGCCGTCTTCCTCCAGCACCAGGAAGAAGGGCTTGTCTGCCAGTATCAAGAGTGTCCTGGACCTGGGGAATAAAGTGGGTGATGCTTCTGCCATCTCTAAAAAGTCACAGAGCCAGTCTGAGAAAGCCCCACGCCATAGCTCCTCAGATGCCAGGGAAGGAACAAGCGGGCTGGGGTCTATGGGGTAGAACTGGAGCCCAGGCCCTCT
Organism: Colobus angolensis palliatus; assembly: GCF_000951035.1. Taxonomy (NCBI): domain Eukaryota; kingdom Metazoa; phylum Chordata; class Mammalia; order Primates; family Cercopithecidae; genus Colobus; species Colobus angolensis. The sequence goes on from NW_012116377.1 coordinate 4,601,262, forward strand.
GCTGTGGAATCACTATGTAGAGACTTTATCATGGTACCTCTTGGCGCCTGGCTTCAGGGTTCATAGTCTAGAATAATGTTGTCCAATAAAATATAGTGTAAGCCACATACATAATTTTTAATGGAGATATCATTTACATATTATAAAAGTCACCCTAAGTGTACAATTCAGATCCAAGTACTGGGCAAAATGGTGAGACTCCATTTCTACAAAAAAAAATACATAAATTAGCCAGGTGTGGTGGTGTGTACCTGTAGTCCCAGCTACTCAGGAGACTGAGGTGGGAGGAACACCTGAGCTCAGGAGATCAAGGATGTGGTGAGCTGTGATCATGCCGCTGCAGTGCAGCCTGAGTGACAGAGTGAGACTCCCATCTCAAAAAAAGCATATAATTCAGAGTTTTTTGTATATTAACGAAGTTGTGGAACCATCACCACTATCTAATTTCAGAACATTTACATCACCCCAAAAAGAAACACAGTTCCAGCCGGGCGTGGTGGCTCACACCTGTAATCCCAGCACTTTGGGAGGTCGAGGTGGGCGGATCACCTGAGGTTTTGAGTTCAAGACCAGCCTGACCAACATGGTGAAACCCCATCTGTACTAAAAATACAAAATTAGCTGGGTGTGGTGGCACATGTCTGTAATCCCGGTTACCCGGGAGGCTGAGGCAGGAGAATCGCTTGAACCTGGGAGGCGGGGATTGTGGTGAACCAAGAT
>NW_012116377.1:4602573-4602958 GCF_000951035.1 Colobus angolensis palliatus
TTTTTTTTTTTAAGATACAAGGTCTCAGTCTGTCACCCAGGTTGGAATGCAGTGACACACTCATAGCTCTTTGTGATCTCAAACTCTTGGGCACAAGCGATCCTCCTGTCCCAGCCTCCTAAGTAGCTGGAACTACAGGTGCTTGCCGTTACACCTGCCTAATTTTTATGTTTTTGTAGAGGGTGTCTGGCTGTGTTGCATAGGCTTGTCTCAAAATCCTGGTCTCACTGGGTGCGGTGGCTCATGCCTGTAATCCCAGCACTTTGGGAGGCTGAGACGGGCGGATCACAAGGTCAGGAGATCGAGACCATACTGGCTAACACGGTGAAACCCCGTCTCTACTAAAAAATACAAAAAATTAGCCAGGCGTGGTGGCGGGCGCCTG
>NW_012116377.1:4603504-4606342 GCF_000951035.1 Colobus angolensis palliatus
CTCCATCTCCTGACCTGGTGATCTGCCTGCCTTGGCCTCCCAAAGTGCTGGGATTACAGGCGTGAGCCACCGTGCCCAGCCAGACATGTTTGTATTATTTTTTGCTTTCTTTTTGAGACAGGGTCTTGACTGTTGCCCAAGCTGGAATGCAGTGGCACAGTCACTGCTCACTGTAGCCTTGACTCTGGAGCTCCAGTGATACCCCCACCTCTCTGTGCAGCTGTGTGACCTCAGGCAAGTTACTTAACCTCTCCGTGCAGCTGCGTGACCTCAGGCAGGTTACTTAACCTCTCTGTGCAGCTGTGTGAACTCAGGCAAGTTACTTAACCTCTGTGTGCAGCTTCAGTCGAGTTACTTAAATTCTCTGTGCAGCTATGTGGCTTCAGGCAAGTGACTCAATCCCTCTGTGCAGCTGTGTGGCCTAAGGGAAGCTACTTAAACCTCTCTGTGCAGCTGTGTGACTTCAGGCAAGTTACTTAACCTCTCTGTGCAGCTTTGTGGCCTCAGGCGAGTGACTTAACCTCTCTGTGCAGCTGCTTTGCCTCCGGCAAGCCATTTAACCTCTCTGCACAGCTGTTTTGCCTCTGGCAAGTGACTTAACCTCTCTGTGCAGCTGTGTGGCCTCAAGGAAGTTACTTGTCTGTGCAGCTGTGTAGCCTAAAACAAGTTACTTAACCTCTCTGTGCAACTGTGTGATCTCAGCAGTTACTTAATCTCTCTGTGCAGCCGTGTGGCCTCAGGTAAGTTATTTAACCTCTCTGTGTGGTATGTGGCCTCAGACAAGTTACTTAACCACTCTGTGAAGCTGTGTGACATCAGGGAAGTTATGTAGTTCCTCTTTGCAGCTGCATGGCCTCAGGCAAGTTACTTAACCTCTCTGTGTAATTGTGTGACCCCAGGCAAATTACTTAACTTCTTGTGCAGCTGTTTTGCCTCTGGCAAATTACTTAACCTCTCAGTGCAGCTGTGTGGCCTCAGGCACATGCTTCACCCCTCTTTCCAACTCTGAGACTTCAGAGAAGAGTTTTTGTTTGTTGAGGACAGCCTCAGGCCAAAGGTGCTGTGGCCCCCACACTCATAGCAGGCCCATGTTTTGGCAGAGTTGAGCTATAACCTTTGGCTACATGTAGAGTGGATTAGTGGCTTAAGGTCACCAGAAGGTGGGAGATTTGTTAGAGATGCTGCTTCTGTGGATTTCTAGAGGGAGGCAGAGATTGTTACCTAGGTCAGCTCCCGATTAGGGCGGCGAGTGGATTAAGGCAGTGTGTTCTAGCATGTGTCCTAGAGAATGCTGGGTCCTCAGGATACTGATAGATGTCGTAAGAAAAATTAGCCCTTTGGCCAGTTAGATGTGGGATATCCAGGTTACACAAAGTTAAACAGATTTCTCTGTGTGTGTGTGTGTGTGTGTGTGTGTGTGTGTGTGTGTGTGTACACATGTGTTCTTTGCTCAGCATAAGAAAAGTTCTAAGTGGGCTGCTACATGAAATTTTGAAAGTGAAAATGAGCCAGGCACAGTGGCTCATACTTGTAACCCCAGCATTTTGGGAGGCTGAGTCAGGTGGATCACTTGAGGTCAGGAGTTTGAGACCAGCCTGGCCAACATGGCGAAACCCCGTCTCTACTAAAAATACAAAAATTAGCTGGATGTGGTGGCAGGCACCTGTAATCCCAGCTACTCGGGAGGCCGAGACAGGAGAATCTCTTGAACCCAGAAGGTGGAGGTTGCAGTGAGCTGAGATCGCGCCACTGTCCTCCAGCCTGGACAACAGAGTGAGACTCCATCTCAAAACAAAACAAAACAAAACAAAAAACTGAAAATGTAGCTGCATTAGCCTGAGAGCCAAGCCATGCAGCGGGTGGCTTATGGATGAGGCTTGTCGGGTCTTTGCTGGGGATGGAAGTCACGGGGCGTGAGAGCGGTGGGTGAAGTCAAGAGCAATGCCAAGGGGAGGAACGGCCGCTTCTTTCTCAGGCAGCTCTCACTTCCCGTGGGAGGATGGACTTTGGGGTCAGGTGGGCCTGAGGTCATGTTCTTACTTAGCTACTCACTGGCTTTGTCATCCTGGTAGGTCATTTTACCTCTCCGAGGCTACAGTTTGACATGAGGATAATACTGCATTTCACAGGGCTGTCAAAAACAGATATCAAGGTTGGGAGTTAAATCCAATTTCAAAAAAAACCCCAAACAGGGGTATTAAAGCAGGCATACTGGGTGGGTACCTGTTGTCCCAGCTACTCAGGAGGCTGAGGCAGGAGGATTTCTTGAGCCCAGGAGTTTGAGGCTGCAGTGTGATATGATTAAGACTGTGAATAGCCACTGCGGTCAGCCTGGGCAACATAGCAAGACCTTATCTCTAAAAAAAAATTTTTTTAAACCAGGGATATCAGTAGATGATGGCTGTAGTCATCATTATTATAATTCTCTACCACATGTCTTGTCAGTGTTCATAGTAGCCTTTTCCTGTGTTAGTTCATGACTCAGATCTCTGCTAGGTGGCCTCTCCTAACGCTGCCGTTTGGGTAATGTCATCAATAAATCCCCGGTCCGAACAGACACTGAAGTGAGCTCGGCCTGTCTCGGGGCTGTCATTACTTCTGCAGCCTCTGATGAACCTCGCTTCTGGCCTGCTGAGGATAAGCCAACGCCCCCCCTCCCCCCACCACCCTCTTTCTTTTGATGAGTCCTTTTCTCTGCACAGAACTTCTGGTGAAGGTGGTGGGAGTTGTTCTTGCAGAGCACATGGGATTCCAGCGGCCTGGCAGTGGGCCAGGATCTTGTTGCCATGGTGACTGACACTGTTTTCACTGAAATGTTGCCAGATCCTGAAGATCTTC
>NW_012116377.1:4607612-4613200 GCF_000951035.1 Colobus angolensis palliatus
TCTTACCTGTGCAGGCCTGCCTGTGTCTATGCACACCTACAGCACGGGAAGGAAACAGGATCAGTTTTGTCATCTGAAAGGGGGAAGGGGATGGGCAAGCCTTGCCTTCTACTTAATTCACAAGAATGCTAGAAGAGCCGGTGGAATGCGAGGTGCTTGGATCTTTGGAGGCCTAGGCATTGTTTAGTGGAGTCATCCAGCCCTGTGACCTGAGGAAGTGTCACCAGAGAAGATAGCCCGGCCGCTCTGTGCCCAGGGCCTGACTGGCTTTCTGCTGGGCTCATGCAGTTCTTTGTCTCTTTCGGGCTTTGAAGGTGGGGAGGGCTGGTTTGGCAGAATCGAGTTCCCCTCAAAGCTGGAGCCCCTCCTAACTGGTTTCCTCAGCCTTACCAGGCTCCTCCTTGACCTCAGCAGCAGAATCGAGAAGGGGAGGGGCCTGGAGCAGCATATATGTGCCACATTTTCTTTTTTTTTTTTTTTTTTTGAGACAGAGTCTCGCTCTGTCGCCCGGACTGGAGTGCAGTGGCCGGATCTCAGCACACTGCAAGCTCCGCCTCCCGGGTTTACGCCATTCTCCTGCCTCAGCCTCCCGAGTAGCTGGGACTACAGGCGCCCGCCACCTCACCCGGCTAGTTTTTGTATTTTTTTTTAGTAGAGACGGGGTTTCAATGTGTTAGCCAGGATGGTCTCGATCTCCTGACCTCGTGATCCGCCCGTCTCGGCCTCCCAAAGTGCTGGGATTACAGGCTTGAGCCACCGCGCCCGGCGCCACATTTTCTTAATCCAGTCTATCCTGATGGACATTTGGATTGGTTCCAAGTCTCTGCCACTGCAAACAGTGCCACAATAAACATACATGTGCATGCGTCTTTATAGCAACACGATTAGAATCCTTTGGGTATATACCCAGTAATGGGATGGCTGGGTCAAATTGCACTTCTAGTTCCAGATCCTTGAGGAATCGTCAGGAGAATATTTTTCAAAAGTAACACCTGCTTACTCAAAAATTCCAACAACACACAGGTGCATGGAGGGGCTTGCCTCTGCTCATTTCTTTTTGGTCCCCTTTCCTCCTTTTCCCTCCATCCCACTGTAAGCAATTTAGTGGGATTCAGTCTTTAAGAGGGTATTGGGCTGAAATGTGCAAGCGCTGCCCACGCCCAGGGTGGTTCTCACAGGATCCCCACCGTCCCTGTCCCCCAGGAACCAAATGCCAACAGTGTGGCCTGGAACACCCAGTGTGAGGACATGCTCTGCTTCTCGGGAGGAGGCTACCTCAACATCAAAGCCAGCACCTTCCCTGTGCACCGGCAGAAACTGCAGGGCTTTGTGGTTGGCTACAATGGTTCCAAGATCTTCTGCCTCCATGTCTTCATTTCTGCCATGGAGGTGCTACAGGTAACTGGGAATGCCTGTCCACTCTCAGCGCTGGCAAGGCTGACAAGACCAGGGAAGCCAGGCCCCTTGCTGGTGCTTTGGGGAGAGTAGCAAGGAGAGAAGAATGGCAACTGTGATGTCGTGAGAGGCAGTCTGGGCTTGGAACCTGCGGTCCTATATCCACTCCTTGCAACCTGCGTTTCTGGGGGCAAATAGCTCAACCTCCCTGTGCCTCAATTTCTTCCTGGTCCCCCTTCTGGTAGGGATGGGAGGGGTATACAGTGTTGTCAGTAGAGTGTATTTTACGGAGAGCCCAACGTGGGCCAAGTGGAGTGAGCAGCAAAGCCGAGAGTCCAGCAGTGTGTGTGCGTGAGCAAGTGTGTGATGGTGGTGATGTGTGTGCGAGAGAGAGGGGAAGAGAGAGAATGAGTGGGTGGGGATGAGGCCTGAGGTCTGTGAGCCAATAAGGGAGCATGGGACTCTGCACAAGCCCCCTGAACTAAGAGGAGGCCACAGCAGAAATGGGGCACTGAAGTGTGGAGCCACAGAATGGAGGAGGGCAGAACCACAGACAGGCGGCTGAGATTGACCTCCTGAATGCGGGCTTGTCTCCCCTCCGCCTCCTGCACCCCATGCAGATGGTGCTCACTGTAGGACTGCCATAAAACAGAGACGCAAACCAGCGAGAAACTTTAGCCCTCAGCACCCCATCCTCAGGACAGAATCACTCCTAAACATGTTGAAATATATCTGCTTAGACCTTTTCTGTGTGAATATGTAATGTATGCATAATATACAATTAGGAGCATGTGATTTTATAACTTTTTTTTTTTTTTTTTTTTTTTTTTTGAGACGGAGTCTTGCTCTGTCGCCCGGGCTGGAGTGCAGTGGCCAGATCTCAGCTCACTGCAACCTCCGCCTCCCAGGTTTACGCCATTCTCCTGCCTCAGCCTCCCGAGTAGCTGGGACTACAGGCGCCCACCACCTCGCCCGGCTAGTTTTTTGTATTTTTTAGTAGAGACGGGGTTTCACAGTGTTAGCCAGGATGGTCTCGATCTCCTGACCTCGTGATCTGCCCGTCTCGGCCTCCCAAAGTGCTGGGATTACAGGCTTGAGCCACCGCACCCAGCTGATTTTATAACATTTTTAAACAAAAGTGGAATCACACTGCAAATACTGTTTCATGACTTTTATGTGTGTAAGTATTGCTACCTATAGATGGAACCTCAGATTTACTGTATTCCGTGAGCCTGGCCTGTAAACAAGAGTTCTCATCCCTTCCTCTATGACCATCTTCTCATTTCACCTCACATTCGGTTATGGCAGCCCTATCACTGTCTATGAAATGCTGGCTATAAACTCGTCATCTGGCCTTTTCACTCAGCAATCTCCTGAAGCATGGTTCTGTGTCAGTAAATGTTCTTATCCAGCATGGCAAAATGTTAAGGTAATTGTAGACTCACATAAGTTGCAGGAAGTAATATAGAGATACCTTATACTCTTTGCCCAGTTTCCCACAATGATAACAGTGTGCAAAGCTACAGGACAATTTTCCCACCCATGTTGGCATGTGTAACCGCCCCCCACAGTCATGGCACTGAACATGGCCACCACCACAAGGTGCCTAGTGTTGTGCTACCCTTTTACAGCCAGCACCCCTCCTTCCTGCCTAGGCCCCACTGCATTGTATTTACAACTGCATTTTGTCCTGTCTTGTGGATGTTCCATTACTGACAGACAGGCTGAACAAAGGGTGTGCAAAGAAGCCCGGAGCAGGAGAGAAGGCTCCCCAGCCTGGCTCTTGGTTGGCACAGTCGCAGGCTGGCTCTGCCTTTCTTGGCTGCACTGTCCTGAAGCAGGAGATATAAGAAAAACAAGTAAAGGGAAAACAAGTCCAGCTGGAGCTATGATAACATTATCTGCAAGGCCAGGCAGGGGCCTCAAAGAAATGGGTTCCAAGAGCAGGGACGAGAAAAACAAGTTTCTTAGTATCCCCCTGGAATTCTGTCCCCATGCCATCATTCTTTATTCTGCTCTATAACTATTTTCATAACTATTTCTGCAAGTTTGCAAGGATTTTATAAGTTCCTGTTTTCCCATCTGTGCAGGATGGCAAAGGTCACAAGACATGCCTGAGTTGCAAAACCTGTCACAGTTTGATTAACTGCCTTTGTTCTACTTCTGTAAGCTCGCTTTCCCCACCCCGCAATTTTTGCACCACTAGCTAGCCACTCCCCTTCAGTTGCCTGAATAAAAGTCAAGCCTGGTCTTTGTTCATTGCTCAGCCTCCGGATATTAATCCACTGGGCCAGTGGCCACCTAAATGAAATCCTCCTGTTTCACCCATTGGTCTCTCCAGTCTCCTGATTCCCACAACATTTTGGCAAGCCAGCCAGGAGCAGAGACAACAGGTTTACTGTCTCATTTGCCTGTGGGACTGGAGCCCCGGGTGAGCAGAGACCTGTGACCCCAGGCGCCGCTGGGAGAACTTCAACCCAGAGGGGAGATCAGCTCTCCTGTGGTCTGGTGCCCTTACCTGACAGTGCAGCGGAACCTAAAGGGGCTACAGGATGATTCCAGGAACAGCACGCTTCAGGACCGCAGTAAGGTTTGGGGCCCAAGGCAGGACCTGTCCCATAAGGGTGGAAGGGAACTTGATCAGCTCCTGGAGGTGCACCAAGTAGTCTGACCCAGGATACAAGAGTGGCACGCAAAGTCAGATGAAACTGGCACCCAGGGCATACAAGTAATCTGACCTAGGACACGAGAGTGGCTCGCTATTTCAGATGAAACCTACACCCCAACCAACCCAGGATGCGAGAGTGGCTTGCTAAGTTGTTTGAGAAAGGAAACGGAGCAGGGACGTTTGTAGGTACATATGAAATAGACGGTTCCGGGAGGAACCAACGCAGGGAGTGATGTGTGGGGGTTGCAGGGCTCTTAGCATAGACTGTACACTCCAAGCGAAGTGTGGGACTGATCAGGACTAGTGGCGAACATCCTACATGGGCTACCGCATATGGCTCAGGAATTACTAAATTGTGGGGGGATTAACAATCACTCCAAAGCTAAGCAGCGTCTGAAAGACTCCCCTGAGAGGAACAATCTAATCAGTCTGAAGCAAAAGTGAGAATGAGTGTGTTGTGCCAAAAAAGGAGGAAATGGGAGGGAAGTTGTCAAAACCCATCCCATTAGAATGTACATTAAAGAACTTTAAGAAAGGTTATAAGGGGGACTATGGAATCAAGTTGACCCCCCCAGAGGTTAAGAACTCTCTGTGAAATAGAATGGCCCTCTTTTGGTGTAGGATGGCTGGCCTAAAGGACTATAGATAGATAAACAATTGGCCGTGTATATCAGGTGGTGACTAGGGTCGGAGAACAGCCAGGGCATCCAGACCAGTTCCCTTATATTGACTCATGGCTGAATGCAGCCCTGCCTATTAGCTTATTGCAGAACGCTAGTAGCTTGAGTTGAGCCAAAAGTGAGAGAATTCAGCTTCACTGTCAGCTACAGAGACAAAGGGAAAGCCACAGGAAAAACCAGTTTTGCAGGAACCACCAGAGGAGATAGAGACCCCTCCTCCCTACACTCCAATCTACCCACCCTTTACCAAGGCTGGCCCCTGAACAGCCAGACTCAGATGGTGATATGCCCCAGGCTACACCCCAGAGGGAGAAATCTGAGCCCTCACCCCAGGGGGTCAAGGAGGACAGTCAGAATGATCAAGCAGGCTGCCTCCAGTCTGGCTGCACCCAGGCTATGCAAATGCCTCTCAGGGAAACAAGGGGACCCCTTACTATAATGAACAGAGCCAAGTGCAAGAGGAGAAAAAACTTTCGTTTACCAGCCTTTTTCAACCACTAATCTCCTAAACTGGAAACACCGTACTCTTTCCTACATGGAGAAGCACAAGCCCTCACAGATCTAATGCATTCCATCTTCCTGACACACAGTCCAACTTGGCCAGACTGCAAACAGCTCCTACTGACGCTGTTTAACACTGAGGAGTGCTGGAGGGTAACCCAGGCAGCCCTCCACTGGTTAGAAGCCAATGCGCCAGAAGGCACACTTAATGTTCAGGCTTATGCTCAGGGCCAGTTCTGAGAAGCAGACCCTAACTGGGACCCAAATGATGCAGCCCAGTTTCAGCACCTACAGAGGTACCAAGAAGCACTGGTGCAAGGTGTTTGGACGAACGGAGGCAGGAT
>NW_012116377.1:4614470-4615764 GCF_000951035.1 Colobus angolensis palliatus
TGTCCATTGTGTAAGTAAAGAGGAAACAAACGGGAAACCCCCAGTCCAAATTTCCAAAGAGCACCAGCCTCTCTGGGGTAAGTGCCCTTGTCTCCTCTTTACCTCCCTCGGCCAAAAATCCTGCGCAGGTCCGAAGCCCACTTTTGAGCCACCAAGTGGCTTGGGAGACCCGTTCAGGACGGAGATGTCCGCCTGAAGGTAATCTCCACTTTGGCTCCATGAGCCTCCAGTCTGTCTCTGCTGGTTCTAAAGGACGCTTTGAAGTCAGGCAGAGATCCACTTCCATTTCCATTGTGTCCATTGTGTAAGTAAAGAGGAAACAAAGGGGAAACCCCCCAGTCCAAATTTCCAAAGAGCACCCCCTTAGGGTGCCTCCTAGCCAATTTAAAAACCTTACAGCTTGAACAAGACCTTAGTTGGAAGTGGTTAATTTTCCTTTCCACTGTGGCGTGATCGACCTCAGCAATTTCTGCCAGCGGCTAGGCAAGTGGTCCGAAATTAATTACATACAAGGCTTTTGGGCCTTAGGCTCTCGTCCCTATACTCCTCCTTCTCTCCCCGCTCTCTCCACCCCCTCCCTTCCTATCCAGACTCCTCCTTCCTCCTCCTTATCTACTAGTAATCCACTCGGTCCCATGCCTCCTTCGAGGCCCCCAACTGGCTGTCTTGAGTCTCCTGTCTCTGCCCACACCTGCTCTAAGTGCCCTGCTGATGCCTCCACTCCTGCCCCACACCCTCCTACAGTGTTAGCACCTTTGCGAAAGGTGGCTGGGGCAGAGGGGGTAGTCAGAGTACATGTCCCTTTTTCATTGGCCGATCTTTCCAAAATTGAGAAGTGTTTAGGTGATTTCTCAGCTAATCCTACCATATACATAAAGGAATTTAGACACCTTTGTCAGGCCTATGACTTAACTTGGCATGATCGCCAGGTTATCCTAACCTCTACCCTAAACTGACTGAGGTTCTAACCCATTATACCCGGTTAGATCCGCTCCCCCCACCCAGGGGCCACCATTTTGGTGTCTTATTTCATTTCTCAATCAGCTCCTGACGTTCGTAAAAAACTTCAAAAGGTAGAGGATGGTCCTCAGACACCAATACAAGACCTGGTTAAATTAGCCTTTAAGGTCTATAACTCCAGAGAGGAGACGGCTGAGGCACAGCTCCTAGCAGTGGCTTTACAGCCCAGTCGTAACCCCAGACCAGAGCGCACACACTCCGCAGACTCCAAGGCTATGAAACGAGCCTGCTATAAGTGCGGCAAGGCAGGACACTGTGCCAACAGGTGTCCGCA
>NW_012116377.1:4616557-4624415 GCF_000951035.1 Colobus angolensis palliatus
TCACTATTATCAATAAAAGGTTGGACTGTTTGGACGAACGGAGGCAGGATGGCGCACTTCTGGGTTCTTCTTCACCAACTCTTCCCGCGCGCACGAAAATGCAGCCGGCGCCCGGGAAGGTGCAGATCAACTTGGCATGCGCCAGGTGACGTCAATCCGAAGAGACCAAGATTTACCTGGTTGCACCTGCGGAACACCCCCTGACACGCCCGTGCCCCGCCCATTGCCCTCCCACTCCTAGAAAAGCAGCTCTCGGCCAGTGAGCCACACGGCCTTCCTGAGTCTCTCACTCTTGTCGGGATGTCGGGACTGCAGGAACTCTGTCCGAGAGCCCCACCGGGGACTCTGCCGGCCTTCTTTGCCGGAGGCCAACAGACCTCTTCCCCACACCTTAGGTGACCAAAATAAACTTGCAGTTTTGCTCCTACACTTGCCTACTCGCTGGTTCTTTTTTGCCCGCTCTGGTGGTCTTAGAAAAACAAATCACAAGGATTAAGGGAGGGTAGAAAGAAGGCCATCGATACAGGAAAGATCTCAGAGGTGCTTCAGGGAATTGATGAAAGCCCCAGCCAGTTTTATGAGAGACTCTGTGAGGTGTTGTGGTTTTATACTCCTGCATTTGACCCCGAGGCCACTGAAAATCAGCACATGGTGAACACAGCATTTGTAGGAAAAGCCCAGGGGGACATTAGGGGGAAGCTGCAAAAGCTAGAGGGCTTTGCAGGTGTGAATGCCACTCAGCTTTTAGAAGTGACCTGACCAAGGTGTATGTTAACCATGATCAGGAGGCTAAGAAGGAGGCTGATCAGAGACTCAGGAAAAAGACCGATTTGCTGGCAGCAGCACTTACAGAAGCAGGGCAATGAGGGAGAGGACGAAAGCCAAGCAGTTAGAAGGCTGCCAGCTAAAGGCTATCATACCCAGAAAGAGCCAGACTCCGACTTCACTGGGCTGGCAGGGACTGAAAGGTATGAGGACTAGGCCAGACTGGGCTCCATCTCCTTAGGCCCCCAGGAGCCCCTGTCACAGTGGAAGTAGAGGGCCACCTGATGGACTTTAAATACTGGGGCTGAACACTTGGCAGTGATACAGCCTGTGACTTTAAGCCTGCTCCATCCTGAAGAAATGGTGTTAACCCTTACCATCCTGAAGGCAGAGGAATGGAGACTGTATGCAGAAGGGTTGCCAAACCTGGGGCTAGATGAGCTGTTTAAGTTACCTAGTAAAATTCCTGGAGTGTAGACTGAGGATAACCCCCCTGGCCTGGCTGTGAACCAGGCACCAGTGATAGTGGAACTAAAATTGGGGGTAACACTGGTTCAGGTTTGTCAATACCCACTTTCCCAAGAAGCTGTACAGGGCATTCAAGGACATTTGAAACAACTGTTAGAACACCGGACCTTGGCCTGATGCTGGTCACCATAGAACACTCTGATTTTGCCAGTGTGGAAACCAAGGACTAATGAATATAGACCAGTGCTGGACATACGTGTTGCAAACCAGGCCCCTAGGGATTCAGGAAATAGAAATTACACACGGCTAACTGGCCACAAAGCTCAGGAAGAGTGGAGCACATGAACCGGACACTCAAGCAGCTACTAAAGAAATATTGCCAAAAAACTCATCTAAGATAGGATCAGGTCCTGCCCATGATCCTCCTCCAAGTCAGGTGTACCCCCACCAAACAAACTAGATATTCACCCTCTGAAATCTTGTTTGGCCAGCCACCCCCAACCATAGGTCAAATTAAAGGTCATTCCATGAGTTAGGGAAGCTAACCTTTAGAAGGCAGGTGCAGGCCTTAGGGAGAGCCATGCAAGAGATCCATGGCTGGGTACAGGAAAGAATGCCCATAGGCCTAATAGGCCACACACACCCCTTTAGACCCAGGGACTCTGTTTAGGTCAAGAAATAGAATCCAACCACTTCAGGACCCACATGGGATGGGCCCCATACTGTAATCTTGTCCACTGTCACTGCTGTTAAAGTTGCAGGAATCATGCCTTAGATCTACCACAGTTGGCTGAAATCAGCAGCCCAGGACAAGTGGACCAGCCAGCAAGACCCAGACCATCCGAACCGGCTGATCCTATGACAGGACCGAGGTGCCAGTGAAAGTGACAACAGCCCTGCTCTGGTGACTTCAGAAGCTGAACAGTCTACACACGGCTGAAGCTTGAGGAGACAGCAGTCCTGCTCTAGTCACCCCAGAAGCTGACTAGTCTATGCATGGCCAAGGTTTCATCAAGGAAGTAAATGTAGTTAGAAATCTTAAGCCCAGTAACTTTCCATGTAATCTTAATTGTTTTACTATTAACCTGTCACTGTGCTCAACCTCCTCCCCTGGTTAAGGACCTCTGCTGTCCACTGGGTATGAGTATACTATTCATTACTTTGTTCTTGCTACTCCCTCTATCCATGTTAGAAGGAGGGGTATGTGGAAAGTTTAAACTAACTGTTGTCTAGAAATTGATGACAATAGGAAGGTCGTCAAAGATATAACTGCAAAAATTCAAAAACCCCATGTCCCAGTCCAAATTTGGAAAGGATGGTCTCCAGATACCCTCTTTGGGGGCTGGTGTTCGTCCCTTGGAGGATTTAGGACCTTAACAGGAATAGTTCTGGTCATATTGGGAGCCTGCCTCATACTCCCTTGTCTCCTACCTCTCCTTGTCAAAAACATCCAATCAGCCATAGAGGTTCTTGTACCCAGGTAAACCACCACCCAACTAATGACTTTAACCAAATATCAATCTTTGCCAAATAAAGAACTGACTCCTCATGGAGAATTAAATTCTAATGATAATTCTTTCTATTAAACTTTATTTATAGACAGCATCAAAGGGGAGAATTAAGCAGGAAATATAAGAAAAACAAGTAAAGGGAAAACAAGTCCAGCTGGAGCTATGATAACATTATCTGCAAGGTCAGGCAGGGGTCCCAAAGAAATGGTTCCAAGAGTAGGGATGAGAAAAACAAGTTCTTATCAGTCTCCCCTTGGAATTCTGTCCCCATGCCATCATTCTTTGTTCTGCTCTTATAACTATTTTTGTAATATTTCTGCAAGTTTGCAAGGATTTTATATGTTCCTGTTTTCCCATCTGTGCAGGATGGCAAAGATCACAAGACATGCCTGAGTTGCAAAACCTGTCACAGTTTAATTAACTGCCTTTGTTCTGCTTCTGTAAGCTTGCTTTCCCCATCCCACAAGTTTTGTGCCATGGCTAGCCACTCCCCTTCAGTCACCTGAATAAACTTTAAGCCTGGCCTTGTTCATTGATCAGCCTCTGGATATTAATCTGCTAGGCTGGTGGCCACCTAAATGAAATCCTCCTATTTCACCCATTGGTCTCTCCAGTCTCCTGATTCCCGCAACAGTCAGTCCAAGGCTCAGTTTCCCCATCTGCACAAAAGGGCCCCCTCCAGCTCTGACTCCGAGGGTCCAGCCTCAGTCTGTGTCTGTGAACAGTGCTGGGTGATGATCCTGTTGACCCCTCACGTGCCTATGACAAAGAAGGTACCACAGAGACCTGGCAATGCCCATTGAACTAAGAGGACACTCAGGCCAGAGAGGAGCGGCTGCCAGAGGCTGAGCAGTGGGGCAGTGGTTCTGGCTGGGACTAGTCCCGATCTCTCGTCTCCAAATGCTCACCATTGTGCCCATATTCTTGGAAGGAAGAAGTAAGGGAGAGGTGGACTGGGCAGCCTCAGGTGGATCTGAGTCTAGCCGCACCTCAGGCAGCTGAGGGTCCCCAGGCCTCGGTTTCCCATTTCTCCCCAGCAAGGCTGTGAAGCCAGGAGCCCCTGGTGGCTGTCACACAGGTGGGCAGAGGCCCCTCCTCCAAGGTTGCTGCCATGTCTCTTCCCTGGCCTGGGGTCTGTGTACCCATGGCAGAGGCCACCACTGGGCAGGGTGATTACCCTGGCCTTCCTGATTCTCCCCCTCACAGATCTGGAACATCAGCCTGGAATGGAGACCTCATCATGGCCTTCCCTGTTTGCCACCCACAGTGGCTGCCCATGCCATTCAGCCGTTCAGAGGCAGAGGCAGAGCCTACACCTGGGATCCCGAGGGCTAGGGCTCGGGTGCCCCAAGATGGCTGCCTCCATCTTCAGAGATGGCCAGCCAAGGGCCCTGACCACACACCTTACAGCTCCTCACAGCTCCTCCCCAGCCCACGGAGGGGAAGTCAGAGGGCAATGACTCAGAAAGTCCTCCACACTCAGGCTCGTGTGGGAACACTGAAGAGAGGAGCTCAGGGGGACCCTGTCATCGTGGGAGATGCTGAGGCCCCATAAAGCCTCACACAGAGGAGAGGGCCTGGCTGCAGTCCCACCGTCTGCCTGCCAGAGCACCAAAGCCTCCCCAGGATTTCCTTTCACTTTGAGGGCAAGTGTCTCCCAGGTATGAATACTGAATCTCCCCCCATTTAATGCCAATTTGCAATCTGAGAGGGGGATCTTGTGGGCCCTGCTTGAGCTCCCCAAGGGCCCGTCAGAGTCTGTGCCCCCACCCCAGTGCCACTCCCCTCTGGAAGTGCCGGCCCTGTGAGAAGGCACCTTCTCCAGGTCTGGCTTCCACCATCGAGGAGGCCCTTAAAAATGCCAAAGTCCTCAAGACCATTGGCCAGGGAAGCCTGGGTGAGGTGAAGTTGACCCAGCACAAACTCACTGGGACTCAGGTGGCTGTAAAAATAAAATTAGGGGCTCCCCCAGCCTTCTGCGTCTACACAGAAAGGTAGAAGTCACGAAGGCCCTGAGTGCTCCATCATAATAAAGCCATATCATGTCATTGAAAGCTTGGACATCCCATACTGAGCTATGGTGATACTCATAGTGAAGACCTTTTCCACCAAACACTCCAGCCCGGCCACATAGAGGAGGAGGCAGCTCGAGCCATGTTTCTGCAAGTACTATCTGCCCTCCAGTACTGCCACCAAAGTCAGCTGCCAAGACCTGAGTGACAGGACTCCTGGATGAAGAACACAACACGAAAATAGCTGACATTGGCTTCAGCACCACATATTCCCAAGGCCAGAAGCTGAGCACCTTTGCTGGGACTCCCCTTAAGCTGCCCCAGAACTCTTCCTGGGCCACGAGTATCACAGCCCCACCATGGTCGTGTGGGTCTTGGCTCTCTCCTCTACCACATGGGACCAGGGCCCTGCCATTTGACAGGCAGAACTTCTCAGGCTCAAAAAAACATACTTCAAGGAAAATATGTACTGTCTATATTCCTTCTGAATTGAAATATTCGTCAAGAAATTTCTGATCCTTGACCCCAGAGAGTGACCCACAGAGGACCAGCTGATGTGGGACCCCTGGGTCGGTACTAGCCAGGGAACCCTCAGGCCACACATAGAGCTGCTCCAGTCACCTGGGCCCCCTGACAACCTGACAGCCTGACTTTTGGTAGCCGTGACATTCTAGGCACATTGAGGAATCCCCAGTAGGAAAAAATATATAATTATTCCATGGCCACCTACCTTCCCCATCCCCCAAAATTCAGTCCAACTTTTTTGTCCCAACCAAAGGGGAATCAAAGGCTGGAATGTTTGGTGAAAAAGGTCTTCACTGTGACCTTTCCCACCTTTACTTCAGAAATCCAGCAGCCCGAGGAGGACCAGCGCCAGGGCAGAAGATGCCCAGAGAAGCCACCTTGCCTGCTTGTCCCCTACTGGGCCTGGAGGTGACATGACACAATACCAGCACATCTCTGAGTGTGGCCCTGGGGCCTCCCTCTCCATCCAGAGCACCAGCAGCAGTGAGAGCAGCCCAGGAGAGTCAACTGCCCCCAGGGAACATCCCAGGAAGCCAGTTCCATCTATTCAGGAGACCCAGGGGTCACCTGTCCCCAGGGAACATCCCAGGAAGCCAGTTCCATCTATTCAGGAGACCCAGGGGTCACCTGTCCCCAGGGAACATCCCAGGATGTCAGTTCTGTCCATGCGGGAGACCCAGAGTCACCTGTCCCCAGGGAACAGCCCGGGAAGCCAGTGTCCTCTCCACTGGGCATCAGATGGTGTGACCTCAGCCTCTCCTTGTGAAGAGAACCAGGGCTGCCAGGGAGCCACCAGATTTGTCTTCAAAAACATTTTGCTTCCCCCTGGCCCCAAAGCCCACTGTGGTTGGAGAAATACGGTGGCTCCAGTAAACCCAGGGGACAGCTGCGGCCCAGACACAAACCAAGCATGGGGGAGGGGCGGGCAAGCTGCCTTTTCTGCATTTTATTTTATTTATTATGTTTTTGTTGGTTTCTATTTTTGTTTTTAGAAAATGTCTCTGAGTCATATGTTTATTATTATTATTATCATTTTTTTTTTTGAGACAGAGTCTCCCTCTGTCACCCAGGCTGGAGTGCAGTGGCGTGATCCTTGCTCACTGCAGGCTCTGCCTCCCAGGTTCACGCCGTTCTCCTGCCTCAGCCTCCCAAGTAGCTGGGACTACATGCGCCCGCCACCACGTCTGGCTAATTTTTTGTATTTGCAGTAGAGATGGGGTTTCATCGTGTTAGCCAGGATGTTCTCAATCTCCTGACCTCGTGATCCACCCGCCTCAGCCTCCCAAAGTGCTGGGATTACAGGCGTGAGCAACCACTCCCAGCTGTTATTTTTTAATTAATTTTAATTGGCAAATCATGCTTGTATTCATTTATGGGGTACAATGTGAGGATTAGATAGATGTGTGCACCGTGGAGTGATGAAATCTTAGCATCTCCATCACCTCAGAAAGGCAAATTCCACACGAAGTTACGGAAGTGTTGATCGAAAAATGTTGACCCCATAGAAGTAGTGAGTAGATCCATGGTGACCAGGGGCTGGGTATCAGGTGTGGGGGTGGGAAAGAGGGAGAGAATGGAGAGTTTTGGTCAAAGGATCAAAGTCTGAGATGGACAGGAGGAAGAGGTTTTCACATCCAGTGCACAGCAGGGTGACCAGAGTCAATGATAATGTATTGCGTATTGCAAAACACCTGAGAGGGTCCATGTCAAATGTCTTTCTGCACTTAGAATAGAGAGGACGAAGGTCCTGAGGTCAAAGAACACTACAAACATATGACAGGTCAGCCACGTGTGGGCTCCAGTGGCTGCATGGGATAACGGGGCAAGACACCCTCGCTGTTGTGTGTCTGACACCCCCATCCTGGAGGCCTCGTCGAGGACAGAAGCGTGGAGGACAGAAGCATGCAAAGTGGCGAAGTGGTCTCGGCATGGGATTCAAATCAAGGAAGCTTCTGGTGCCCGTGTGGCCTTGAAACCATTTCTATGCAAAGGAAGGGGTGAGATGGAACGCCTGGAGCCTCCTGGACACCAGAGGGCGCCTCCATCCCACCTAGTGGAATATAAAAGCTGGCACGGTGTTTCCCGGGGCACTTCTCTCCTGCCCTGCTCGTCTCTATCTTTTCTTCATCCAGGTAGTTCTAATTTGGCTCATGTTAGGGTAGGAGAGAAGATATGGCCCAGGGCACCGTCTCTTCCTCCTGTGTGCCCCTGCTTCCTCTGCCCTTCTCCCCCAACCCTGCCCAGGTCACTGCAGCCCTCTCTCCATTTGGAGGCAGCCAGAGCGATATTGCAGCCCCGCGGAAGGCCACGGCCGGGATCTTTATGGGCAGCATCCAATGGAGCGCCAGAGGCCCTCGACCTGCCCACGGGAGCAACTTCCATTTGTTCACACTAACCCAGGGCGAGCCCTCACGAGGTAGCTGGGGAGCATAAAGTGTGTGTGCTTGGATATCCTCCAGGGGGTTCTGCAGTCTAAAGGGGACGGTGGGCCGGGCGCGGTGGCTCAAGCCTGTAATCCCAGCACTTTGGGAGGCCGAGACGGGTGGATCACGAGGTCAGGAGATCGAGACCATCCTG
>NW_012116377.1:4624490-4633050 GCF_000951035.1 Colobus angolensis palliatus
GCCTGTAGTCCCAGCTACTTGGGAGGCTGAGGCAGGAGAATGGCGTAAACCCGGGGGGCGGAGCTTGCAGTGAGCTGAGATCCGGCCACTGCACTCCAGCCTGGGCGACAGAGCGAGACTCCATCTCAAAAAAAATAAAATAAAATAAAATAAAGGGGACGGTGGAGGGGAAGTGTCCTCTGGCTGTGCCCCTGAAGTCTGATTGTACCTCTGGGGCCTGCATACAGCCCCGGAGCAGAGGATGACCACAGGGCCTCTCTGGGGACACCTACTAGCTGCCCCCACATGGCCGCGCATGCACCCAGGGCCTCAGGTGTGATTCGACAGTCACTGCCCCAGGTCCCCTCGAAGCAAAACGGGGGCTCCAGGGTGGGCAAGGGTGAGGGTGTGACCCCAGAGGAGTGCCCATGACAGGATGAGGAGGGGAGTGGCTCTTAGCTTCTGGGCACACCCCTCCCCCTCTCTTGTGCACGGGAAAATGACAGGGAACATGGCAAAGGAGACCAGGCCCTGGAGAGGGTTCTCAGGCTCCACCCTCCCCGGGCGGCCTGTGCAAGTCTAGCCTAGTTATCGGAGTTGGCGTTGTGCCTCAGTTAGCATAATTCAGAGGTAGGATTTGTAGTCAGGGTAGTTAGGAAGCACCATGGAGCAGGGATTGGCCTCCAACGCACTTGATGAAGAGATCCGAAAGTGTAGGATCCTCAAGACCATCAGCCAGGGCACGTTCAGTGAGGTCACACTGATCCAGCATGTGCTGACGGGGACCCAGGTAGCCATGGAAATCATACCGAAGAAGGCTGGCTCCCCCTGCATCACTCTTCAGAGAGGTCAGTATCACGGAGCCCCTCAAGCATCTGAACGTTCAGCTCCATCAGGTGACTGACACCATAGACACCAACTATTTGGAGATGGAGTGCGCCAGACGAGGACAGCTGCACCACCAGATATGCCACCACGGCCACATCGAGGAGGAGGAGGAGGCCCACACTGGGTTCAGGCAGATTCTGTCGACACTGCAGGACTGCCACTTAAAGAACATCGCACATGGAGACCTAAAGCCACAAAACATCCTACTGGATGAGGATGGCAACATCAAATACCTGGACTTTGGCTTCAGTACCTCACTTACGAAGAAGCAGATGCTGCCAGCCTTTTGTGGCACGTATCCCCTACGTGGCCCCAGAACTCTTCCTGGGCCAGGAGTGTCAGTGCCCACCGTGGAGGTATGCTTAGAAAAATGCTATACCACATGGTAGCCAGGACTCTGCCCTTCTACTCTATGCACATCAAGAACAAAATATAACAGGAAAGTACACGTTGCCTCCATTTTTGTTTTCATTTCAAATAGATTTATTAAAAAGTTACTAACACTAGACCCCAGGGTGTGACCCCCGCTGGAACAACCGATGAGGGACCTGTGGGTGGACAGTGGCCAGAAGATGCTACTGACTCCATACCAAGAGTGACTCCTGGACCACCCGAACCCCAGCAACGCAGCTCATGGTGGCCATGGGATTCCAGGCCAAGAACATCTCTGTATCAAAGAAAAAACATTCAACTATCCCATGGCCACCTACCTCATTTGCACAAAAAAACAGTGCACAAAAAAACAGAAGAGGAAGCACTCCGCCATCAGAGCACTGTCCCTTCCTCCTGGAGTTCCCACCTGTTCTTCCCCAACCCCCAAAGTTTCCACCTTCTGGGAGAAACTGAAGAGGGCTCAGAGTGAACCAGCGTTTGAGACTTCCAAAATTCAGCTGCCTGAGGAGGGCCAGAAATCAGGGCAGAAGACCACCATTCCTGCCAGTGCACCTGCTGGCCTACAGAGGAAGCCAGCTATTTCCAGTAAAGCCCCCCAGCATGACCCCGTGGCCTCTCCCTCCAGCCAGAGCACCAGCAGCAGTGGGGGAGACCCAGAAAGGTCCTTGGCTCAGTGACAATCATCACAGGAAGCCAGTGTCCTCCAAGCTGGGCAGCCTGAAGCTGTGATGTCGCCTTGCTGTCAAGAAACTGGGGCTGCCGCAGGGCTGCCAGGAGATGCCTTTCAATGCTTTTAAAAGTATTACGTTACATGTATGTCCGCCAAAGAAAACAAGCAAAATGATTGCCCCAACATAGTTGGATGGCTGAAGACAAAAATCGAGTAGGTGAGGCAGTCAAGCTGCACTTCCTGCATTTTATTGCACTAAGGCCCTAAGGTTCAAGAACATTAAAAACCTGTGACAGGTTGGACATGTGTAGATTCTAACAGCTGCGGGTGGGAACCAGGCAAGAGGCCAATGCTGCTATGTGCCCAGCACACCTGGTCCACTGGCATTCAGCAGAAGACGGAGGTGTCCAAATTGCTGCCGGGGTCAATGAACATGATTCTAGTCAAGAGGGCATCTGGCAACCCTGTGGCCTTCAAAGGCCTCCTATCCAAAGCTGCGGATGAGCTGAAGGACAGCATGACGCCTCCTGGAGACCAGAAGGCCCCTCTGCCCTACCTGACCCAGTGCACCATCTCTTCCTCCAGTCTGTCCCCTGCTTCCTCTGCCCTGCCCCCTCCCGCTTCCTCCCTGCCCAGCTCACTGTAGCCCTGTCTCCACCTTTCCAAGGTAGACGCAGCTTGCTGCTCTCCTGAGGCCCCACTAAGGCTGTGACTCTGGTCCCCACTATCCTCTTGGACTTTACTTCCCTGGCCCCCTCCACACCTCCTTTTTGTTTGTACCAGCCCTGCCCCCAACTCCCTCTCCCCCAGCTCCTCCTCTCCCATTCCTAATCCCCCCATCCTGATTCCTTTTCTCCTATATTTTCTCTAGCTAAATCATCTTTCCTTTACATGCTAATAATCTGCCCCTCCGTCCCCTAGATGTCTGCCTTGTGCAACATGGAATGATGAAAATCTAGAAACTGGACTCTAACTCCTGGCCCTAGTCAGGAGTTGGGTTTTGTGAAAGGGAGAGAAAAAAAGCAACTCCCCATCAGAAGCAACACCCAGTTTAGAACCTGATACAAGTGCCACTCGAAACATATTTCTTTCCATTATTTTTCTATAGCCAGATAATTATTCCTAAAATAGATAGCCCCTGAGACCACTGAGAAGCATTGCAATGTGGAGTGACAAGGGTCTGAGAGCCGGTCTTGCTGTCCCTTATCCCCCAGTCCCAGTTGACATGAAGCCAAACTCCAGAGAAGAGCTGGGCCCATAGGGCATTTGGATTTTACTCCAAGTCTAATTCCCAGTCCAGTGCTCCTGCCTCCAGCGGCTCCATTTCTTCTGCCAGCCTGGCCAAGGAAGGGGTGTGTGGCAGAGTGCAGGGTGTGGGGAAAGAAAGGGAGGCCCAGGGGTAGCCCCAGGAGGGTGGTGCGGTGCATTTGGCTCTTGCTCCCTGCCTGGGTGCAGGTCTCCAAGTGAGTCCTCCTGTTTCCCCGTCTTCTGAGGCCCAGGGCTTCCTCAGAGCCTCCATGGGTCCCACCACTGCATCCATCACACAGTGTTCTGGGTCCTGCCTGCCTGGCTCGTACCCCCACCCCCACCGCTGCCCTATTTCCATTCCTGGGCACTGCCGTTCCCTCTCTTAGAAGACTTACACAGGCCCTGCCCATCCCTTTTGCCAATCAAGTGAATGTCACCTACTCAGAGAAGCCCTCCCTGAGCACCCACCTGCAGTAGCGTCACCCCCATCTTCCACCCTCACTTTTCCTGGTGTTTCCTTCCTGGCCCTTGTCCCTATTGGGAATTTTCTGCACTGATAGACTAGTCTGTCTCACCCCTCCGGGGCCAGCGTGTCTGTCTTCTCTGTCCCAGCACACTGCATGATCATTTGTGGGCACGAATTAAACAGGACAGCCCTGAGGTGCTGGGATTGGAAGCCCTTCACCCCAGGGGAGGAAGGAGCCTTGAGGAAGGGGAGAGGACTCAACTTAGTGGTCCCTGCCCACCCTGAGGGCCAGCCCTAGCTAGGGCTGGCCACTGCCCTTTGGGGCGCCTGTCGCCTGTGCCCTTGACGGGTGGCCTGCAGGGGACACAGCCACCCTCGGTCAGCTGTGGCCCTGATGCAGCCACATCCCGGCAGACGGCACTGAGGAAGGACAAGCTCCAAAACCCAGGGCTCCAAAGGACCCATGGACAGTCGGGAGGCTCAGAGGAGTGACCCTGCGGCTGGGTCGGCGCTTTGAGGCCCATGGGGACCCAGCGGAGAGGGCTCGCGTGAGGCCTCTGGAGGCGCTGAGCGGGGCTGGGAGCCTTGGGACCTGCAGAGGGCTCCCGTCCGTGTGGGGGCAGCAGAGCCAAAGGGCCCTTGGCCTTGGCCTTTGGCAGTTGAGTGTGGGTTTTTGGCGGTTGAGGGTGGACAGTTGGCTGTTGGGCACCCCGCCCCTGCTGCCTGGCCCCGCCCCCATCTCCAAGGAGACCCGAGGCCACCCAAAGGCATCTCAGCCCTGCCAGGCAATTCAGGACTCCCAGCTGAGCCTGCAGAAGGGCTCTCCCTCTGAGGGGCTGTAGCCAGAGCCCAGAGGTTTGCCCCTGGGGCACGGATCTCCCAGTCACTCACCCCCACGGGCTGCAGTGAGGGAGGTTCTGATGGGAGGATTTCCAGCTCCTACCCTGCAACGATATGAACCTTAGAATATTCCTGCTCTGGGGACTGCCTCCGTCCACCACATCAGAGCCAGCCATCGCAGAAGCTAGGCCAAGCTGACCACTCTGTCTGTGATCTCTGCCAGGGAGGCTGAAAGAACATCCAGCCCCACCCGTGGTTCCTTTCTGCCTCAAGCTATATGACAATATGACTCCTCACCTATTTTTTCGTTTCCACTGGAGACACTAGTAAAACAATTCCTCACCCTTAGCCCCAGGGAGCGGCCCCCACTAAACCAACTGATGTGGAATCCCTGGGTCAATGTCGGCCAGGAGGTGCTGTTGACACCATACAGAGAACCTGGCACCTGCGCCCCCTACAGCCCTGGTCATGGTGGCTAGGGATTCCAGCCCGAGAACATCTCAGTGTCAACACTGGAAAAGAAATCACCTCTCCCATAGCACATACCTCATTTTAGAACACATAAAAGAACAGAAGAGGAAGCGCTCCTCCATCAGAGCAGCGGCCCTTCCTCCTGGGGTTTCCACCTGTCCTTCCCCGTCTGCCAAAGTTTCCACCTTCCCAGCAAAACCAAAGGGGGCTCAAAGCAAGCCAGTACTTCCTTCTTGTCATTTTCAGCTGCCCAAGCAGGGACAGAAGTCAGAGAAAGTCAGATAAGAGTCTTGTTCCCCGCAAGAGAACAGGACCAGGAAGCCAGAAACGGGCTGGGAACCAGGTGGGAGTGTTGTGGGGTCCTAGTCTCCCCAGTGTGCTGCTGTCCTTAAAATCCACTTTGGGAGTGGGGTGTCAATACTGAATCTCCCTGCACCCAATGTCAGTTTGCAACACCAGAGAGGGGGGCCCTGTGGACTCTGCTTGAGCTCCCGAAGGGCCGGCCCCTCAGAGTCTGTCTTCCCCACCTTGCTGCCATTCACCCTTGGGAAGTGCCAGCCCTGTGGGAGGAAGCACCTTCCCCAGGCCTGGCACTGGACAAGGCCAGAATTGTTTCTGGCCCATGACCTGTGGCAAAGTCTGACAACTCTTCTCCAGAAGCCAGGGCTCCAGGCTCAGTCAGCTAGCCTGGGTCAAGAGACCATAGAGAAATGGCTTCAGGCACCAGAACAAAGCCCACAAAGAGAAAGCCCCCTCCAGTGTCAACTCATGCTAGGCCTCAGGAGCCGTGCGGCCCTAGGTGCAGGCCGGGCAACTGTGGCTTGTTCATCTCCCTTTGCGGCAGCGTAGTTAGGAGGCACCATAGACGCGGGATTGACCTCCACCTCACCTCGCAAAAAGATACAAAACTATGGGATCCTTGACACCATCCACCAGGGAACTGGCCCGGCATAGGCTAACTGGGACCCAGACTGTCCTCCAAATCATCTCTAGGAAGGCTGGCCTTGCTCTCTAGAGAGAGAGATGAGTATCATGAAGACTCTCTATCACCCAAATATCATTCAGCTCCACCAGGCGACTGACAAGGTGGAAAGCATCTATGTGGTGATGGAGCACGCCAGCGGAGGAGAGCTACAGCACCAGATACGCCACCAAGGCCACGTCGAGGAAGAGGAGGCCTGAACCATGTTCAGGCAGATTCTGTCAGCCCTGCACTACTGCCACTTAAAGAACATCACACAGCCACACCTAGAGCTACAAAACATCCTACTCAATGAGGAAGGCAATATAAAAATCATGGACTTTGGCTTTAGCACGACATTTGGGGAGGCAGAGATGCTGAAAACCTTTTGTGGCACACACCCCTACATGGCCGTGGAACTCTTCCTGGGCCAGGAGTGCCAGCGCCACCATGATTGTATGGAGCCTCAGTGCCACACTGGATTCCATGGTGGCCAGGGCCCTGCCCTTCTACTCAGGGAACCCTACAGGCCTCAAGGAAAAATGATCAGTGCAGAGCACCATTCACCACAATGTTTTTTTCCCAACGAATGGAAAGACTTCTTAAAAAGTGACTAATGCTGGACCCCAGGGAGTGTCCTTCACTGGAACAAGTGATGAAAAATCCCTAAGTGAAAAATGTCCAGTGGTTTGCCAGTCACACCACACTGAGAGCCACTCCTGGACCACCCGAACCCCAAACAACCCAGCTCGTGGTGGCCGTGGGATTCCAGGCCGAGAACACCTCAGTGTCATCACTGGAAAACAAATCAACTATCCCAAGCAACCTGCCTCATTTTAGATCACAGAAAACAACAGAAAAGGAAGCGCTCCACCATCAGAGTACGGTCCCTTCCTCCTGGGGTTCCCACCTGTCCTTCTCCATCTGCCAAAGTTTCCATTTCCTGGTAAAACCAAAGAAGTCTCCAAGCAAGCCAGTATTTCCTACTTGTCATTTTCAGCTGCCCAGGAAAGGCCAGAAGTCAGGGAAAGTCAGATAAAATCCCCCTTTCCCCCAAGAGAGCAGGACCAGGAAGCTGGAAACAGGCTGGGGACAGGCTGGGAGTGTTGTGGGACCCCTTGTCTCCTTCACGTGCTTCTGTCCTTAATATCCACTTTGGGGGTAAAGGTCCCCAGGTGTCAGTACTGAATCTCCCTCCACCCAATGCCAGTTTGCAACCCCAGAGAGAGGGTCCCTGTGGGCCCCGCTTGAGTTCCCCAAGGGCCCCTCAGAGTCTCCCTCTGCCTTGCTGTTGTGCCCCGCTGGAAGTGCTGGCTCTGTGGAAGGGTGCCTTCCCCAGACCTGGCTTCCATTTGCATCCGACAAGGCCAGAGTTGTTTCTGACCTGTGACCTGTGGTAGACCTTGACTTCTCTCCTGAAGACAGGACTCCAGGCTCACCGAGCTGGGCTGGGTCAAGAGACTACAGGGAAACGGGCTCCAGGCACCAGGGCAAAACCCACAGACAGAAAGCGCCCTCCAGTGTCCACCCACACCGGGCCTCAGGAGCCGTGCAGCCCTTGGTGCAGGCCGGCCAACCTTGCCTTGTTCATCTCCCTTTGCCACCAGCAGCCTCCATTTGGGGGACATTCTTCTTGGGAGGGACTGACAGTCATGGAGGGGTGGGAGCAGACCTGAGCAGGGTGGCCTCCCTAGAGGCAATCCAGAGAGCAGGGTCAGGCAGTCAGGGGGCTCCAGCTCCACCTTCCAGGTGAGGAAACCGAGGCTGAAGAGAGATCAGGTAGCATTTCTGATATGATTTGGCTCCCACCCAAATCTCATCTTGAATTGTAACTCCTCCAATTCTCACGTGTCGTGGGAGGACCCTGGCGGGAGGTAATTCAGTTCTGGGCGCGGCGGGAGTTAATTGAGTTCTGGGCGGGTCTTGAGGACCCTGGCGGGAGGTAATTGAGTTCTGGGCGTGGGTCTTGAGGACCCTGGTGGGAGGTAATTGAGTTCTGGGCGTGGGTCTTGAGGAGCCTGGCGGGAGGTAATTGAGTTCTGGGGGCGGGTCTTTCCTAGGTTGTTCTTGTGATAGTGAGTGGGTCTCATAAGATCTAATGGTTTAAAACACCATCTGTTCCCTTCCTTAGAAGAATTCCACAGGCCCTGCCCATCCCTTTTGTCAATCAAGTGAATGTCACCCCCTCAGAGAAGCCCTCCTTGAACACCCCATCTGCAATAGGGTCACCCCCATCTTCCACCAGCACTTTTCCTGGTGTTTCCTTCCTAGCCCTTGTCCCTATTGGGAGTTTTCTGCACTGATAGACTAGTCTCTCTCGCCCACCTGGGGGCCAGCGTGTCTGTCTTTTCTGTCCCTGCACACAGGAGATGCTCAATGATCATTTGTCAGCAAAAATGAAACAGGAAGGCCCCTGAGGTGCTGGGATTAGGAGCCATACACCCCAGGTGAGGAAGGAGCCTTGAGGAAGGGGAGAGGACCTGAGTGAGTGTCCCCTGCCCACCCCGAGGGTCATCCCTGGGCAGGGCAGGCCACTGTGCCTTGTGGTATTGTTGGAACCCCCGAAAGAGTCCCGCTCTGGGCAGGGGTCGCCGCGAGGGACCACTCGACACCGAAATCACAGCAGAGAGACACTTTTATTTCT
>NW_012116377.1:4635003-4668789 GCF_000951035.1 Colobus angolensis palliatus
AGTGAGCTGAGATCACGCCACTGCATTCCAGCCTGGGCGACAGAGCAAGACTCCATCTCAAAAAAATAAAAAATAAAAAACAAAAAAAAGTAGGTCTCGCTCTGAGCATGGGGACATGATGGCAGTTAGGAGGCTTTCCTCCTTAGAGGCTGCTTGTGGCTTTCCACAACGTATTGTCCCATATTTTTATGGCCAGTTTATGCAGGCATCCCATAAGCCTTTTTCCCAACAATGCATATGGACTACATATCGGAGTTGGTGCACAAGCGCACAGGGGCCAAAATAACTAAGCAACACACCTATCAATCAAAAAGACACCAGCTAGAGATTAGGGAGCCTTGGGAGGAGAAGGAAAAAAAACCCGTAAAAAGATCCAAACTACACCACGCTGGGTCTGATCTCACCTCGCAGAGGTCAGTCCGTGCTCCCCCTCAGAGAGTGGAATGCTGTGCCTAATCCACTTCTGCTGCCTTGCTTTCCTATCTGTGTGTGTCTCATCCAATTCTTTGTTCAGGACACCAAGAGCCTGGACCTGCATGGCACCTTCCAGTAACACAGGGACCTACTACTGCAGTAAAATATCTAGGGGTCCAGTGGTTTGGGGCCTGTAGAGATATTCCTTTTTTTTTTTTTTGAGGCGGAGTTTCACTCGTTGCCCAGGCTGGAGTGCAATGGCACGATCTCGGCTCACCGCAACCTCCGCCTCCCAGGTTCAAGCAATTCTCCTGCCTCAGCCTCCCTAGTAGCTGGGATTATAGGCATGTGCCACCAGGCCCAGCTAATTTTGTATTTTTAGTAGAGACGGGGTTTCTCCATGTTGGTCAGGCTGGTCTCGAACTCCCAACCTCAGGTGATCCACCCGCCTCGGCCTCCCAAAGTGCTGGGATTACAGGCATGAGCCACTGCGCCCGGCCGAGATATTCCTTTTAAGGTGAAGGATAAGTTGTTGCATTTGGCCCCTCCTATGACCAAGAAAGAGGCAAAATGTCTAGTGGGCCTATTTGGATTTTAGAGGCAACACATTCCTCGTTCAGGTGTGTTACTCCGGCCCATTTGTCAAGTGACCCAAAAGGTTGCCAGTTTTGAGTGGGGTCCAAAACAGGATAAGGCTCTGCAAGAGGTCCAGGCTGCTGTGCAAGCTGCTCTGCCACTTGGGCCATATGACCCAGCAGATCCAATGGTGCTTGAGGTGTCAGTGGTAGATAGCAATGATGTTTGGAGCCTTTGGCAGGCTCCCACAGGTGAATCACAGCAGAGGCCTCTAGGACTTTGGAGCAAGGCTCTGCTGTCTTCTGAAGATAACTAGTCTCCTTTCGAGAGACAGCTTTTGACCTGTTAGAAAGTGAACATTTGACTATGGGTCACCAAGTCACCATGCGACCTGAACTGAATATCATGAACTGGGTGTTTTCTGACCCATCTAGCCATAAAGTGGGAGGGGTGTGCACAGCAGCATTCCATCACCAAATGAAGTGGTATACATGTGATCTGGCTCGAGCACGTCCTGAAGGTACAAGTAAGTTACGTGAGGAAGTGACTCAAATGCCTATGGTCCCCACTCCTGCCACCCTGCCTTCTTTCTCCCAGAATGCCAGTGGCCTCATGGCCCCATGATCAGTTGACAGAGGAAGAGGAGACAAAGGCCTAGTTTACAGATGGCTCTGTACAATATGCAGGTACCACCCATAAGTGGACAGCTACAGCCCCTTTCTGGGGTATCTCTGAAGGACAGTAGTGAAAGGGAAATCACCCCAGCAGGCAGAACGTCGAGCAGTGCACCTGGTTGTGCACTTTGCATGGAAGGAGAAATTGCCAGATGCACGATTATATACTGATTCATGGGCTGTAGCCAATGGTTTGGCTGGATGGACAGGGACTTGGAGGAAGCATGATTGGAAAATTGGTGAACTGGGGGAAGAGGTATGTGGATGGATTTCTCTGACCACAGTATGTGGTCAAAAACTGTGAAGATATTTGTGTCCCACGTGAGTGCTCACCAAAGAGTGACCTCAGCAAAAGAGGATTTTTATCATGGGTATTTATCAATTATGACTCATTCTGTAGACACCACTCAGCCTCTTTCCCCAGCCACCCCTGTCATCGCCCAATGGGCTCATAAACCAAGTGGCCATGGTGGCAGGGATGGAGGTTACACATGGGCTTAGCAACATGGACTTCCACTCACCAAGGCTGACTTGGCTGTGGCCACTGCTGAGTGCCCAATTTGCCAGCAGCAGAGACCAACACTGAGCCCTCGATATGACACCATTCCTCGGGGTGATCAGCCAGTTACTTGGTGGCAGGTTGATTACCTTAGACCTCTTCCATCATGGAAAAGGAAGAGGATTGTCTTCACCGGAATAGACACTTACTCTGGATGTGGGTTTGCCTATCCTGCACACAACGCTTCTACCGAGACTACCATCCTCAGACTCAACGGAATGCCTTATCCACGATCATGGTATTCCACACAGCATTGCCTCCAACCAAGGCACTCACTTTATGGCTAAAGAAGTGCAGCCGTGGGCTCATGCTCATGGAGTTAACTGGTCTTACCATGTTTCCCATCATCCTTAAGCAGCCGGATTGATAGAACAGCGGAATGGCCTTTTGAAGTCACAATTACAATACCAACTAGGTGACAATACTTTGCAGGACTGGGGCAAAGCTCTCCAGAAGGCTGTGCATGCTCTGAATCAGCATCCAACGTAGACAGTTTCTCCCATAGCCAGCATTCACAGATCCAGGAATCAAGGGGTGGAAGTGGATGTGGCACCATTCACCATCACCCCTGGTGACCCACTAGCAAAGTTTTGCTTCCTGTTCCTGGAACATTATGTTCTGCTTGCCTAGAGGTCTCAGTTCCAGAGGGAGGAATGTTGCCACCAGAAGACAAAATAATAATTCTATTAAAGTGGAAGATTGCCAACTGACCATTTTGGGCTCCTCTGCCTCTAAGTCCACAGGCTAAGAAGGAAGTTAGTGTTGGCTGGGGTGACTGACCTGGACTATCAAGATGAAATCAGACTACTACTCCACAATGAAGGTAATAAGGAAGAGTATGCATGGAATATAGGATTCCCTTAGGTCATCTCTGAGTATTACCAGGCCCTGTGACTAAGGTCAATGGGAAACTACAACAGCCCAATCCAGGCAGGACTGCAAATGGTCGGATCCTTCAGGAATGAAGGTTTGGGTCATTCCACCAGGTAAAAAGCCACAACCAGCCGACGTGCTTGCTGAAGGCAAAGGGAATACAGAATGGGTAGCAGAAGATAATAGTTATTAATACCAGCTATAGCCATGTGACCAATTGCAGAAACAAGGATTGTAATGGTCACGACTATTTCTTCCTTATTTTGTTAAAAATGTTTGTGCATGTATACACTTGTACTAAGAAAACATCTTCATTTTATTTCCTTTCTTTTTCCGTTACCATGTGACATAACATTTATTGATTTTATATCAGCATTTAAATGTTGTTAACTTTATGTAATAGCATTTATGTTAAGCATTAGTGTGCTTCCGGTTGTATGAAGAACAGCTGTACTATGCTAGGTATAATTATGACCTTATTATTTCCTTTATTTGGAGATTAAATATGATTTCAGGAGATGTGTATGGGTTCAAGTTGACAAGGACTTGTGATGTTAATATATCAAACTGATTGGATTGAAGGATGCCTAGATAGCTGGCAAACTCGTTCCTGGGTGTGTGTGCGAGGGTGTTTCCAGAGGAGATCAACATTTGAGTCCACGGACTGAGTGGCAGACCCACCCTCAATGTGGGTGGAGACCATCTAACAGCTGCCAGCGTGGTTAGAACAAAGCAGGCCGAAGGTGGGATAAGCTGGCTTGCTGAGTCTTCTGGCTTTCATCTTTCTTCTCTTCTGGATGCTTCCTGCCCTTGGACATCAGACTCCAGGTTCTCTGGCCTTCGGACTCTTGAACTTACACTAGTGGTTTGCCAGGGGCTCTCGGGCCTTTGGCCACAGACTGAAGGCCGCACTGTCAGCTTCCCTACTTTTGAGGTTTTTGGACTTGGACTGATCCACTATTGGCTTCTTTCTTCCTCAGCTTGCAGATGGCCTATTGTGGGACTTTGCTTTGTGATTGTGTGAGTCAATTATCTTTAATAAACTCCCTTTCATATATACATATATCCTATTAGTTCTGTCCCTCTAGAGAACCCTAATACATTATCTCTCTCCCAGAGGCCACAGGCTTGCAGGCCTACCTGGCCAGGGAGATGATCTAAATCTGCCTGAGAGGCAGGAGGTGAGGAGCCGGTGCTGGAGGTGCGGTGGCCCTGCCTGGGAGCACCAGTGGCTCCAGCTGCTACAGCAAGGAGACTGGGGGCCTGGGGCTGCAAGACGGTTTGAAGAGATGTGGGCATCAGCATTTTTTATACGTCATCTCGTGTGTGTTTGTGTGTGTGTGTTTTAAACACTGGAATCATAAAACTTCACATTGAAGAAAAACTGCAGGATGTAAAACAAAACCCACCTGCAGCTCAGGGCTGGCCTGCAGGCCTGTAACTGGTACAGTTTTCAGCCTGTGCTGACCGTGACTGCGGCAAGGCTCCACTGCACGCCCCAGGGACATGGTCTCTGTGGCTGCAGCCACAGAGATCCCTCCCCATTGCCAGGGCTATCTGGCTCTGAGTCTGTGCACTCCTGTGGGGCAGGCGTCAGCTTCTTGACCTGGTTTTCCTTCATAACTGCTCTCTGAGGGTAGCGGCTGGCCAGAGATCCCTTGCTGAACGGATCCTGGAACCCAGCCCCAGTCCCTGGGCCTCTCTCCCCACTGGAGCCACTCATCACTGCCAGGCTGGCCACCAGGGTACATTCTTCTTCCCTTGACTTTCTATCCCAAGCCTGGAAGGCATACAGAAGCCTCCTCCTAGCACCAAGGAACCCAGAGAGCAGGAGAATGGAGCAGCAGGATCACAGCCTGGCTTGCAGTGCCCATTCCTGGCAACTGCCACAGGCCTGCTACACTCAGCTGTAGGTTCCCAAACACAGCCTGGAACAGCTGCAACCACTTTTCGGGCCTTCTCTGGTTGGTCTATGTGCAAACTAGCAACCTGCCTCGGTCCATAACCCAGCACCCCATGTAGACACAGCGGCTCAGGGGTCCCATCATTCCCGGGAGCCCCTGCCTCCTCCAGACCTTGCTGTGGCCTCTGGAGGGGACAGTAGAGCCACAACTTCCTACAGGAACCAGGTTCACATACTAGAAGGGCCAGGCGGAAGAGCAGTTCTGCTGGTTTGGGGCCTCAGTGAAGAAAGATGGGGTTTCTTTTCCTACACAGAAACACCCCCAGCAGAAACAGAAAGAGATCTTTTGTGCCCACTGATATATGTCTCTCTGCCCAGCCTGTCATTGTCCAGAGCCATGGGTAGTGGAAGGCGGGAAGTACAGGCTCCTTCCCGGCTTCTGCAGAAGCCCTGGGCCAAAGGCCTCTGCGGAGAGCATCCAGCACTGTGTGCTTCTCCACCCTGGCCACACCCTCAAATCATCGGGTGAGCCTTCAACACACCCAGACCAAGGAAATCTATGGCGCTGAAAGTGGGGAAAAAAAGAAAAGCATGAAGTTTTCTTAAAGCCCCAGCTCTCCAGTGAGTTTCCTGCCTTGGTGCTCCTGGAGATGTTGTCTGGGCAGCTCAGGGTCCTGCAGCCCTGCCTGGGGCAGAGCTCCAGGGACTTGCAGGGTCAAAGGTGCCTGGGGCAAGCTTCCCAGCATCCCAGTCTCCACACTGGCCTCAGTGGATGTGAGGAAAGGAAGGCCACTGACTTTCCAGGTCCCTGCTCCACTGGGGAGAGTGCCTGGGGAGGGGCTTCTCTACACTCTCTACCTACAGCCTCCTTCAGCAGCAAAGCTGGCTGGAGTTGCCAGGAGATGCTTGTACAGCTTTAAGGCCCAAGGAATGAGTTCTAACTCATGTGTCCCCCGAAACTGAGTAAAAATTTCTGGCCCCCACCCTGATTCAGAGCCGAGTTCCAGAAATGTGTGGGGGTGAAGCCTCATTTTCAAGTTCATGGGCTTTAGGCACTCATTGATCTTTGACTTTTTTCACTCAGCAGTTTCCTTTTTTTCAATTAAAAAACGTATAAAACTTGCATAAAATTTACCTTATCAATTCCAGCATCATTAAATATATTCACAATGTGCAAACATCACCACTGTTCACTTCCAAAACTTCCATCATCCCCAACAGAAACTGTGTACCCTTTAAAGAGTACTTCTCCACTCCCCCTCCCCGCACTCTGTTCTACTTTTTGTCTCTTATGAATTTTCCTATTCTAGGTACTTCCTAAGAGTGGAATGATACAGTATTTGTCCTCCTGTGTCAGGCTTATTTCACTTAGAATAATGTTTTTCCTTTAGAGATAGGATCTCCCTCTGTTGCCCAGGCTGGAGTGCAGCAGCAGTCACAGCTCACTGTAGCCTTTCTAGGCTCAAGCAATCCTCCCGCCTCAGCCTCCAAGTAGCTGGTACTACAGGTGCGTGCCACCACACCTGGCTAATATTATTTTTTGTAGAGATAGGGTCACACTAAGTTGCCTAGGACAGTTGGAACTCCTGGGCTCAAATGATCCTCCCACCTTGGCCTCACAAAACGCTGGGATTACAGGCGTGAGCTGCTGCTCTCGGCCTTGGAATAATGTTTTGAAGTCTCATAGATACTGCAACATGACTCAGAATCTTACTTTTTTTTTTTTTTTTTGAGATGGAGTCTAGCTCTGTCGCCCAGGCTGGAGTGCAGTGGCATGATCTCAGCTCACTGCAACCTCTGCCTTTCGGGTTCAAATGATTTTCCTGCCTCAGTCTCCCGAGTAGCTGGGATTACAGGCATGTGCCACCACACCCAACTAATTTTTGTATTTTTAGCAGAGACGGGGTTTCATCATGTTGGCCAGGATGGTCTCGATCTGTTGACCTCATGATCCACCTGCCTCAGCCTCCCAAAGTGCTGGGCTTACAGGCATGAGCCACCGCTCCTGGCCTTACTCCTTATGAATAATATTCCATTCTACATACATATCACATTGTGTTTATCCATTCCTCTGTTGATGGACACTAGTTTCCACTTTTTGGCTAATGTAAATAATGTTACCATGAACATGGGTGTGCAAGTATCTCTCTGAATCCCAGCTTTCATTTCTCTTGGGTACACATCTCAAGAGGGGAGTTGCTGGTCCCATGGTAATTCCATGTTTCTCTTTTGGAGGAATCACCAGACTATGGTCCAAAGTGCTGCACTGTTTTACATTCCCACCAGCAAAGCACGAGGGTTCCGATTTCTCCACATCTTCACTAACACTTGTTGTTTTTTGTGTTAAGTAGCTCAGTGTGGTTTTGATTTGCATTTTCTGGTGGACTGACAGTGATCATTGTATCTTCTTTGGAGAAATATATATTTAAGTCCTTCACTCATTGTTGAATCACTTTTTAAAATTGAGTTGTATATGAGTTGACTTCTTTATATATTCTGGATATTAATCCCTTATGAGATATATGATGAGTTTTTACTCTTTATAGTGTCCTTTGCTGCACAAAATTTTTAAATTTTCATGATGTCCAATTTATCTTTTTCTTTTGTTGCCTATTTTTTGAGTCATATCAAATAAATTACTGCCAAATCCATTGTCATGAAGCTTTCCCCCTATTCAAAGCGTTTTACAGTTTTAGCTCTGACACTTAGGTCTTTGATCCAGTTCAAGTTAGTTTTTGTATACGGTGCAAGGTTAAGACTCCAACTTCATTCTTTGCAGATGGGTATGGGTATCCATATCCCAGCACAATTTGATGAAAAAACTGTCTTTTCCCCATTGAATGGTCTTGGCACCCTTGTCAAAAATCAATAGACCATAGATGTGAGGGTAGTTTCCTTTTACCCGGGAGTGCAGTTAAGAGAATCCAGTGACTTAACAAAATCTTGGTGATCTCTCCAAGACAACCTAAGTTAATGTCTAGAGTTGGAGGATCCTGTTCTACGGCAAGGAATGAAATTTGGCAAGAAGTTTCCCTGTCCTTCCACAACTTAAGACAGTACCCCAGCAGGCATTCCTGGGAGTGCAGAGATGACGAGGGACCCAGGGTACTTTTTTTTTTTTTTTTTCCTGAGACAGAGTCTTGCTCAGTCGCCCAGGCTGGAGTGCAGTGGCGCGATCTTTGTTCACTGCAAGCTTCACCTCCTGGGTTCACGTCATTCTCCTGCCTCAGCCTCCCAAGCAGCTGGGACTATAGGCGCCTACCACCACGCCCGGCTTTTTTTTTTTTTTTTTTTTTTTTTTGTATTTTTAGTAGAGATGGGGTTTCACCATGTTAGCGAGGATGGTCTCGATCTCCTGACCTCATGATCCACCCACCTTGGCCTCCCAAAGTGCTAGACTACAGGTATGAGCATCTGGCCTAGGACCCAGGGTACTTTTACAAACCGCAAGCCAAGCTTGCTTCTGAAAGCAGAAGCAACAGATACCAATGGAAACCCAATTACTGAATTCACCACCTGTGTTCAATATGCCATCCAGAGTGGCCTTTTCCTCCTCTAAGCTAGCGATTTTTTATAGCCTTTACCCTTTCTCTTTCCTGGCATAAAGTAGGGAGTAATAATACACCCACGGGCTACAATTAGAACCCAAAAAACTAACAAAATTCCAGTTCTGACTCCCTTCCATGAAACGATAAAAATAAGCAAAAAGGGGCATCTTTAGCCCTGCAATGTGAATGGAGGCAGGACTTCTGGCAAAGGGAAGGGGTACTGTGAGGAAGGGCATTGCGAAGGCACATGGTTCCTCTCCTTAAAGGAAAGAGGTGGGGACAGGATGTGCCATGCTGGCAGTTTTGGGTTCTCCTCCAGACCTCCCGTATCTTCTACCTGGCCAGGAAACTCAGGACATGGAAACTTGGTAGTCACTGTGGACCAGGCTGAGCTCACTTGGCAGAGCAGCAGCACTCAGCGCACCACATCCCAAAGCCCGGTCTCTCGGAGCACGCACATTCCACTTGGAAGCTGCCAGGCTGCCCTCAGACACAAGTTGGTGTCTTAGCATGGGAGCCAGGCAAGCAAGTTTTAAATAAGGTGGGTCCTGAATAAGTGGTCACTATGAGAAACTCGGAAGTGTGATCAAAGTGTTGCACTTTCTTCCAATTGTTTAAAAAATAAACTAGAGTTAGATTTTGTGTGCTATCTTCCCATTTACAAATATTGGTTGGATGTATGTAGGGAAAGTGGGTCAAAAAAATCTGTGCAGTGTTGCAACTCAGTGGTGGCAGTGGTGGGGAAGGCTAGAGCATACATTTGAGATCTTTAATTTTTTTTTTTTTGAGAT
Organism: Colobus angolensis palliatus; assembly: GCF_000951035.1. Taxonomy (NCBI): domain Eukaryota; kingdom Metazoa; phylum Chordata; class Mammalia; order Primates; family Cercopithecidae; genus Colobus; species Colobus angolensis. The sequence goes on from NW_012116377.1 coordinate 4,644,342, forward strand.
GGAGTCTCGCTCTGTCGTCCAGGCTGGAGTGGCACTATCTCTGCTCACTGCAAGCTCCGCCTCCTGGGCTCATGCCATTCTCCTGCCTCAGCCTCCTGAGTAGCTGGGACTACAAGCGCCTGCCACCATGCTCGGCTAATTATTTGTATTTTTAGTAGAGATAGGATTTCTCCATGTTAGCCACGATGGTCTCAATCTCCTGACTTCAAATGATCCACCTGCCTTGGCCTCCCAAAGTGCTGGGATTACAGGCGTGAGCCACCATGCCCAGCTGAGATCTTTAATTCTTTTCAAGGCCAAACTTTTTCCTGTCTCTTAGGAACCAGCTGTGGACCTCACACATTTGTGGTTCATAAAATATTTAAGGAAATATTTTTATACCAGTTCAACTCCAGCTACACATTAGAATCACCTGGAGAGGATTTAGTCAAGTAAAAAAAAAAAACAAAACAAGGCCAGGCGCGGTGGCTCACCCCTGTAATCCCAGCACTTTGGGAGGCCGATGCAGGTGGATCACGAGGTCAGGAGATTGAGACCATCCTGGCGAACATGGTGAAACCCTGTCTCTACTGAAAATACAAAAAAATTAGCTGGGCGTGGTGGCGGACACCTGTAGTCCCAGCTTCTAGAGAGGCTGAAGCAGGAGAATGGCATTAACCCGGGAGGCGGCGGAGCTTGCACCACTGCACTCCATCCTGGGCGACAGAGCGAGACTGTCTCAAAAAAAACAGAACAAAACAAAACTAAGACATGGTTAGAATGATGTTTAAGGTGATAATCAGAGTCAGCCTCAAAGTCATGTTAAGGTCCAAATGGCTCAAGCTCAAGGTAAAGTTGAAACTTACGCTGTGATATGGTCAGAATGCTGGTCAGCATCAGGACAAGGGTTGGGTCCAAGGTCATACCAGTGCTAAGGATTAGAGCCAAGAGGATTAAGGTCATTTTAAGGTCAGAGCAGTTCAAAGGCAGACTATCATCAATGGCAGGATGACTAAGGTTAACTTAAGAATGGTTAAGGTCAGCTAGATTCAGGTATAAACTTAGGGGAAGTATAAACTTATGGCCAGGACAATGTTCAGGGTTGGCTTCAGATTCAGATTCAGGGCCATGAAAAGCATCAGCGTGTACTGGATTCAAAATCAATCAAGGTCAGTTTCAAGGGCAAGTTTAAAATGAGGGCAAAACATGGTCAGGGTGATGGTTAGGATGAGGACAAAGGTCAGAATTAGGGCTAGATTCAAATTCAAGGTCAAGTTCATGCTTATTTCAGCTTAAGGTCAGGATGACTGTGTATGAGATTCAAGATCAGGATCAACACACCTGTAATCCCAGCACTTTGGGAGGCCAAAGTGGGCGAATCATTTGAGGTCGCCAGTTTGAGACCAGCCCAGCTAACATGGTGAAACTCTCTCTACTAAAAAATACAAAATTTAGCTAGGTGTGGTGGTGTACATCTGTAATCCTGGTTACCCAGGAGGCTGAGGCAGGATAATCGCTTGAACCCAGGAGGCGGAGGTTGTGGTGAGCTGAGATCACACTTCCAGCCTAGGCGACAGAATGAGACTCCGTTTCAAAAAAAAAGTCAAGGTCAGGACATGTGGGTCAGTTTCAAAGTTAATCCAAGGTCACCTCAAGGGGATCAAGGTCAGGATGATCATAAGTGTAAATCAATTAGAATGAGTCTAATGTGCTAATGAAAAGAATCGATATTAGTACAAGTACATCCAGTCTCAATCATTTGATTCATGTAACTCCTAATTGCATGCGAGTGACAAGTGAGAGGAAGGTAAGCAGGACACATACATTCCTCTCTAGGGCACGTTCTTACTGCAATGCAAGGTAGAGTGAACCAAGATGCACCTACTTCGTGCTATTGGAAGGCATCATTTTCAGTGCAAAAAAAGCTTAGTCTCAGATCTCTAAGGTGAAATCTTATCGCTGGTCAATGTTAACCGACATGAATGTAAACAATGCAATACACATTAACCTCAAAGGCATATTCTTACTAAAAGATGAGTGGAATCAGAATGAACCCCAGTAGGAGTTTGGATGAGAATTCCTGTTAGTACAACAAACTCAGGCATTCTTCTTAAAACCAAATCCTCATAGCTTATTGGGGGAGATAAAAGTCGGCACAGCAACACACACTCACATGGAGACAGAATAAGCTGGGATCTGAGGAAGGAGTACTACTGAAACAAGCACATATTAGTACAACAAACTCATTCCCAGATGTCCTTTCCAAAACTTTTTTTTTTTTTTGAGATGGAGTCTCACTCTGTTGCCCAGGCTGGAGTGCAGTGGCACAATCTTAGCTCACTGCAACCTCTGCCTTCCCGGTTCAAGCAATTCTCCTGCCTCAGCCTCCTAAGTAGCTGAAACTACAGGCACCTACCACCATGCCCGGCTAAATTTTGTATTTTTATTAGAGACGGGGTTTTGCCATGTTGCCCAGGCTGCTCTCAAGTTCCTGGCCTCAGGTGATCCACCCACCTCGACCTCCCAAAGTGCTGGAATTACAGGTGTGAGCCAGTGTGCCTGGCCAAAAGTAACTTCTGATTACTTGTTAGAGCAAACTGAGATGGATGTAAACACAGCACCACACTCATCTCTCATTCTCACCTCGAGGCAAATACAAATGAACCCAAACAATCCATAGTACTGCAGACAAACTCAGTCCCAGATATTCTTCTCAGAAGTATATCCTTACTGCTTATTGCAGCAAAATGACAAGTTCCCCTCTTTTGAGAGAAAACACATGCTTATGCTGAATCTAAATAGGAATATAGAAAAAGGCACTGTGTTGATGCAGAGTTCAGTCTCAGCCATGGCTTCCCACTGTGGTTAAGCTGAATCCCTTAGATAAACATTATACAATTTAGGGTTATAATATGACACCAAGCTCAGTCATCAGGCTGATGGGACATGAGACTAATTAGTCCCAGGTCAGAGAGTAAGACCTATGGTCATAGTAGGGTTTCATATTAGCTTCAAAGTCAGGTGATGATTAGGGTCAGGAGGTGGGTCAGAGTCGAGGTTATTCAACAGTGATCATGTTTAGGGTAAAGTCAAAGTCAGTTCAAAGCCAAAGCCGTTAAAATTAGGGTAAGCTGTGGTAAGGACAATGGTTGAAATCAGAGTCAATTAAAGATTACATTCATCTTAAGCTAAGTAATGTCAGGATGATCATCAGTTTAGGATAAAGGTCAAGCAGGTCAAAAGTCAAGGTCCATTTTAATGTCACATACAAGGTCAAGACCAGTGTAACACAGAGGAATAGATGCCTGATTTGCAGAGGTGAGCATCACACAAGAGTCCACACACTGTGGCCCAGTCACTGGGCCCCAAGCTGGGGCCCTCTAGAGCACAAACACCTAATGAGGCCCAAACAAAATACAGGACCAGAGAAGATTTAAGCCATGCACCACCAGCCAGGGTGAAATTGCACTGTGGATAATCTCACATTGCGCAGCATCTGAGCTTCTAAACTACGCTATTTTTAACACATAAAGTACATGCCAAGAGGAGCCATGAGGAAATAAACCAGCTGAGGAGCCTGAGAAGTAGAAATGTAAAAAAGTGTAGCAAAGTAGAATTCAAGATCTAAGTCAATGAGGCACTTCTGCAAAACCTAAAGTGACCCATGGCCTGAACTACTACTATTTTAATAAAATTGCTTCTAAGTGGGATCTATTCCATTCCAGGTAGGGGTTTACATATGTTGGAATACAGGGTCTCTGCTGCCAAATCTTCCTCTCCTGTGACAAATGCAGAATTATACATCTAAGTGTTAGCAACTAGGTCAACTAAAAATAAAAAACACAAGACTAGGTTACAGTTACACCTACAGGATATGCATGGCTCAGAGGTCCCCAGCAGTTTGTGGTTGATCTTCTAAAGGGACAATGCTGTCTCCATCCATGGTCCTCAACCTCCAACACTGTGATTAAACTACCCACCCCTCCCCATCCCCCACCAAAAAAAAAACTAGGGACAGGCACTACAGGACCAGATATGAGAGGGCCTTTCTGCCTCGAAGCACCACACGTGCCATTTATGGAGGGCTCCTTGCTGGGTAAGGCATTGACTATGATTAGCTCATGTGGTCTCTACTGAGTCAAGGCTCTCAAAGAAGGAAAAAAAGACATGGCAAAGGCAGATGATCATTGTTCTTGTTCAATTTTATTGGCATTGCGTTCATCTCTTTACAGAAGAACTCAGCCCACACCCTAGAATGTAGACCTTTGGAAAAAGGAGAAGTGCTCCATTAAGCAAGCTACAATGTGGGGGCAGATCCTAGGAAGGGAGCAGAACTGCCAGGGTTCCAACCAAATAAACAGGTTAATTAACAATGGGCAATATTGGGGAGATGGGTGGGGAAAAGGAGTAAAAGCTCTGCTAACCTAAGGATACCACAACCCTGAAAGGAGCGCCTTCTAGAACAAAGGTAAAAATCACTAGGACAGATCTGTGAGGGTTTTCCTTTCACTCTCATAGTAGGATGCTGATCTAAGGGGAGTTTTGAAGTGTGCAGCAGGGGGGAAAAAAAGAAAGAAAATGAGAATTTTAATTTTTGAAATAACGGCAATTTATCCATTGCACATACTACTGTATTATGCAAATCAACCTTTTGGAAAATTTAGACACAGAAGGGAACTAGACAGTTTTCCCCCTGGAGAGATGAAAAGTTTTTTGGCTCTTAAGTCTTTGATAAAAGGTGTACATAATTCTTGTGTCTACTGTACAGAATACTGCCGCTAGCTGGATTTCCCAATTCTGCGTAACACTCTGCAATCCAAACAGGGTTCAACCCTCCATCTTACATGCCTGCATTACAGGACTTAAACACATAATCCAAGAATTTCTTACACTAATTTATACATTTTAATTGGTTGCATATATTAACATGTACTATAAGATTCTTTTCTAAGAAGCATTACATAATAAATGGATACTGTAAAAAGATCTGATTAGTTAAAAGTAACAAGCATTAACAGATAGATACATACAAAACTCAGCCTGATCAGACTGGGTGTGAGCCTGTAATGGGGCATGGGGCACCAGCCTTCCCAAGGGGTAGCCTTCAAGGAGGGAGGGGAAAGGGTAGGTAAAAAGACCACAAGACCGTTAAAAAAAAATTAGACACAGATTAACTGTAAACAGTTCTCTCTCTCTCCAGTGGACAAAAAGAATAAGCTTCCAATGCCAACTCCATATCAGAATGACATCCACCGCTGGCCTGTCCTGCTGCCATACACGCGGGCTCATGTGGGTGGGCAGGCAGACCCCAAGAGCCATCATGGGCAGGGGCTGGAGTTTGATTACGTCAGGTGTGTGTGTGTGTGTGTGTGTGTGTGTGTGACATGTGGGGTGTAACTGTGTTTGATGGGGTTTTCTTTTGGCAGCTGGATGTGAGAGATCAATGTATGTTTTGTTTGGAAGAGGAGAGGGGAATTGTGTTGAAGGCCTACGTGTGTTCTTGGTTTGTGAAGGACTCTGTGCTCAACTCTCACTGCCCCCTCAGCAACTGCAGCTTTCTGCCGAGGCCTTGGCCCGGTCATTCTTGTCCAGTTTGATAGGTTCAGGGAATTCGTTGTACAGCTCCACCTCCGTTTCCTGGACAAGGAGACAGAGAAAGGTTGGTTACTCAGGGAATTGAAACATTTCAGCCCTCATTGTGGGCCCTTTCTGCCCAGGAGGGGCTCATTTCTGCTTGGGCAGAGTGGGCCGGGAGCTGTGGAGCACAGCCTGCCCACGCAGTTAAGGGAACACTCTGGCAGAAGGTGCCATGCTCAGGGAGTAGCAAGAGAAAAAGCTTTTGTGACAACTCCAGGTCAATGTGAAGAGAGGTGTCCTGCCAGGGGAAGCATCAGTCTGCACTGAGCAATCAGGACAGAAGTTCACATATGTTTTCAATCAGATCATGATCTGGGAGCTCTGGGACCACATCCACATCCCAGTTCAGATGCTTTCTGTATGTTCCCTATAGTTGACAATGGTTAACAATGGTGTGGATTTCTAGTTTTTCTCAAACATCTGGCAACCTTCAGCCAGTATGTGCACGAGGTGAAGTGGCTGGAGCTGAGTATGAGCTGCCCTCTCAACCTGGAACACTCCTCCTACCTCCCCATATTCCATACACTTTTCTGGACCAATGGCCTCTGCTCTGGTCTCTTTTTTCTTCCAAAGGTTTAGCAGAGCTTTGTCTCCCAAATGCTGCAGGCCTAGAAAGGCAGCTGTGAATGAATTTTATTACCATCTGTGACAAGTGTCAGAGCAGATGGACTATGGTCATTTTAGTGGGACTTTGCTAAAGTAACATGTTTCCAATGAGGAGCAGCATTCTACTTTTGGGTGCAGGAAAACAATATCACTTAAACATTGAGCACTTGTGTGCCAGTGACTGTTTTAGGATTTGCAGATAAAGCAGGAACTGTTTCTATTCATTAAAAGTTATCTAGGAAAAAAACCATTCCATTCACAATAGCTATAAAAGTATAACACATCTAGGAATACATACTTAAAAAAATAACAGCTTTGGCTGAGCATGGTGGCTCACGCCCGTAATCCCAACACTTTGGGAGGACGAGGCAGGTAGATCACCTGAGGTCAGGAGTTCAAGACCAGCCTGGCCAACATGGTGAAACCCCGTTTCTACTAAAAATACAGAAATTAGCCGGGCATGGTGGCAAGCACCTATAATCCCAGCTCCTCAGGAGACTGAGGCAGGATAATTGCTTGAATCCAGGAGGTCGAGGTTGCAGTGAACCAAGATGGTGCCACTGCACTCCTAATAGCTTTATTGGGTTTTAACTCACATGCCATAAAGTGTACAATGCAATGGTTTTTAGTATATTCAGAAAGTTGGGCAACCATCAACATTAACTCTAAAATACTCTCATCACCCCCCCAAAAAAACCCTATGCCCCTTAGTAGTTCCTTCCCACTCCCATTCTACACCATCCTGGACCCAGTAAGCACTGACCTACTTTCTGTCTCAATAGACTTGCCTATTATTCTGGACACTTAATTTTTAAACATTATTTATTTATTTTAATTTTCCCCATTTCTTCTAGTGGACTGCAATTTCTGTTTTTTTTTTTTGTTTTTTTTTTGAGGCAGAGTCTCGCTCTGTCGCTCAGGCTGGAGTGCAATGGCATGATCACAGCTCACTGCAGCCTCTAACTCCTGGACTCACACAATCCACCAGTCTCAGTCTCCCAAGCAGCTGGAACTATAAGCTCGTGCCACCACGCCTAGCTATTTTTAAATTTTTAGTAGAGATGGGGCCTTGCTATGTTGCCCAAGATGGTCTCAAACTCCTGGTTTCAAGTGATCCTCCAGCCTCAGCCTCCCAAAGTGCTTTGATTTCAGGCAGGAGCCACTGCATCCGGGCTGGACATTTCATTGAAATGAAACCATACAACATACGGTCTTTTTACAACTGGCTTCCTTCGCTTAGCACCCATGTGGCAGCAGGTGTCACTACTTCATTCCTTCTTATAGCTGAATAATATTAGAATGCATGGATAAGCTGTCCTTTGTTTATTCACTTATCAGTTGATGGACATTTCAGTTGTTCTTACTTTTTGGCTGTTACAAATAGCGACATTTTATATTGCCACTAGTACCTAGGAATATGTTTACTGTGAAAGGCAAAGGATCCTATTGTAAATCAATTATAGCTTGGGTGTGTCTGTAGTCCTACCTACTTAAGAGGCTATAGTGGAAAGATCACTGGAGCCCAGAAGTTGGAGGCTACAGTGAGTGATGACTGCACCACTGTGTAGCAGCCTGACAGAGCAAGACCCTGTCTAAAAAAAAAAAAAAAAAAAAAATCAATCAATCAATCTTACTGAAGGAATGGAAACAAGACCTAAAATAGTATCATGGGCGGAATGTTTTGTTTTTTTGAGATGGAGTTTCGCTCTTGTTGCCCAGGCTGGAGTGCAATGGTGCAATCTCAGCTCACTGCAACCTCCGCCTCCCAGGTTCAAGCAATTCTCCTGCCTCAGCGTCCTACGTAGCTGCGATTACAGGTGCCCACCACCACGCTCAGCTAATTTTTTGTATTTTTAGTAGAGATGAGGTTTCACAATGTTGGCCAGGTTAGTCTCAAACTCCTGACCTCAGGTGATCCACCTGCCTCGGCCTCCCAAAGTGCTGGGATTACAGGCGTGAGCCACCGCACCTGGCCGGGCAGAATGTTTGTGTTCCTCCAAAACTCCTGTGTTGAAGCCCTAACCCTTCAGGTGGCTGTATTTGGAGTAAGGAAGGAATGAAGGTTAAATGAGGTTGCAGGGTGGGGCCCTGATCTGAGAGAATAAGTGTCCTTATAAGAAGAGGTGACACCACAGACACCTTGCTTATGTGTCCTCTCTCTCTCTGCACACAGCAGAAAGGGCATGGGAGGACACAGTGAGAAGACAGCAGTCTGTGAGCCCAGAAGAGCGCCCTCACCAGAAACAAAATGTGCCAGCATCTTGCTCATGGACTTCCGGCCTCCAGAACTGTGAGAAAACAAAATGTCTGTTGTTGGACCCACCCATGTTGTGGGGTTTTGTTAACGCAGTCTGAGCAGACTAATGCAACAGCTGCAACAAAACTGGAATGAATGGGGAGAAAACAGTGGGCCTGAAGAAAAAAATTCCAGTCAAAATCTCAACAGAGTTTTATTTGGGGTGTGGAAGGTAAGAGAGGAAAATCGTGGAATTGAAACAAAATTATTAAAAAATAATGTGGCAGGCAGGGCAGGGTGGCTCATGCCTGTAATCCCAGCACTTTGGGAGGCTAAGGCGGGCGGATCACAACATGAGTTCGAGCCCAGCCTGGCCAATATAGTGAAACCCTATCTCTACTAAAAAATACCAAAATTAGCCAGGCGTTGTGGCGGATGCCTGTAATCCCAGCTACTTGGGAGGCTGAGGCAGGAGAATCACTTGAACCCGGGAGGCGGAGGTTGCAGTGAGCTGAAATCATGCCATTGCATTCCAGCCTGGGCAACAGAGCAAGACTCCACCCCCCCCCAAAAAAAAAAAAAATGTGGCAAGAGGAAACTTGCCTCATCAGGCAGTGAAATCAAGACAGTCCAGATAAGGGAACATGGCATGGACATCACCAGAACAGACTGGAGAGACCAGAAACAGATCCCAGCACATATGAGCATTTAGCACAGGCCACGGTCTATTCAAGGAGGGAAACGACTTATGTAACATAGCCGAATGATTTCAAACAACTGGCTGAGCTCTCTGAGAGAAAAGGCAAGTCTCTCTTTCCTGCCATAAGCCAAAACAAACTCCAGCTGAATTAGAGAAAAATCTGATGTAGACACAGGAAACACAGAAACTTAAAATGACATACCCAAATAAAAAATTACTTTTTTCCTATGTTCAAAGGACTTAAAAATACCACAGAGTTGAAAAAGTCACTTGAGATGTAAGTAGAATTAACTTCAATTCACCAGCAGCTCATGAGAACTGAGAGAGGCCCAACCATGTGCTGTGTGCTGGCTGTGTGCAGCAGAGAAAATCCAAATGGCTAAGCCCCAGGGAGAGGGACTCAGAGGGACCAGTAGCCACGATGGTGGCAATTTATACACCCAAAGATTGGCAATGTCAGCAGAGTGACAAGTGACACCTATTGCTTGCTGGCAAGGAGGTAGAACAAAGCAAGCCCACGCTGCTGAAATGTTATTCCCCTTGGGGAAAGCAACCTGGCACCCTAACTTATACTAAAACAGATCCTCCAATGTAACAATCTAACTCCTTAGGGGCTAACTCTAAAAATAAAAGCATGAAGACAACAGGGAGAGTAGTGATGGAAGCGAAAAACTCAGACGGTGATGCCAGGCAACAGGGAAACAGGTGGGAAACACTATCCTACACGTATTTGGATTTCCATTCCCTTGTATGAACATTAAGAAAAACACAACCGTTTATTATTCGTGGGTGAGGGTGGCTAAGTCTGCATCTTGGGTCTTTTCCTTACCACTTGAGGGTTCTCCTGGCATTCTGGGTGGAACAATTTCCTCATTGAGTAGGTCTGTCCCTTTCATTCTGGAACACTTAGTGCGGACCCCACTTATGCCAGAATTTCCCTGGTCCTTGGAGCAACCATTCCAAACAACTCTCTGTCCTGCTGAAAGCCATTACCTTCATTCTGCTGGCTTCCTGGAGTCAGCAGAATCTGCCTTGTCCTTCACAGCCACTATGTGCTTCAAGTGCTCTATGCATCCCCCCAAAGCTGTCACACCTCTGACCACCCCCAGACACTGTCTGATGAGGCCTCGTGACCTGCCTTAATCACCACTGCCCCTAACAGAGTTGTACATAAAACAGACTTTCAACTCGCATGAGTGGTTGTATCTAATCACAGAAACAGTAAATAAGAAATTCTAGGTATTGTATTCCTTGAACAGTTTTCCTACATTTCCTTCCTTCTTTGTGTTGTTTACTTAACTGTTCCTAAGGAAAAAAGTTACCTGTCAGTATGTGAGAGCTGAAAGAGTCTGTCTCATTTAATCTTCATAATCACCCTGCAAAAGCAGGTATTCCCATTTTTCAGGTGAAGGGGTAGAAGTTCGGATATAATTTTTTTTTTTTAATTTTTTTTGTGAGACAGAGTCTCACTCTGTCACCCAGGCTGGAGTACAGTGGTGCAATCTTGGCTCACTACAACCTCAGGCCTGGCTAATTTTCTTTTTATTTTTTAGTGGAGATGGGGTTTCACCATGTTGGCCAGGCTGGTCTCAAACTCCTGACCTCAAGTGATCAGCCTGCCTTGGCCTCCCAAACTGCTAGGATTATAGACGTGAGCCACCGTGCCTGGCCATTTTTTTTTTTTTTTTAAGCCCAAACTAGATATGATTGGTAGGCAGCAGAGCTGGAATTTGTATTCAAGTTAATTTCCTTCTTAAATAGAGCAGCAATCTAATCAGGGGTCTCCCAGTGACCTGATCTCCTAATCGTAGTCAAGAAAATAAGAACAAGCCTAGTAAAAGAAGGGCAGTCTCAGTCTTCCCAGCCTCTACATCTTTTAGATTATTTCCCCAAAGTGGGGGTTCTGGAAGCTTAAGCAGAACATGTCATAACCTTCCCAGATGAACACTTAGGGTATTCTGGCTACATAGAAAAGAGTGGGTTAGGGAAGAAGATTAAGGGCAGGAGGCCAGGCAGGGACTGGGTCAGTAGTCGGGCATCACAAGAGTGGGCAGGTCAGCTGTGGGAGACCCACCTGCTTAAGTGCATTCCGTGCAATCGTCTGGAACGCCTGCTCCACGTTGATGGCCTCCTTGGCACTGGTCTCAAAGTAGGGAATGTTGTTTTTGCTGTAGCACCAGGCCTGTGCCCGCTTTGTGGCCACCTGAAAGGAGAAGTAGGGTGCACACAGGCTCATGATAGAAGCAGCTAGCACTGACTCCATCCTCCCCAGGAAGTGTCATGGTCCCTGGTCTACAGGTGGTATAGGTGAGGACACAGATGTGGGGAAAGAGGGTGTTGGAGGAGACCTGTAGACCCGTCCAAACTAGCTAGGATTCAGCTAGAGAGCTCAAAGCCTGTCTCAGTCTACAGCTCATACCTTCTGACCCTCAGTTATACTTAAAAGCCATTCGTGAATGGAGTAAGAAGCCAGTCTGGGAAGAAATGAGGAGTGTTTACTGGGACCTCAGAGATCCTAGGACAGGAAATGCCCAGCAGCTTGGTCTTAAGGTTTATAGTCCCTTTACCATTACTGCTAGTGTGATGTCACCCATGCCACTCACACATTCTCACTCCTTCCCCAACCCCTAGCCCATTTTCAGCCAAGAGATAAGGACTAAGTCACTTAGGAAGGGGAGGAAAAAAAGATCCATGGTCAGAAATAAACGTAGTCGTAATTAATCAAAGAGTCTATGTTTCCAACAGAAATGATATTTGAAACTATAGTACAGCAATTTCACTCAAAGCCCAAAGCAATATTCTGCACACATGGAGACCCAGGCACGGCCTGGAGGTACCGGGAGGGCACTATTGAGAATGACAAAACTGAATTCCCTCCTTCAAAGTGCAGAAAGGGAACTGAAGCTGAGACAGCCAAGACAATGGCCCAAAGTCACAGCCAGCTGGGGGCAGGATGGGGACTTAACCCAGGTCACCTGGGTCTCAGTCCTTAAAGGCAGTTGGCCTGAAGGGCTGGCATAGGGTGATGAAGACTCCCACCAGCACTTCCTAGAGCCATGTGACCTTAGCAGAGAACCCTCCAAATTCACAAGGCCCCTCGGGAGCAGGTGTCTGTGACGATATCTATCATCGTTGGTACTTACTTGTCTGTTTTCGAGGTCAATCTTGTTTCCCAACACAACAAAGGGGAAGTTTTCAGGATCTCGGGGACTGGCCTGGATGAGAAACTCATCTCTCCAGCTATCTAGGGTTTTGAATGTGTTGGGGGCAGTCACATCAAATACCAGAACACAGCAGTCTGCACCTCTGTAGAAGGCCACACCAAGAGACTGGAACCGTTCCTGTCCTGCTGTGTCCCATATCTGTGAGAGACAAAACATTTATTCCTCGGGAGAGTGCTAGGCAGAGCACAAGGAGCATGTATGCAGGGGGTGCCAGAAGAAATGGGTTAGATTGTGAGGTCACCCACAAAGACAAATGACACCAGACTTCAGGAAGCAAATTTCAGCACCAGAGTATCTGCAACAATCCTCACAAATACTGTATGTAAGTATGTGTCTGTCTATGAGCAGGTGACATTGAGTCCAATCTCCAGGGCGCTAGAAATTTCTTATATCTTGATCCAAGTAGTGGTCACATTTAGGTAAGTGTGTAAAATTTGAACTATAAATAAAACTTAGGTACTCTGGGAACTTTCTGAGAGCAATGGAAATACAGGAAAGTGAGGTGATGTCTCACAAATGATACAGTTCAATCTATGCATTTTACTGTATGTAAAGTTTGTCTAGCCAGGAACAGTGGCTAACCTGAGGTCAGGAGTTTGAGATCAGCCTGATAAACATGGAGAAATCCCATCTCAACTAAAAATACAAAATTAGCCAGGCGTGGTGGTGCATGCCTGTAATCCCAGCTACTTGGGAGGCTGAGGCAGGAGAATCTCTTGAACCCGGGAGGTAGAGGTTGTGGTGAGCCGAGATCGTGCCACTACCCTCTAGCCTGGGCGACAAGAGCGAAACTCTGTCTCAAAAAAAAAGAGAAAAGTTAGCCTAAACAACAAAAAAGATTAGCATGTTATATTTCATTTGTATTACACCTCAATTAAAAAACAAAACAAATGAAAAACTCTTGACAGAAAGAGATCAAGAGAAAGACAATGAGAACACACACCAGATTAAACCAGGTACTACTGACCACCTCTAAGCTGGTCACATCATTCACTGCCATGCTAGGTTTAAGAGCAAGACTGGGTATACTTACTGCCCTAGATCCGTAACAGGCACTCAAACAGAGCCAGACAAACATGATAACAACTCAGATATAAGGATGAAGGGCAAAAAAGACAAATTTATCTCTCATGATTCCACTGCCTCTCAGCAGGTTAGGGCACTAAATGCTCCCTTCCCCAGATACAATAAACTAAGTCCACACATGTAGACTAAACGGGATCAGGGCTGCTGGTGGTACTCATTTATGTGCTCTCCTGGTTCTCCAATGTTTTACACTGAATATGTATGCATCTCTGTCAGTGGAGAAATGACCCCATTCTCAAACAAACAAACGAACGAACGAACACTTGGCATCCTCCCACACAGGAAGGAGTTCATGTCTTGTTCTAGTTATTTGCGTGGAGAGGTTTTCTGGAGCTGACTGGAAACTGCACATGTGACACTCTCCACATTCTCCCATGTTCCTCCCCTTTACCCCGTCAGGCACTAGGGCACTCTGGCAACAGCAGATGGGGTGACGTGGGAGAGCAGGTTCACTGGACTTTACTGCTGCCCAACAGATTTAGTGAACCATTCATTCCTGTTTTTAAGAAAATATTGTTGCCAATCTACTATAATTATAAACAACTCAGCAATGAATATTAGCATAAAGAGCTTTTTCTGTATTTCAAATGGCTTTTTTTCAGGAAGACTCCTACAAGCAGAATTACATAAGAACTCTGTTACTGTTAGGTGGAACCAATTCATCATCTGGAACTCAGATACATCATCTGGAACTCAGAGAAGGCAAAGTAATACTTTCAAAAAGAAAAGTCAACAAGTTGATGGGTTCCTAGAAAGTTACCAAAATTAATTTAACTTTGAATTTACAAAAGTAAAGGCCATATTTATCAAAACATCAACAAGTACAGTCCTATGGCTGACTGTGATCTTTAAAATTGAAATTGTTAACAGTGACCTGGGTTCTTGGAATCTTCCATGACAGAAATCAAGAGAGATCACCAGACACAATAGCAAAGAGAAAGTGAAAGTTTATTTAGCTTGTGCATAGTGAGCTAGCACTGCAAAAGGAAAGGGGCAGCTGTTCTCTGAAAGCAGTGTGGGAGTTAACTTTAAAGGGCCTTCCTATGGGGAGGGGTGATGTCAGGGTATGTATATAGGAGGGGTTTCTCTAGTGCATGCACAGTGGCTAAACATGCTTCTTCAGAAATTGCGTGTAGCACTAGCAGGTTAAATCTCCACCCTGGGTGTGATTTTTAGCATTAAAATGAGGAAAAAGAACTATAAGTTGAAGTCTAACTGCACATGCTGGGGGGCCCGAGGGAGGTCCCTAGCCCCATGAAGCAGGAACTTATGATAACAGTTTCTTGGGACTTTTTTTGCTGCTGATTGTCTGGAAGTTAGGTAAGCTACAGCTTGAGTAAGGGGCTTTTGTTCTTTTTCTCTAGACTACATCAAAACAGGAAACCAGCCAACCTGCTTGTCTCAAAATGTTTTGTTTTCTCCATTTAAAATTATACCCTTATAACTATCTACCCAATACTCTGATGTTACAAAAATTAACAGTTATTTTAATCCATTTTTTCCAAGAGTTAACCCTTCCCCCATTGCATTTTCTGCCTTCTTTACCACAAGCAAATGCTCCTGAAGAGATACCTTACATAAATAGTATCATTCTGTACAGCTTTTTGCAACTTGTCTTTTTTCACTCCCAAAAGTTAACAGTTATATAATATTTCATTACCTTAACAGACTACACTTAGTTTCCCAGATCATTTGAGTTATTTGCAGTTTTTCACTACCCATGCAAGGCTGCAATGATAACTCTCGTTACACCTCAGACGTCATGCCCAGACATGAAGTTTCTCTAGGCCATACACTCAGACTGTGGCTGCATAAGTGTATGTTCAACACTGGGAAACAGAGTGGCAGTTTCTACTGAAAAGGTTGTACTCATTACTACACTCCTACCATCAACCTGAGGCTGTTTAACTCCCTATATTCTAGCATCCACCAGGTTGCTTACTGCTTGGATACTATTAGGCATTATCATCTTTTTCACCTGCTTGTGTGGTTTGTTTTTGTTAGTCTGGGAATCTTGTTATACAGATGTTTAATGTAATCTATTATCAATCTTCAACATTTTATGATTTGTACTTTCTTTTTTTTTTTTTTTTTTTTTTTTGAGACGGAGTCTTGCTCTGTTGCCCAGGCTGGAGTGCAGTGGCGGGATCTCGGCTCACTGAAAGCTCCGCCTCCCGGGTTTACGCCATTCTCCTGCCTCAGCCTTCCGGGTAGCTGGGACTACAGGCGCCCGCCACCTCACCCGGCTAGTTTTTTTGTATTTTTTAGTAGAGACGGGGTTTCACCATGTTAGCCAGGATGGTCTCAATCTCCTGACCTCGTGATCCGCCCATCTCGGCCTCCCAAAGTGCTAGGATTACAGGCTTGAGCCACCGCGCCCGGCCAGATACTAATCAATTTCTAGATTCTTTCTGAACAGTATAGAGAACTTTAAAAAACAAGAAACACAGCAGTCACTAATATTTCCCTACACATTAGATTATATAGTTCTGATCTTTGTTTCCTCATATTACTTTGGAAGTTACATACTCATGATTCCAAAAATAGATACAAGTATACTACTGAAGTGTTCTTCCTTCAGACCTATCTATGTGAAATCACTTTCTGCCTGGAGTTATCCTTTAGAACTTCTGCCCTTAAAGACGTGCTCTTTCATTCAGGAGGGTTATTTCAGCAGAGACAGAACACTGTGCTGCCCGTCTCCTTCCCAACATACCCCACTGCCTGCTGGGCTCTGCTGCTACTGCCAGGAGTCACCTGGCAGCCTCAGTGCTGTGCTTGTCAAGTTTTCCTCAGTCTATTTTTAAGTCTTTTTTTTTTTTAATTTTTTTAAATTTCACTATGACTTATACAGAATTCTTTTTATTTATCCTTCCTGGAATTTGGGCTTCCTGAGTCAGTGGACTGGTGCCACATCAGTTCTGGAAAATCCTCAGCAAATATCATCTCTGATCTATTATTCTCTCTTTATACCTTCTGAGACTGATTAAAAGTAGGTCCAACCTTCTCACTTTCACTTATCTCTTTCATATTTCCTGCCATTTTTCTTTCATTCTTCCAACACTTTTCTGGTGTGGCCAATCTGCTGTGCTTTAGCAGCATTCTCTGAATTTCCAAATTTCACTGACTGTGCTTCATTTTCTCCCCACATCAATGTTAACTGTTTCGTTTCTTCTCTGCAGATTAAAAGATTATCTTATATTTAACCAAAGCCCCTTTAGTGAGGTATGGCTGACATACAAAGGTGCACATATCTAATAATCTAATGCACAGAACTCAATGAGTTTGGAGAGAAAACCATCATTACAATGCAGGCCACAAACCTACTCATCAAAAGGTTCTCCCCATCCTCTTATTATTACTTTTTGTGATAAGAACACTTAAAATAAGTACATTCTTTTTAAAAAATTTTTTGTAGAATGAAATGTTGCTATTTTGCCCAGGCTAGTCTGGAACTCCTCTCTTGGCCTCCCAAAGCACTAGGATTACAGGCATGAGCCACTGCATTCAGCATGCAAAATTTTAAGTGTACAATATAGTATTTTTAACTACAGGCACTATGCTATACAGTTCTCTAGGATTTATTCATCTCATATAACAAACTCTGTATGCTCTGTATTTCTTTAAATATAAAAAACATTCTGGGCCGGGCACAGTGGCTCAAGCCTGTAATCCCAGCACTTTGGGAGGCCGAGACGGGCGGATCACGAGGTCAGGAGATCGAGACCATCCTGGCTAACATGGTGAAACCCCATCTCTACTAAAAAATACAAAAAACTAGCCGGGCGAGGTGGTGGGCGCCTGTAGTCCCAGCTACTCGGGAGGCTGAGGCAGGAGAATGGCGTGAACCCAGGAGGCGGAGCTTGCAATGAGCTGAGATCCGGCCACTGTACTCTAGCCCGGGGCGACAGAGCGAGACTCCATCTCAAAAAAAAAAAAAAAACACTCTGGAATTACCAGGCAAGTTTTTCACTGGTTCTTTCTTGTGGTGCCTTGTTTTCTTATTTTGATTATATTTTACTGTAAGCTGCTAAAAGCCCTCGAAAAACACGTGAGGATTCCTCAAGATCAGGATAATGACGCCTTTGTCCAGAGACAATGATTTTCATTTACTTCTAGTATCTGAAGCTGGCTACAAGAGCACAAGGGCCGTCCTTTGCTTCAATCTCTTGGGAACTTGTTATCTTTTTCCACTCTTTCCTCACCTCACTCAGGGCCCTGTGGATCTCCTGATGGGGTTGACTTCAGGGGTGCAGCACTCCAAGGTCCCAGCTTAGTAACACAGACGGGACTGTTACGACAACCCCCCACTCAACAGGGGCCGAACTCTGATTTCTGAATTCGCTGGCCCACATGGCTATCAAAACCACAGCTCAGCTGGAGAATTTCTATTTTTCCTGAGCAAAAGGCAGTCTGAGTCTTGCTGCGACACATGGAGAATCTTCAGATGGGCCTTTACCCCAGCTCCCTGAAGTTATTCTACTCCCTTCTGCCTTCTGTTGAGAATTCGTCAGTCTGTTGTTCCTTTTTAAGTCATGTCTTTTTTTCTATAGTTGCTCTTAAGATTTTGCTTTTCGGTCTTCACAATTTTAAGTCTTCTTTTAGAAAATATGCTCAGCTCTTATGGCTTACTGCTTTTTTCAGCTGCATTTAATCTACAGTTTAACTGTTCATTTAGCTTATTTCAATACTATTTTTTTCACTTCTTGAAGTTCTAAGTTTTCCATATCCTCATTTTTTTATAGTATCCCTTTCCATTATGGTTTCTATTTCTTTTTAGAACATCTCTAGTCATTGTGAACATCTCTTGTGGCACATTATTTCCTCATGTGGTTATGAACTCATCTTCTCTCCTGCGGTAGTAAATGTCCCTACAGAGTGGTCTTACCCTTGTTTTTGCCAGGATTGACAGGAATTTATGTTAAATCCTTTGAGACAAAGATTTCTGTACATGTGGATAGTGGGACTGAGATTCTCCAACAACTGCAGACACAAGCTTTGCCAATTCCTTGGGCCAAGGTTTTCCAGTTCTACTCTCAAGCTTGACTTGCTTAAACTGCAGTTACATTTTGAAGATCTCTAGGTGTATGTGTACAGATAAGGTGAGGATGAGAGATTCATACTAGCTCTGTCCTAGAAGTGTCAGTCAATTAAGAGTCCTGATCCTCTAGGAGCATGCCACAGCTCGAGGTCAACACATGTACAAACTTCTACCTTTAACCTACATCATTCACACATTTCAGCGAGCCGCCACTATCTGCCAGGTACTTGCTAGGACTACAATGGGATTGGAATTGTATTTGCCTCTAGAAGCATGTAGGAAAGAACAACTGCCACAGATATAGAAGTTTCAAAAGATCTGAGCGAAAAGTTGGAGACTTCCGGTGGGTATACAGGCCCTGCTGGAAGCAGAGACATATCCACCAACACAAGTCTGTTAAGAGCAGCACATGATTCGGAAGGACTGAAGGAGACAAAAAAAAGTAAGTAACAGCTATTTCTACCATCTTTCCTTGCCTCCATAATGGTGTGCAGGAATGTCTTGGTTGATGCTCTCAAAGGCAAACACCAGGTTCTTATTAGGCTCTGCTCCCAAGTCATGGTCTGGTTCTAAGTGTGAAGATGAAACATGATCACATTGAAAAATTGAAATCACTGGTGATCACAGAGCTGGGAAAATTACTGTGAACCTCACAGGCAGGTTAAAACTAGAATGAATGGCCCCAGATTTGATGTGCAACTCAAAGATCCAGAAAAGTGACAGAATAATCTACTCCTATCCCAACAGTTTGGTTTCAAAGTCAGGTTGTACTGACAACCTCAGTTGGCATCACGGACCATGAACAAAGAGATGAAAATACAGGAGGGAAAATCATGGGATTCTTTTATTTTTATTTTTTTTTAATTTAGTGACAGGGTCTCACTCCATCACCCAGGCTGGAGTATAATGGAGCAGTCACAGTTCACTGCAGGCTCGAACTCCTGGGCTCAAGGTATCCATCCTTCAGGGGTTCTTTTCTAGGGATGTATTACATGTATACAAACAAAATGACTCAATGGGGAAAAAAAAGGAATAATAGTTTATAGCCAGAATGTGAAGGCTTTTCAACAAGTCATATGAAAGAATCTACATCTTATCCTAACTGTTGAAAGGGAAACCCTTGAAAGATTAATAAGCTGATACATAAAAAAAAAAAAAACAGATTTGCTCAATAGACACACAACTCTTAAAGTTACATATTAAATAGAAAGTCAAAAAAATAAAGAAACTTTATGTCTCACTACTGAGGTGAGACAAAGATGTTTACCTAAAGTACTGGGCAAGGATGTCAAGAGAAACACAAGATAGAGACCTGCAGGTTGCCAAATTTAGCAAACAAAACCAAAAACAACAAAAAACAAGAAAGGATAAATCTGAGTTTTTTTTTAAAAAGAAGAAATTTTAGTGTGTCTTAGCAAGTTGTATCTGAGATATACAAGAAGTATACTAACTGAGTATCAGCCAATTATCTACAAACAGGATAATAAGATTTGAAGAACAGGGAAGGAAAATGTCTACGCATGAGGAAAGATTAAGACTAAAGGAACTATCAAGGCCAGGTTAGCACAGCCAAGACATATGCTTACCTGCATTGTGACTAGTCTGTCATCCACCATCACCTCCTTGGTCAGAAAGTCAGCTCCTATTGTGGCTTTGTACTGATTGCTGAATTTCTTATTCACATACTGGTTCATGAGTGATGTCTTCCCGACTCTGAAATTGGAGAAAAACCACAAGCATAAGTCAAATAGGAAGGTCCTAAAACTGACATGAATTACTTGAAGCATTTAAAAGAATCTGCCTGACCTGAAGGACAAGAAACTGCTCTCACAGCAAAGGGCAATGCCAGTAGCCTTCCCAGCATTATACTTTTGAAGTTTTGTGCTTTCTCTCTGGGTAAAAATACAGATGTGGGGCAGATGTGGAAAAGCTGCTTACATGTTTTGGCACAGCCAGGTCAAATGGTAGAGCCTAGTATTATTTTTCCCATTCTAGAAGGATGCCAGCAAATACACTCCTTCTAAAAGAAGCTTCACTAATAAGACTGCTCTGCTATTCCAACAGTATCCCTGCTATCTTAGATGTTTCTCCATTTAGTGGCTGCTATTTAGCTTGATGAAGTAACACCAGGAGGAAGACCTTGGCTTTGAGCAGACATATACCACTCAGACAATTTGCTGCTTTAAAGTTTAAAATCTGAAGCAGAAAAAGCACCAATATATCACCAAACCAAACATACTTCAAAGAATACTCCTCCAAATATGTTTTCCAGTAAGAAAACTCAGCAAGAGACAATATGTGATTTTTGTGTGATGAGGTTAAGGCAACCTAAAGACAATGCAAAAACCTTCCAAATACCCAGTGATATCACTTTCCTTTGCCACAAAGGAACATGTTCATATTTGTGTTAAAGAACCTGGAGGTACCTAGACAGCCTAAAGCAGTGTTTTCCAACCCAGACCACCTGAGCCAGAATCCCCAAGGGGAGAGGTGGCAAAACCTGGAATCAAACAAGGGCTCGGTGAGACTTTTTGCACACATTTGAGTAAGGCAGGCCTAAAAGCACTATCTTTCCATCCCGACAGGGATGGAGTTGTGGGGTAGGAAAGACAGCACAATTTAGGCCCTAGCCCACTGGTCTGGGGCTGGACAAATGCTAGCGAATAAAAGGTTCTTCAAAGGCTGGGCATGGTGGCTCAAGCCTGTAATCCCAGCACTTTGGGAGGTCGAGACGAGTGGATTGCTTGAGCGCAGGAGTTTGAGACCAGCCTGGGCAACATGGTGAAACCCTGTCTCTATAAAAAATACAAAAATTTAACCAGGAGTGGTAGCGCACACTTGTGGTCCCAGCTACTCTGGAGGCTGAGGTGGGAGGATCACTTGAGCCCAAGAGGTTGAGGCTGCAATAAGCTGTGATTGCACCATTCACTCTAGTCTGGGCAACAGGGCGAGACCCTGTCTCTCACATGCATACAAAAAAAGGTTCTTCAGGTGATTCAAATAAGCCAGTCAAGATAAAAAAACCTCTGGCTTTTCAAAGGAAAGACAGGGGACTTTGGACTAAAGAAGCACACCTGCATTTGCTATTGTTGTTATTTTTAAAAATATATAAGCTTCCAATGAGTCAAAGCTTTCATGGGTCCCTTCAGATGCCAAGTCTGAAAAGCCTACCACAGAATCTTTTTATTTTAAGAGTTGGGGACTCGCTCTGTCACTCGGGCTGCAGTGCAACGGCATGATCATAGCTTGCTACAGCCTCAAACTCCTGGGCTCAAGCCATCCTCTCGCCTCGGCCTCCCCAGAAGCTGGGACTACAGGTACGGCACCTAGCTAAATTTTTTTTTGTAGAGACAGGTCTCAAACTCCTGGGCTCAAGCAATCCTCCCCTCAGCCTCCAAAGCACTGAGATTATGGGCATAAGCCACCTCACCAAACCTACCATAGAATCTTAAGAGCCATTAGAGTGAGCTACATGGTTAGTGGCACATCTAGAATCAGAACCCAGTTCTGCCATCCCAGGCTCTTTTGCAGACAGACCTGAAGCAGGCACAGCAGCAGGAGGATACTGTATGGTACACTAAGAACACACATCTGCTAGGCCAGATGCCAATGGCAATACATCTATGTAACAGCAGGAAGATACTGTATGGTGTGTTAAGAACACACATCTGCTAGGCCAGATGCCAATGGCAATACATCTACGTAAGGAAGACTCCCCAGCCTGGCCGGCTTGGAGAAAAGGGATTCCATGAAAATGCCTATCCTTAGTTGAGTTCAAATAGTCATCTGCTCCCCATAAAAATCATGCTAAAAACCAGAGAACAAAAGGTTATGTAACAAGGGATCATCTAAATTTCTGCCATGCAGGGAAATATGTAAGGCCCTAAGCCTCCACTATGAAAGCAGGAAGTGACAGCACAGACGGTGTGGGCTCCGCAGCAGAGAGGCTTAGCTCTGAGCCAATCTGTTAGCTCAAATTCACAAGAAACTTACCCAGAATCTCCCAGGATGATAACCTTCAGCAACACTTTCTTCCTAGAGGTCATCCTTCAAACTAAAGGAGGAAAAGGAGAAATAACTGTTGAGTGTGATGGAAACACCAAGGCAAAACACCTCCCTTGCACAAACGTCTTAGCAGCCCCGAGAGTGCGGGGCCCTGAGCCTTCCTGCTAGTTATCTTCTTTCCACCCAGGGGGCCCTGACAAAGAACAGATCATTCACCAGAACTCTGGACCCAAGAGCTAGGCAGAATAGCACAAGAGGGCGATCCGGCCCCTGTAAGCTGCTGGAGAGAATGTATTCTCTTGCTTGGGTGGCGGATCAATTGAATGGATCGGCAATTTGAACTAATGCTCCAACTTACTCAACAGCTTGGTCCTTGCTTCATTCAGGTCACTGCTTCAGTATCACTTTCTCAAAGAAGTGATCGCTTTATCTAAAGCAGCATAACCCCTCATTTGCTCTCTATCCCATTACTCTGCTTGCTTTTTCTTCAGAGCACTTACCATTAATTGACATTTTTATGTACTATGTTAATCTGTTCTCTCCCTTTTCTAATAATCTCCATGAAGACAGTTTTATTCCCCATTGTATGCTCAACACCAAGTAGAAATTTATTAAATGTTGGGTACCGTCTGAATAATACTTGACTCTGCAGCTCTACGGACTACCCTTTTCCAGAAAATCTTTCAGGCAGCCTTGTCTACTCATGACCAGAAGATGTGAAAAATGCCTGATCTCTGCTCAACTGTCTTCTAGGACTTGCCACAGCATGGTCTATCTACTCATCAAGATAGGGCTCCTGTCGTAATTGCCTCTCATTTGCGAGGGTCTGACTCAGTGACTTCCAGAAAATGAATGGGACTCAGAAGAACTACTTGTTAGTTTCCTCTTTAACCACCTAACTTTTGAAGGCAAGGCTGACAGCAGTGCCTACAGTGGGAGTGACTTAAGCAGCAGATACGAACCCAGGCCACAGGGATTTCTACTCTGGTTTTGCCACTTATTAATTTAGCTAAATGACCTTGAGCCAGTCATTTAATTTCTCTGTTGGAATAGGGAATATAGAGATGATAGCTCTTATGTCCTAAGAATGCTGTGAAGACCGAATGAATAAAATGCTCAGGACAGTGACTAGAAAACAGTAGATGATTAGTAAATACTGGCTACTACCATCTTAAGGTATGCCAAATACAGAGATGAGTAACAGAACACAGAGTCCAGAAGACAGTGAGAGAAGCAGCAGGTCACAGCTCCTAGGCAAGGTTATCCAGTTATCCCCCTCTTTCCAGATGCTTGGCTGTCAATTGTTCTTTTTCTCAACAGGTGGTATTACACCCAAGACCACTAACTAAAAGGAAGTATCAGACCTGACTACTGTCCTACAGGGCAGGATTTGGTAACAAGGCCTACGCTCTTGAAAGTGACCATCCTCGATGGCTTCAGAGTCTGTTTCTGGCTACAAGAACACTATGAGAATAGAAGCCAGACTAGAGGATGGTTTGCTAGGCAAATACCCCAGGTCCCATGACCTACGCAAAGGGTCAAGCTGTTTCTCTGCCAAAAGCCTCATGCCCATGGCTGGACTGTGAAGACACTGTTATCTCAGCCCACCAGCATTTATCTAGGAAGTTCTTACTAGTGCTAGTTAGGGGCAGTATAAGATGACTTGGAGTTCTGTCTTCCATGATAATCAGCACTGAGAGGTATACCCCAAACTATTCATTATATGTGGAGCCCCACTATTCCCCTACCTTTCTCCCCAGGGACTGCTTTGACTGGTCAAAGTTTAAATGTCACACTCTAAAGTCTGGTATCACATTTCAAGATAGAGATCAGATGATGATAGTGGTGGCAAGTTTCAAATCGAAAGAAGGGGAGGCTGAGGCAGGCGAATCATGAGGTCAGATTTTGAGACCAGCCTGGCCAACATGGTGAAA
>NW_012116377.1:4669534-4671113 GCF_000951035.1 Colobus angolensis palliatus
CAGCACTTTGGGAGGCTGAGGCAGGTGGATCACTTGAGGTCAGTAGTTCAAGACCAGCCTGGCCAATATAGTGAAACTCTGTCTCTACTAAATACAAAAAAAAAATAACCAGGCATGGTGGTGCGCACCTGTAGTCCCAGCTACTCGGGAGGCTGAGGCAGGAGAATCGGTTAAATCCAGGAGGCAGAGGTTGCAGTGAGCCGAGATCATGCCACTGCACTACAGCCTGGGCGACAGAGCAAGACTCTGTTTCAAAAAGAAAAGAGATAAAAAGATGATAAAAGGATCTGCAAAGATATTTGGAGAATATTTATGAAAGTGACTGATTTTGAGAATGGGAAAAGGGATTTGCATAACTTGCTTTGTTAATACGTTTCACTGGTGTACCGATGTTGTTTAATAATATTAAAAAGAAAAGAAACAGGAAACACACTTCAACCTCCACACTCCCACATGACAGAATTCATGTTTGTTTCCTTCCCTTTGAGTCTCTATCCACATGTGTCACAAAGCAGTGACCATGAGGCCACCTTACGTCTTAATGTCTAATACCTCTGAGTGAATTAAGCATTTAAATAGCCGTTCCTGCTCTTTATTTATTAATATAACAAAAATTTGGAAAAAATGCTGTAATCTGTGGGATTACTTCCTTGAGATAAAGCAACACCTATGTGGGGGTTGAGGGGTGGGTAGATCTTCCTAGATTCCAACTCATAAGACTATCACAGGCCATATTTGGCACAAGTCCACTGAGAAGGACTGGGACAGAGACACAGCTGGCAGGCAGGGCAGTGGCAGGTCATCAGCAGCAGAAGTTCTTGCAAGAGTCCATACAGAAGATGGCTCAGGCACAGGGAGACTGTGTTGACTCAATACTTTGACTTAGAACGCTCAATCTTGGGGGTGCCAGTATCTCTTTTGACAGCTCCTTAGGCTCCCCATAAGGACATCCCCAGGAGAGTCACTGTGTTCCATGAAACAAAAGCCTGGTGGCCCATCAGGTATCCATGGCTCTTTCCTGTCCAAATGTAATTTACCAACCAGAGGACATTTTACCATAAGGAACATGCCCAGCAACAAATGTGACATTCTGCCTTATCTAGCTCCCAGGGAAACAGAGCTAGAAAGTTAAACAAAGGTCAAATTCTCATGCAAGGAAAGGATTTTGTCAACTGTAACTCACGGATACTGTTTAGGGATGGGATTACTGAGTCAAAAGCAAAGTTTTGGCCAGGCGTGGTGGCTCACACCTATAATCCCAGCACTTTGGGAGGCTGAAGAGGGTGGATCGCCAGAGGCCAGGAGTTCGAGACCAGCCTGGCCAACATGGTAAAACACTGTCTCTACCAAAAATACAAAAAATTAGCTGTTGTAGTGGTGGGCATCTAATCCCAGCTACTAGAAAGGCTGAGGCAGGAGAATCGCCTGAACTCAGGAGGCGGACGTTTCAGTGAGCTGAGATCACACCACTGCACTCCAGCCTGGGCAACAAAAGCAAAAAAACTGTCTTAAAAAAAGAAAAAAGCAGGCCGGGCGCGGTGGCTCAAGCCTGTAATCCCAGCACTTTGGGAGGCTGAGA
>NW_012116377.1:4671882-4683964 GCF_000951035.1 Colobus angolensis palliatus
TTTTTTTTTTTTTTTTTGAGGTGAGGAGGGGAGGCTGGGGAGAATTTAATTAAACAATTCCATTTTTATTCATAAAAATAAATAAATACACAAGAAATGTCCCTTCCCCTAAAACACTAATGACAAGAGACTTGCCTTTACAGTCTTGGAAAGTATGCTATAAAAATACAGTATTAACAGTGAGGTGCTGGAATAGGACTAAACCGATCAAGGAAAGGGACACCAAAAATGGAACAATTTTGACAAATATGGCATTATAAAATTCAGTGGCAAAAAGATGAACAATTCACTAAATGGTAAGAGTCAAAAAAATTTTGGTGAGAATTAAGATCTCTACATCACCTCTTCCAAGAGAGTCCCAAAGGAGTAAAGATTTCAATGTAAAAATGGTTACACATGAAGCAGAAAGGAATACACACAAATATTAGTAAGTTGTTCCATGTGGTGGGATTACAAAGGTTTCTGTTTCCTTATACTTAACTGTGACTCTCAGAGGAGCACATTACCTTTACACTCAAACAGCCACCTCCATTTTGGAGAAAAACGTTAATCTGTTGATTTTTTCAGATAAATTTCTGATGATAAAAATCTCCATTCATCATGCAAGACAAATTACACTTAAATGCAGGTTTTCATCTTCACTCAGGGCTTGCTAAGGATTTCAGAGTTATTGCAAATGGTACTAAACAGCCGATCCTAAGAATTCCACATCTTCTTTCACCAGGACATTGATGGCTTTAAACTGGCAAAAGTTAAAAGGTATATTTTTGTACTTAATGCTCTCCAAACAAGAATGGGACAGGTGCGGTGGCTCACGCCTGTAATTCCAACACTTTGGGAAGCCGAAACGGGTGGATCATGAGGTCAGGAGATAGAGACCATCCTGGCTAACACGGTGAAACCCCATCTCTACTAAAAATACAAAAAATTAGCCGGGCGTGGTGGCGGGCGCCTGTAGTCCCAGCTACTCGGGAGGCTGAGGCAGGAGAATGGCGTGAACCTGGGAGGCGGAGCTTGCAGTGAGCCGAGATCATGCCACTGCACTCCAGCCTGGGCGACAGAGCAAGACTCTGTCTCAAAAAAAAAAAAAAAGAATGGGACACTTGTTAGAAAAGAGCCAGGCGTGGTGGCTCACACCTGTAATCCCAGCATTTTGGGAAGCTGAGGCAGGTGGATCACGAGGTCAAGAGATTGAGAAATCCATCCTGGCCAACATGGTGAAACCCCATCCATACTAAAAATACAAAAATTAAGCTGGGCAAGGTGGCATATGCTTGTAATCTCAGTTACTTGGGAGGCTGAGGCAGGAGAATCGCTTGAACCTGGGAGGTGAAGGCTGCAGTGAGCCGAGATCGCACCACTGCACTCTAGCCTGGGCAATAAGAGCGAAACTCCATCTCAAAAAAAAAAAAAAAAGCCAAAAACAAAATACACTAAATGCAACTTTTGCTACAAGAAGCTGCCCAAGCAGAGTTAGCTTCAAAATGTCCACCAGCAATTTCTGCTTTTGTTATCAATTTCTATTTCCATCTTCATGGATTTCTGAAGACTGAAATTATTTTGTAAAAACCTGTGGCCAGGCATGGTGACTCATGCCTGTAATCCCAGCACTCTGAGAGGCTGAGACGGGCAGATCACTTGAGGTCAAGAGTTTGAGACCAGCCTGGCCAACATGGTAAAACCCCATCTTTATTGAAAATACAAAAATTAGCTGGGTGTGGTGCACACACCTGTAATACCAGCTACTCGGGAGGCTGAGGCAGGAGAATCGCTTGAATCAGGAGGCAGAGGCTGCGGTCAGCCAAGATCGCACCACTATACTCCAGCCTGGGCAACAGAGCGAAATGAAGTCTCAAAAAAAAAAAAACAGGCTACAAAGTTTGAAATTTGTAACTGGAAAACAGTTCTCTAAAGCACAGACTACTTCCTCTCACAGAAGAATTATGAGCCAGCAGAGTAGAAAGGAAGAAAGAGTTACATAAGGTCTCTGAGATCTGGTCCTTCAAGGAAAGCATTTTAGATAATTTCCATTATTAATCCATGTATATATTAACATCCTCTAAAAACTTTCTAGAAAAAGGTATATTCAGAACACCTTTCCTTCTGCCACCAAACCAAACCTCACCGGTGTGCATCGGAAGAAGCTCCTCAGAGCGAAACTACCAATATTTGTACCAGTATTTCAACAATGAAACAATTATTTCCTTCAAGTACAATGTTTCTCATAACAAATCAAAAGCTGGCATCTTCCTTTACTCACCTGCAGTCATCACCTTCTTCATCTATGCCACAGAGAAGCCAAATGGCCACATGAACAGACACAATAAGGAAACACCAGCAGATAAAAAGATCAAGAAAAATATTGTTCAAAGGCTTGGGCGAGCAGAGGTCAGTGGTCAGAAAGAGGTTAACCAGGAACGCACAAGGGTACCTAGGGGTAGGGCAAGAGACTGCTATGGTGAAAATGAGGAGAGCAGGGAAGGGCTAGGAAGTTGGGGGTCAGTTAGCAATTCAAAAGTCTGAATTCTTGCAGGTAGGTTAATAGCTCACGTGGAGGTGAAGGCTTTATGGTGTTGCAGTACCCAGGAATTGAAAGCAAAGTATAGTAGTCCCCACTTATCCATGGGGGATAGGCCCCAAGACCCCCAGTGAATGCCTGAAACACAGCAAGTAGCAAACTTGTCATCCTTCAGGACACACTGATGATGTTCACGTCTTCCACCTACAAATTTAATGCCTTTTCCATTGTAAGTAAGCACTCATCATACACTGTGCGTTTTACCTTTTGCAGTGTGAGGTGCCACAGCAAAACTAGCATGACTTTCTTTTTCCTTCTTCACAATTTCAAGGATAGAAAATATGTTCTCACAGATTTTAGCAACCTCAGCATACGATTTTTTCATTTTCCTTATTAAGTCAACAATTTTTACTTTTTCACTTCAAGAGTGTCTCTTTGGCATAACCGAATTGCTAGCATCTTGTGCTTTGGGATCATTATTAAGTCAAATATGAGTTACTTGAACACATGCATTGCAACATCGACTTGATAACCAAGACAGCTACTAAGTGACTAACGGGCAGGTAGCATCTATGGTGTAGAAACCCTGGACAAAGCGATGATTCACTTCCTGGGTGGGATAGCACAAGCTTTCATCAAGCTAATCCAAACAGCACGCAATTTAAAAATTATGGCAGGGTACAAGTAGCTCATGCCTATAATCCCAGAACTTTGGGAGGCTGAGGCAGGAAGACTGCTTAAGGCCAGGAGTTTGAGACCAACCTGTGCAACATACTGAAACCCAGTCTCTACTAAATATTTAATACATTACCTGGGCATGGTGGTACACTCCTGTGAGTCCCAGCTACCCGGCAGGCCGAGGTGGGAAGATGGCTTGAGCCCAGGAGTTTAAGGCTCCAGTGAGCTATGATCGCTCCACTGCCCTTCAGCCTGGGTGACAGAACAACCCTCTGTCTCAAAAAGCAGACAAACAAAAAGAAACTTAAGAACAGTATTTCTAGAATTTTCCAGTTAACATTTTCAGACCACGATTGACTGCAGACAAAGAGGATTACTATATCTGCAAAGTCATCAAAACAGCCGTATAAAATGCAGGAGATGAAACTGAACCAGCTGTTATCACATCCACGGTCAGACAGCAACTAAGTGGCTGAGCTGGAATTAACAGGAGCGTCAGTCCAGGTCCTACCATGCCATTATGCAATACCAGCTCTCACCCAAAGGATTCTGGCTCGTGAGGGCTGGGACTTTTTTTTTTTTTTGAGATGGAGTCTTGCTCTGTCGCCCGGACTGGAGTGCAGCGGCCGGATCTCAGCTCACTGCAAGCTCTGCCTCCCGGGTTTACACCATTCTCCTGCCTCAGCCTCTGGAGTAGCTGGGACTACAGGGGCCCGCCACCTCGCCCGGCTAGTTTTTTGTATTTTTAGTAGAGACGGGGTTTCACCGTGTTAGCCAGGATGGTCTCGATCTCCTGACCTCGTGATCCGCCCGTCTCAGCCTCCCAAAGTGCTGGGATTACAGGCTTGAGCCACCACGCCTGGCTGAGGGCTGGGACTTTTAACAAGTCTTTTATGGCAATTCAGGCCTACACACCAAGTTTGGAAACCACTGATGTGAAGAGTTTACAACTACTGTTCTGATTTACGTGTTGTGCCTGATCCAAAACTGTAATGATAGCATTAGATATCTGAACAAATGCTAAAGGTTCAACAAAGCCATGGCAGTTAAACCAATTAACGTTCTATAGCTTGTTAACATTTTTAGTTGCTTGGTGTTTCCAAGTTGCCTGCCTGCAACAGCTGGGTCCTAACCACAGTTGGCTCTTCTGCTCCCCTGCACTGTTACCACCCTAATTATGGTATCGAATTGTAGAAAACTCACGAAGGTACTAAAGAATGAAGACAAAAAGCTACTGACAATTCCATCTCCCAGAAGCAATCGCTATTAGTATTAGAGTGTATGGCTTTCCAGTTTTCCTTCAAATGGTTGAGGTTATATATATCATGTATAACTTTGCATCTTATTTTTTCTACATTGAATATGTTACCATGTTGTTAAGGTTGCATGATATTCAGCACATGGGTAATCTCAAATTTTCCCTTGCTGCTAAGTATGCATTGTTTTTAAATTACGATGAGATGAACCTACATGTAGACTATCAGCATAATCTGATTAGACTCACAAATGTTTTAGTCACTCAGCATTTCTTGGATTAGTAGAATACATTTCATCCATGTGCTTCTCAGTCTGCTGATGGTCTTTGCCTACCCTGCCTACTAGAATGTGACTTATTGCACATATGATCTAAATATAGCACTGGGAAGGAAGCATCATAGGGATACGGAGTTCGGAAGTAGCAGGCTTCTGAGCAGATTCCAAAGTAACATTCCACACTTTCACCAGCACAGAACATGGGTAAATGTCTCTCTCCATCTCATTTTCTTCCAAGACTTCATGCTCTGTATATGACCATGAGAGAAGACCCAGCAGTCATCCTGCCCTCAAAACTGATAGACT
The DNA here is from genome assembly GCF_000951035.1 of Colobus angolensis palliatus. Taxonomy (NCBI): domain Eukaryota; kingdom Metazoa; phylum Chordata; class Mammalia; order Primates; family Cercopithecidae; genus Colobus; species Colobus angolensis. Next base: position 4,676,918 of record NW_012116377.1, read on the forward strand.
TCAAGGCTCAGAGTGAATGAAGTAGGCAAGCAATATTTGCTCATAAAGTTTTAGAGAAGGTCATGAGGAGAGACCGAGGGGAAGGGCAAAGGACTGCTATGCTGAAAATGAGGACAGCAGGTGAAAATGAGGCATCGAAAGTCACATACTACTACTGAACTGGACGTCAAGTAGAACAGCAGTGTCTGTTGTAGGCAGACTCTTTTCAACTTCCCAAACTGAGGAATCAAATTAGGGCCTGAATAGTGAAGAGCCCCTGAAACAGCAAGACATCATTACTGAATGCGCTTTGTGCCAGGCACTGTACTACAGACTTTACTGGGGCAATCTGTTTACTCTTCCAACAAACCAAGCCTATAGGGACACAATGAGAATCCCCATCTAACAGATGAAGAAAAAGAAGCTCATCAGCAGTCACTTGGTTTCTAAAAATACTCATTCTGGGGAGGGGGTAGGAATAGAAAGACCAGTAGTCTGACAAGGAAGGAGATGAGTGGACGGCTCTGGCCAAGCCGTTTTTGTGGAATAATGAAGTCATTTGGGGGCACTCAGGAAGTAGGCTATCAGTCTGTTCTTCCATTTAGAATTACCACCTCTAGGGGGAAACCCAGTAGGAAAAGATAGAAGCCTTCAAAAAGAAACATTAAGGATTTAGGGGGGCAGGATAAACACTTTCATTACAATTAAAATATCTACTGAGAGAAGTACATCAAGGAGCTGACCAAATCTTAAAATATTTTTTTTTTTTTTGAGACAGTCTTGCTCTGTCTCAGGCTGGAGTAAAGTGGCGCAATCTAGGTTCACTGCAACTTCCCCCTCCAGGGTTCAGGCAATTCTGCCTCAGTTTCCCGAGTAGCTAGGACTACAGGCATGGGCCACCACGCCTTTTTTTTTTCTTTTTTTTTTTTGATGGAGTCTCACTCTGTCGCCCAGGCTGGAGTGCAGTGGTGTGATCTCGGCTCACTGCAAGCTCCACCTCCAGATTCATGCCATTCTCCTGCCTCAGCCTCCCAAGTAGCTGGGACTACAGGTGCCCACCACCATACCCAGCTAATTTTTTCTGTATTTTTAGTACAGTGTTTCACCATGTTAGCCAGGATGGTCTCGATCTCCTGACCTTGTAATCCGCCCGCCTCGCCTCCCAAAGTGCTGGGATTACAAGTGTGAGCCATCGCGCCTGGCCTGTATTTTTAGTAGAGATGGGGTTTCACCATTTTGGCCAGGCTGGTCTAGAACTCCTAAATTCAAGTGATCTGCCCGGCTCAGCCTCCCAAAGTGCTGGGATTACAGGCGTAAGCCACCGTGCCCAGCCTAAAAAATTCTCTTAGTTTTTTTTATTTTCAAGAGACGGGTTTCACTATGTTGTCCAGGCTGGAGTGCAGTGGCTTTTTACAGGTGCAATCCCACTACTGATCAGCATAGGAGAGTTATTTGATCTGCTCTATTTGCTACCCGGGCCGGTACACCCTCCTTGGGCAACCTGGTGGTCCCCTGCTTCTGAGGGGTCACTGCACTAATGCTGAAGTTAATGCAGACACCCAAATGGTATAATGCACTAAAACCCAGAATTCCTGTGACTCAAGTCATCCTCCTGCCTCAGCCTCCTGAGTGGCTGGTACTATAGGTATGCACCACTGTGCCCAGATGCAAAAATTTAATTCTGTTCTCTCTTCTACAGAGTTAAGATGTTCCACTCCAGTATTTGGTAATCCTAGCTACCAGGGAGGCTGAGACAGAAGAATTACTAGAACCTGGGAGGTGGAAGTTTCAGTGAGCTGGGATTGCATCACTGCACTCCAGCCTGGGCGACAGAGCAAGACTGTCCCAAAAAAACAAACAAACAAAAAATTATGCCATGAATAGAACTCTTATGCCCCAGGACTACTAATCATTGTGTTATTAATCTTCTATATTAATCAAACATATACTAAGGGCAGAAGTAGATACGAGACTATAAGAAGAAATCATACCAAATGCAAAATGTAAACTACTACTGTGATCAAGTCATGTTAAGTTTACTTTAAGGGTAATTACCTTAGTTGGGAAAATTAGGGAAGGATTCCTCTGGGAAGAATTGAACCTGGATGTGAAGGGGGAAAAGGGAGCAAACAATTTTCCTTAAAGAACAGCACATGCAAGGCCTTATTTGGAGGGGGATATGAAAATGAGGTGCCTGAGTCAGATCACGCAGGACACAGTGGGCTGTACTAAGGTCCCGAAACCACAAAGTAATGAGAAGCCTGACTCGTGGAGATTTCTAAGCAGCAGTGTTCATCCTGCAGAGCCAGCGCCCTGCCTGCCTGCAGTGGGGAGGGGAGGAGACCCTGCGGTGGACAGTGAGGATGCTACTGCCACCTTCAGGCAAGAGAGGACTGCACTAGACCAGTGTGAAAGCAGAAGAGAATGGCGACAAAGTAAAGGTGGATGGCATCTAGTGATGGATTGGATTGGGATGGGTACGGGAAATGCGGGAAAACGCCAAGGAAGTCACCTGGGTTTATGTCTCACGGGACCAAGAGGATTTCTTAGATCAGGGAAGTCTGAAAAACAGTGAGGTGTTTCTTGGGGTGGAATTGTGTTTGATTTTAGACATGCTGTTTGAGATGACTCTCAACAAATCTATTTTTAAAGATACAGTGGTATTTAGTTATATTTAAGCTTCATTGTTAACTGAGGTAATACTAATTTGTGCTAGGATTTCATGGCTGAAGTCTATCTAGACACCTGTGCTAAATTGGGAATGTTACGTGTATTCACCAGACACGGAAAGCAAAAGAGAAGAGATGGCTGGACCTGCCATCTAGAGGTCTGCTGTCTGGAGGCCCAGATGACATAATCATGGCAAAGTACAGCAAAGGAGAGAGCACCAGCAGCAGAAATATTGAATGTTTTCAAAGGCAAGACTAAACAGCTGAATGTGCAACGCCTAAAAAAAAAGAAGTGTTCGGCATGTTAAAAATAACTGGTCAAAACATTTACTGGTTATCAATCCCTTAACAAGCTTCAAAGAAGTTCCTAGAAAGCATGCTGGAAAATGTTAAATGACTGAAATGAGAAAGAGCAAGATTGATGGGTCAGGTACAGAGAGCAGCTAAGCATCAGGGGGGTGGCGCAGTAAGTTATCTTGGCAGGCCAATGAAACAGTTGGGATGCAGGCACAGGGCCTGAAGACATAGATCCACCAAGGCTAGAGGCCTGAGCGGGCACATAAAAGCAGCCAGGTGAGGGAGACATCTAGTCTACCCTTCCAGTCCTTCTCCAGAATACACCTCGTTCCCAGCCATCACACGGCTTGTCTCAAGTGGGCTTGCCATTCCTCCCACAGGGTCCTACCTTACCCCCTAATGTAATGCCCTTTCTGCCCAGGAACCTGCTCATCTCCCTCAAACCCAAGAGCATCTGGGGCCCAGACACCTTTTTAAAAATCATACTTGAGGCCAGGCGCAGTGGCTCATGCCTGTAATCCCAGCACTTTGGGAGGCCGAGGCGGGTAGATCACAAGGTCAGGAGATCGAGACCATCCTGGCTAACACGGTGAAACCCCATCTCTACTAAAAATACAAAAATTAGCCGGGCATGGTGGCCTGCACCTGTAGTCCCAGCTGCTGGGGAGGGTGAGGCAGGAGAATGGCGTGAACCAGGGAGGCGGAGCTTGCCGTGAGCCGAGATCGTGCCACTGCACTCCAGCCTCGGCGACAGAGTGAGATTCCATCTCCAAAAGAAAAAAAATCATACTTGAATCAGACTACCTGTGTCTCTGCCTCTCATCCAAGTGGGGGTAGGGCAGGAGGAGGGCAGGAGGAGGACAGGGCAGGTGGGAGGAGTGTGTTGCGGGGGCGGGGAGAAATTCTCCTCCAAGGTATTCTCTCCTTCATCCCCAAATTCCTAATCCCAGTAGTGCCTGTGGTGCAAGGGCTTGGTAAACAATGGTACAGGGACAGTGGACATGCCCAGAGGCCAAGGAAGAGATGATGGGGAATGCCAGTCTGTCTTTGTTTAGATATATATTTTCGGGTCACTGCCTCTGTGAGAGTGCCATCTCTTAGGCTCCACTGAGGGCTGCAGATTCTTAGCATAACACACTCTCTTATTCAAATGAAGACTTTGAGCCTCTTGCCCATTATGACACCTCATAGGTACCACTAAGCAGGAAAAAGTGGGCTGACAATTCTGGCCAAGGAGTATTCTCTGAAGTACCAATAACAATAAATGTTACCTGGACTCTTACTTAAAAGGTACAGACATACTTCCTCATGCTGCTGACCTGTGATACTTTGGTGATAAACAGTTGAAGAGAGTAAACAAAATCTCGAGAGATTATACAAGACATAAAAAATGCCTGGGCACTTCCCCCATCCCCCCATTTCCAGGTTTCAGTAAATTCTGCTGACAGCCCTGCATCTTACTAGAGCCTACCATGGACAACAGAGGCATGCTGATGTGTGTCACAAGAAGGGGTGGCTAAGTATCAGAAGGTACAGTCACTTTTGCTGTTACTACTGGTCACAGCAGGCCTTTGTGCCATTAACACAGTGCTGTCCCTTAGAGCTAGCCCAGGGAGCCTATGTGGCACTATCAAAGGTAACCTCTCATGCTGCTTGTGAGGCTGGGAAAAAGGCACAGGGAGGAAGACAGCAAGCATTTGCATCCACGTGGGCATCACCCTGGATGAACCATGAGGGAGAATGGTTCTGGCATGTGCAGTGTTTGTCCATTCAGCTAAGGCTCAAATGGCAGTTTTTTCCTGAGAATTCAAGATTTACACAACTTGTCTAAGGCTCCACAGCTAGTTATGTGCAAGGTAGCAGGCCAGATTCTATTTTGTCCCATTCAAAGATGCTTAAGGAACTTGAGATCGCGGTCCCCATTGTAGTAACCAGAAGGAAATGCTCCCAAATGCTCAGGAAGAGTGCTGATTACACTGAACACTGGGAAAAGAAAGATGGCTAGAAATTGCCAAAACAAGATAATGGAAAGCCAACCCTCCGGTTTTAGGATCACAACCATGGGTTTTGTTTTTGAGATGGAGTCTTGCTCTGTCGCCCAGGCTGGAGTGCAGTGGTGCGATCTTGGCTCACTGCAACCTCTGCTTCCCAAGTTCAAGGGATTCTCCTGTCTCAGCCACCTGAGGAGTTGGGATTATAGGCAGGTGCCAGCACCCAACTAATTTTTGTATTTTGGTAGAGACGGGGTTTCACCACGTTGCCCAGGTTGGTCTCCAACTTCTGGCCTCAGGTGATCCAGCGCCTCAGCCTCCCAAAGTGCTGGGATAACAGTGAGCCACCGTGCCCGGCCACAACCATGGGTTGGTTTTCAATCCCACCTCAGATACATTCAGCTGCATGAACTGTTTTTTGTTTTTTGAGACAAAGTCTCTCCCTGCTTACCAGACTGGAGTGCAGTGGAGCGTGATCACTACAGTCTCGACCTCCGGGGCTCAGGAGATCCTCCCACCCTTGGCCTCTTGAGTAGCTGGGACTATAGGCACACGCTACCATGCCCAGATTTTCTTTTTTGAAAAAATATATGGTAGAAATGAGGTCTCTCTACATTGCCCAGGCTGGTCTCCAATTCCTGGGTTCATGCATTCTTTCCCACCTCAGCCTCCCAAAGTGCTGAGATTACAGGGATGAGCTACCCCATGTGGCAGCTGTGTGAACTGAAATGCCCCTCTGCTTCCATGTGAAAAATGAGAATCCTCCACAAATGAGATAATGCACAGAAAGCTCCTAGCATTCCATTTGACAAATGAAATATGAGTGGCTTTGTTATGAGGGCTTTTCTAACTTAAATGAAAAATATGCACTTAATCAACAAGTATTATTCCATCTTCCAAATCTCACTATTGTAGTCTCTCACACTAACTTCTAGATTTTTGCTATATCCATGTCAGTGCAGATACGTGTTTAATGTCTTGTTGTATTTCTAATACAAATTATGCATTCAGCTATATACTACCTAAAACTGCAGTGTGATCTGCATTGGTGTACTGCATCATACATTAACAGGGCAGTGGAGAGTCATATTTAGCATAAGACCCTTGTCATTTGAGGAAGATAAGGTCACAGAGACCTTTGCGAAGTCCTAATTGGCCAATACCAATTATTACAAAGGGCAAAAATGCCCTTTGTTAGAAGAAAAACAAAGCAGCACTGAAACATGGGCACTGGGTCACTAAGTGGCTCACTCCCATATACCAATTTGAATTCTTGCCTCCACTTTCACTGTTTTGCAGTGACCACATAGGCATATAGGCCCTAAGAACATGGGTTACCACTCATGATCCTATCCACTTCATGCTAGAATATCCCATGCCCTAACAGCCTCTTTCTGGGCCCCACTTAAAGCTTATCATGTGTTGCCATTTTAAATTCAGAAGCAGTAGTCACTGACCATGAGCTAGGGGGTAAACACACCAAATCCAGTTCAAACACTTGCCTGAGTGCCATGAAGTGTCCATTACTGAGCTAGGTGCTGGGGATGACCTCCAGACAAAACTGCAAATACTTTCTTACTTCAAAAGGGGGCCATCTCAGTTCTCTACAAGCTAGTAAGTACATGATTGTGTCCTGTGGCTTTGTAAGTGTTAAACTGGAAACCTCAGTGGCTATATTCTACTAGTTACTTCACAACTCCTTCCTGGACAAGGGCATCTACACAATTCTGAAACCGCCTCCAGAGTTGACAAAAAAGGCCTGCTGGGTTCTGGATAGAAATGTAGTTACAACAAAGCATTAATCAGAGTGCACTTTGGCCCCTTTCCTTGTTGCTACAAGTCTGATGTTTTGCAATCCCATTGTTCCTAGAGATAGGATTTCTAACATCAGGGTCATAAGGCTGTGTAAAAATTTGCGTCCCCACTGTTCCTACAGACAGTATCTCTGATATTAGAATCACAAGGCTTTTATTTAAGGATCGCTTAAGATGTGTATCAAGCCGGGCGCGGTGGCTCAAGCCTGTAATCCCAGCACTTTGGGAGGCCGAGACGGGCGGATCACGAGGTCAGAGGATCGAGACCATCCTGGCTAACATGGTGAAACCCCGTCT
>NW_012116377.1:4685414-4687415 GCF_000951035.1 Colobus angolensis palliatus
TTTTTTTTTTTTTTGAGACAGTGTCTTACTTTGTTACCCAGGCTGGAGTGTGCAGTGGAATGATTTCGGCTCACTGTAACCTCTGCCTCCCAGGCTCAAGTGATTCTTCTGCCTCAGCCTCCCGAGTAGCTGGGATTACAGATCCCCACCACCACGCCGGCAAATTTTTGTATTTTTAGTAGAGATGGGGTTTCATCACGTTGGCCAGACTGGTCTCGAACTCCTAACCTCAGGTAATCTTCCCGCCTCGACCTCCCAAAAGTGCTGGGATTATAGGCGTGAGCCACTGTGTCCAGCCCCACAATGAATCTTTAAAAGTCAATTTTATTTCAACTCTATATTCGTCAATATACTTGGTCCACAACACTGAAACATCACCTGGTTTCTGCCCAAACACTTTCAATAATGATTAACTTCCTCCTATGCAATGTTTCATCTTCAAACTATTCTAGTTGCAAAATGATGCAGGGAACTAGATTCTCTCTCTGTGTATTCTTCTCCCTGCCTTCTTCTGTGAGGCAGCAACGTACCAATCTAATCCTTCTCCCATGTGATATCCTACATTATTTGGAGACACCCAGTCTCTTGATCACCAAAACTGCACATCTCTGGTTCTCTCAACTCCTCTGCATGCAACATGGCTTCTAGATGCCTTAACTTCCTGGCTGCCTACCTCTGGCTGAATTAGGCTCCTTATATTTCTTTAAATGTCTGTATCTTTGTACAAGTACTATCCATTACTAAAACAGGTTGATGCTTTAAGAATGTCACATATGAAGAAAAACAGGATGACTGAGCATTTTATAAACTTCCAAAACTCCAAAAACTTCCTCAGTTCTGAATACTACTCATGGTAAGTATGATTAGCCTTCAGTGATTTTAACTGCCCAAGAAATATAACAACAGTTGGTTGATATATATATCAAGACTCAATTTATAACCCTCACTCATTTCATTACTGTAATCCCAACACTCTGGGAGACCGAGGTGGGTGGATCACAAGGTCAGGAGTTCAAGACCAGCCTGGCCAACATGGTGAAATCCCATCTCTATTAAAAATACAAAAATTAGCCAGGCGTGGTGGCAGGCACCTGTAGTCCCAGCTACTCGGGAGGCTGAGGCAGGAGAAGAACAGCTTGAACCCGGGAGGCAGAGGTTGCAGTGAGCCGAGATTGCGCCACTGTACTCCAGCCTGGGCGACAGAGCGAGACTCCATCTCAAAAAAGAAAAAAAAAGAAAAAGAAAAAGAAAAAACAAAAGTAAATTGTTTATCTGACCTTCTAAAACATCAAGAGAGACAGAATACCCAAACAAGCCAGTTTTAGCAGGCATGATAAGGAACTACCCTCTCCTTTAATCCTTACAAAAAAGTAACCTAATGTTAACCAATCAGTTATCTTTCAATTATTGTTTTCTTGTTCCCACCTTACAAAGTCCATTCTTCTGCGACTGTCCACTGGGAGTTTTCATCCTATTTTATATAATGGAGGCTGCCCGGATTCACAAACTGCAAATAAAAGCCAACTAAGATCTTTAAATGTGTTGTAATTTTGTCTTTTAACAGATATCATATCAAAAAGAACTATCCCTAGAAGGATTGACAAATTGGACTGCATCAACACTAAGAGCTTCTGCTCTTCCAAAAACACTATTAATAGAATGGAAAGACACAGACTAAGAAGATATTTGGAAATCACATATCTGACAAAAAGACTTGTAATCAGAATATACAAAGAACTCTCAAACACAGTAAGAAAAAAACCAACCCAATAAAATAAGTGGGCAAAAGATCTAACAGATACTTCACCAAAGAATAAGCAGGTGAAAAGATGTCTGTTCAACACTGCTACTCTTTAGGGAAACACAAATTAAAAACATAATGAGACACCATCACACACCTTTTAGAAAGGCTAAAAAATATTTTGGCCGGGCGCGGTGGCTCAAGTCTGTAATCCCAGCACTTTGGGAGGCCGGACGGGTGGATCACGAGGTCAGGAGATC
>NW_012116377.1:4687485-4692710 GCF_000951035.1 Colobus angolensis palliatus
GAGGTGGCGGGCACCTGTAGTCCCAGCTACTCGGGAGGCTGAGGCAGGAGAACGGCATGAACTCGGGAGGCGGAGCTTGCAGTGAGACGAGATCCGGCCACTGCACTCCAGTCTGGGTGACAGAGTGAGACTCCATCTAAAAAAAAAGGAAAGGCTAAAAAATTTTTAAATGACCATGTTGTGTTAGCAAGGACATGGAGCAGATGGAACTCCCGTACACTGCTGGTGAGAATGTGAAATGGAAAACCATTTTAAAAGTTAGATATATACTTTTGGGTGATGAAAATGTTCTGGGCCGGGTGCGGTGGCTCATGCCTGTAATCCCAGCACTCTGGGAAGCTGAGACAGGCAAATCACTTGAGCCCAGGAGTTTGAGGAAATCCTGGGCAACATGGCAAGATCCTGTCTCTACAAAAAATACAAAAATCAGCTGGGTGTGGTGGTGTACACTTGTAGTCCCAGCTCCATGAGAGTGAGACTCTGTTTCCTTAAAAAAAAAAAAAAAAAGGAAAGAAAGAAAAAAGGAAAGGAAAGGAAAAGAAAGGGAAAGGAAAAGGAAAAGGGAAAGGAAAAGGAAAGGGAAGGTGAAAAGAAAAGGTTCTGTAATTAGATGGTGACAGTTGTATAACCCTGTGAATATTTGAACTGTACACTTTGGGCGAAGTGTCTCACGCCTGTAATCCCAGTACTTTGGGAAGCTAAGGCGGGAAGGCTGAAGCTGGGAGTTTGAGAGCAGCCTAGACAACAAAGTAAGACACTGTCTCTACCAAAAAAAAAAAATTTAGCCAGGTGTGGTGGCGTGTGCCCTTAGTTCCAGCTACTCGTGGGGCTGAGGTGGAAGGATCACCTGAGCCTGGGAGGATGAATGTGCAGTGAGCTGTGGTCACACTATTGCACTCCAGCCTGGGCAACAGAATGAGACCCTGTCTCCAAAAACAAAACAAAACAAAACAAAAAACACACATTTTATATAGGGGAATTTTATGATGTATTAAGTATTTTAACTTTTTAAACAAAGTTAAAGCATATGCCTACCATATGCCCCAACCATTCCCCTCAGAAACAGTTACCTACCCAAGGGAAACGAAAACACAGATCTAGACAGAGACTTGTGCACCAGTGTTCACAGAAGCTTTTGTTGTAACAGCCAGAAATGTCAATCAATCCAAATGTCTATCAACAGAAAAGCTAATCGAATTGTGATATAGCTATACCATGAAATACCACTGAGCTACAAAAAGGAATGAACTACAGATACATACAGCACAGATAAAATAATAATGTCGAATGAGGCCAGATACTCCCCCACCCAATAAATACACAGTATATAAAGTATATATACAGATTCCACTTATACAAAATACCAGAAAATGCAAACTAGAAAGCAGATCAGTGGTTACCTGGAGAGGGGTAAGGAAGGGCAGCAGGCAGGAGGGCGAATTACAAAGAAATACTGGGATACTTCAGGGTAATGGATTTGTTCATTCCCTTGATTGTGGTGATGGTTTCACACAATACATACCATCTGTGAATGGTATGTATTCATATGTACATATGTCAAAACTCAAAGTGTACAGTTTCAACATGTATGGCAATTATATTTCAATCAATGAAGCTGTTCTTTAAAAAAAAAAAAAAAAAAGGTATAGTCAGAGGCCAGGAGGCTGCAAATATCTAAGGGGACGACATGGAAGAAGCAGCCACTCCGCATTGCCTCAGTTCTCACTGCATTCACGATTGCTGAATCTGGATTCCAGCTTCAGCTTTTCTTAATTCTCTGCTGCAAATGTCTGCCTTGTGTTATGTTAGCACCTGAAGTCCCATTAGACAGAAACCTTCCACTTACCCCATCCGTCCTTCCCAAGAGAGAAACACCACCTCCTGTTCTCATACCCAAAATCACTTCCTATGTACCTTTACCCCAACTATCACATCTGGTTTAGCCCTAGCCATACAAATCTTTCCCTAACCTCTTTACATTTCCACAATCCTAGTTGCATTATTACTTCTTGACTCCTGATTTACTTCCTTACCCCAGACTCCCTTCACTCTACTCCTGCTTGCTTTGCTACACACAGGAGCAGCTACTGAAAGCCAAAGCTCCTTGGGCTAATTCCTCAGGCCCTCCAAGATCTTGGCCCCACATCCCTTCCGAGGCTCCCACAGCTCAGGTCTGTGTGTTTGCTTGCTACACTTCACTTCCTCTTCTATCTTAAACCTGTCTTGCCACACTTTTCCGACCCCCAGATCCCAGAAGGGGCATCCCTCTTGTATTCTGTGACTCAAACCCAGCAACTCCTCAGGAGATTAGCTGCAAACACCTGACTGAAGGGACAATTCAGAGCAGAGGCTGAGCCCTCGGATTTTAAGTCAAATCTGAATGCCAACACGCAGCAGGGTGAAGCAGCATCATGTACTAGGCATGAGGGCTGCAGCAAGAGATGGTATCAGGGCAAATCAGACCCTACTGTTGGTCAAAAGAAAGGAGAATCCACTTCATACCAACTAGGACCACTAGAATAAAAAATAAAAATAAAAATAAAAAAATAAAAATAAAAAAAACAGATAATGAGTTTTGACGAGTATGTGGAGAAATTAGAACTCTTCTACACCGCTGGTGGAAATATAAAGTGGTGCAGTCATTTTGGAAAACAGTCTGGCAGTTCCTCAAAGAGTTAAACATATGACCCAGACCAAGCACGATGGCTCATGTCTGTAATCCCAGCACTTTGGGGAGGCTGAGGCGGGTGGAATACTTGAGTCCAGGAGTTCAAAATCAGCCTGGGTAACCTGGTGAAACTCTATCTCTAAAAAGCAAAAAATAAAGAAAAACAAACACACATAATCATTCCTATGGGATCTGCTCTGCCATCTCTATAAAAAATAAAAAATAAATAAAGAAACAAACAAACAAAAACGTATGATCATTCCTATAGGATGTGCTCTGCCAGTGTAGACAGTGATCTTTGGTTCAGGAGCTGCTTTCTCTTCCCCCAAGAAAATCATGGTTGACTTTTGATTTTTATTTTCAAACCTTCTTGGCAGTTGATTTTAAAATCATGAACCCAGAAAAGAACCATACAATAAATTTAGTCCAATTTTATGCCTTCTGCCCTAGTGAAAGACTCGTCTTCTGTTTCCCATGACAGTGGTTACCCAGGACTTCTTGGGTGTCCTAATTTATTGTTGAGTAACTGGTATTTACTTGGTTTCACTGTTTGAAACTTACTGTGACTGGTTCAGATTCTGTCCTCTGGAGAGATGCAATTTGGCAAACATACTGATTTTATATGTTGAGGGTGCCATGTTTGAGTCCCTATATTCAGTGAAGTACATCAGAGTTTGTGTTAATTTTTACATTAGTGCACATCTAAGTAGAGGGGCTGCTCTGGTCTGAATGTTAATGTCCCTGAAAAATTTGTATGTTGGAGCCTAAGGCCCAAGGTGAGAGTATTAAGAGGTGAGGCCTAGCCAGGTGCAGTGGCTCACGCCTTTAATCCCAGCACTCTGGGAGGCTGAGGCAGGTGAATCACCTGAGGTCAGGAGTTTGACACTAGCCTGGTCAACATGGTGGAACTCTATCTCTACTAAAAATAACAAAAATTAGCCGGGAGTGGTGGCACGCGCCTGTAATCCCAGCTGCTCAGGAGGCTGAGGTAGGAGAATCACTTTAACCTGGGAGGCGGAGGTTGCAGTGAGCCAAAATTGCGCCATTGCACTCCAACCTGGGCAACAAGAAACTTTATCTCAAAAAAAAAAAAAAGAGGGGGTAGGGCCTTTAGGGGAGTGATTAAGTCAGGAAGGGGAGGGACCTTGTGAATGGGACTAGGGCCCTTAGGAAAGTGGCTGCAGGGAGCCACCTCGCCCCTTCCACGATGTGAGGACACATAAAAGGAACCATCCAGAGTGTGACCCTCACTAGACAGTGAATCTATTGGAGCCCTGATCTTGGACTTTCTCAGCCTCCAAACTGTGAGCAATAAACTTCTGTTGTTTACAAATTATCCAGTCTAAGATATTTTGTGACAACAGCCCAAAGGAACTAAGACAAAGAGGTTAACTGAAGATTTAAGGGATTTCTTCATTTTAGGAGGTGTTTAATTGTATTATTTGAGTTGAATTAGCAAGAGTAATGGTAAGTTGATTCAGTAAGAGTATGGGTAAGTGTAAGAAGCAGGGATGGTGAGGAAGGACAGGAAGGTCACTCGACTTAAACACAGTATCGCTGGCAGAGGAGAGGTAGAAAAGGCAAGGGTACTGGACAGGCACTGATTCTGGCACAGTGAGAAAGTTGTGGGTAGCAAAGCTATTACAAGACAGAAATGTGGTATGTGGTCAAGGCTGTCACTGCACTACTCATCACTCACACTGAGGTGACTGGGAGGAGCCGGGGAAGGACAGAGAGGAGTCACAGGGAGCTCATTTCCAGCCCAGCTAAATGGGAGGGAAAAGGCTGCCATCTCTGTGGCAGAGCTCACAGCTTCTCATCTGTCCTCTCTTTTGACCTCTGTAATCCTGCCAGGCCCAGATTATTTTGCTCACTTGTTGCTTGCTCTCCTGAAATAATCTGATGAACAAAACAATTTCATTAAAGATGAATGAATACTTCTAACAATAACTCCTCACTCTGAAAATAGGTAGGTAGAGGAAAACAATGTATCCTGTCTTTTAAGTAGGAACTGCATTAGTTGAAAAGGAGGGGGGGGGAATCTAACAGGTGAATGCCAGTAGAAGGAATATATTTAAAATGATTGAAATAAAAAATAATTTTGCAATATTTAATAAAGGGATTCAGGTAAAGATCGTAAGTGATACCATAGGTGAAAGATGGGCGGGAAACTTAAAGATCCACGTGGCGCCAAAGTATTACCCCACAGAGCACTTCCTAATCACACAGGAATGGGTGTAGGGCAAGGAAAAGTATCTTTACAATGCAGTGATATGGCTGTGACTACCTTAATACCATGATTAAACTTACTATCTCTAATAGTGGAACAATCAGACATTATGAGGTACCTAATGAAGTATTCTTGTTTAAAATATATAAGCTAGGGCGGGCGCAGTGGCTCACGCCTGTAATCCCAGCACTTTGGGAGGCTGAGGCGGGCAGATCACGAGATCAGGAGATTGAGACCACCCTGGCTAACATGGTGAAACCCCGTCTCTACTAAAAATACAAAAAAAAAATTAGCCAGGCACAGTCCTGATACTTGGGAGGCTGAGGC
>NW_012116377.1:4692975-4698353 GCF_000951035.1 Colobus angolensis palliatus
TATTCATATATATTATATTTATATATATAACATACATATGAAAGCTAAATGTACTCAAGCCTTCAGACCTAACTTCCACTTCACAAGAAAGAGTGGGGATGGAGAAATACATCAAACATCAAAAGCTGCACCGAGACAAACCTAGAATATGGAACACTCTGTTAGGACAACTGGCTTGATCTTTCCAAAAGTAAAGATAATGACAGAAAAAGGGAAGGAGGGACCACATTCTAGATTAAAGGACTTGAGAGCATTTACAGGTGAAGTATCATGAGGTCTAATTTACTTTGTAGTAGTTTAACCAAAAGAAGAGATAAAGCAAATACAGAAAAATGCTAACTGTTGAAAGTAGGTAGGAGAGTGTATCTTTTACACTGAGTCTCTTTGCTTTGTGTATTTTTGACATTTTTTCAAAATCAACTGTAACAGCTATTCCATATTAGAGGAGGAGTGGCTTTCTGAACAGGACAGTTGGGGCAGAAGCTCTCATTGGATCCTAATCTAGCTAAACAGATTCTGCTTCTAATCTCCACCCTCAGGCTCTCCCACTGGAGTGGGGTCCAGGTAACTTCAACAATTAGAAATGCCCCAAACCAAACCTTCCAAAGTACTTCAGGTTTGTTTGACCAGTAACTCACCCCATCTCACTCCCCACTCCCAGAAGGCACTCAATACTCATTGAGATTTAAGTAATCCTTCAGGTCTTCATATAATCACTTCCATTTTAGGGGTCATGGTGGGAAGTAGGGGGTGATAAGACTTGAGGAGGTTAAGAACTGTCACGGTGAGCGATCTGATTATAAAGAATAAATAACAGTTTGCTTGGTTAACTGTGTTGGGGGAGGAGAGCTTAAAAGGGAATGGAACATTTAGTAAACATTCCTTCCAATTCCTTGGGAAGAGTTAGCAGGAACCCTTAAAGTTTCCACTTTTCTTTTCCCTTGTCCCACCTCCTTAGCCTTTTTCATGTTTAATCTTCACACAGGAAAGTCTATCTGTAGCCTAGAACAAACTGACCCCATAGTTCAACACTGTCAGCAGAATTCCCCTCCGGGTTTTCAAATTTATTCGCATAAAGTTATAGAAACTATTCCTATATAAATTACTGTGGTAAAATATATATAACAATTACCTTTTTCACCATTTTTAAGTGTATATTTCAGCGGCATTAAGTACCATAAAGTTTATTTTTGTTTTACAATAGATTTAAAATCCCACTTTAAGATAACTGGCAAAATATGCAAACATGGTGCCAAGTCCAGGGGGAGGAAATGTAAAGGCTCCACACCTTCTGCACAGTTAAGTGCACCATAGACATCTTGATGGGGCTGGTGCCAGTTTGGCAGGCACAAATATAAATAAAAACATTAAATGCTTGGTTGCTTTTCAGTAATGCCTAAAGTAGTCTTATTCACATCCCTATTTCAATGTTAATTAAGTTATATACAATCACACTCTGTCCCTGTAATTAAACTAAAATTCCTTTTCAAAACAGGATTTATAGGCTGACAGGTGCTGCTCTAGAGGAGAGGTGCCTTTTTCCAGAAGGCAAATCTATCTGTGGCAGAGAATTCAGTCCTGAAGATCTAAATAAAGGACTGTTAACTCAGAGGTCATGCCAATCTGGACACAGACCTTGGTACATAAGGCCTGTTCAGAAGCTGGTGATCTTAGCACAGATTCATTTCCCAAGCACCTGCACCAGCCCAACTGCTAGAGATGCAAAGATGACCCAGATAGGCTCCCTACTTCAAGTTTGGTTTAAGGAAACCCTAGATAAGCAGACAGGAAAATGGCAATATATGTGTGATGTCATAGGAATAGTCAAGACTTCATCCTCCAAGTGGGATGGGGGGGGGTATAGAGGACTTTGACTATGGTTTGCTGTATTTTATGTTTTGAAACAATGAGTATGTATGACTTCGTAATCAAGAGAAACTCTCAACACAAAATAAGGGGCTAGAGATGATCAGGAATCTAATCCATTATATGAGGGCTTAAAGAACGACTCCCAAAGAGGATACCTAGATGTTGAATCCTCAACCGGGTACAGAGATTATCTTCGAAGAATAAAGGCCAGAATTCTAACATGGGGAGGAGGCAACAGGCTAAGAAACCCCAAGAACAGCTGTGCTTACTTTTTATACACTTATGCCAAGGATTTGGGGGCTGGAAAAATCTGACTCCTCGGTACTCTTGCTTCTACTTAGCTTTAGAAACAAATTCGTGCGTCTGTACATTTCCATCCTTATCTGTGAGAAAAGCTTCCTCTCCACCTCTTAGGGTTGTAGGGAGGATTCCACAGGCAAATGGGTGATGATGCTTTTTAAGGGATAAAACACTTTACATAGGTCTATACCTTAACTGAAGTCGCTATGGGACTGGCAGTGAAATGACATGATTTTGCCTAGGTACCCCTACAAAGAGGATTTGACCAGAAAAGATTTCAAGGTCTACACTAGTTCCATATGTTTATAACTCAGTTTAAGCTACAGGCTGAGTGTTTTTCTGTAGCTCTTGCTAGCCAAAAACCTATCCACCTTACACTTCCAGGCTTGGCCTCTGTTATGCTTGCTAGATGAATTTCCTTGCTTCCACACAAAGGCTTGACAATCAACAGACGGTTAGGTGACAGCACTGACCTTATTGCTCATCCCAGTGTATCTAAGGGGTACTCACAAACCAGCTATTAGCACTCTACATTGTAGGAACTGTTTGTGAAACAGAGATATGGAAAAGATCAATATAAGAATCCTCCAAGATAAAACCTATCTCTGGGAAAAAGTGACTCTATTACTGCTGTAGTATCTGGGCTCTCCAGAGATAAACGGGACCAATAGATTACACATAAAGAGAGTTATTACAAGGAATTGGCTCACAGGATTATGTAGGCTGAGAAGTCCCATGACCCGTAGCCGGGAGGTCTGAGAATCAGGAGAGCTGACGGTGTTAAGCTCTAGTCGGAGCCTCAAGACCAGAGGGCAAAGAACACCTATGCTCTACCTCAAGCATGGTCAGGTGGAGAAAGGAACACTCTCCTGCTCAGCCTCCTTCTCCATTTAGCCTCCTGTGGATGAGGCTTACCCACGCTGGGGAGGCAGTCACCTTCACTCAGTCTACCGAATCTCATCCAGAAACACCCTCACAGACACATCCAGAATGTTTAACCAAATATCTGGGCATCTGAGGCCCAGTCAAATTGACTCATAAGTCATCATCAAGGCTGGGCACGGTGGCTCATGCCTGCAATCCCAGCACTTTGGGAGGCCAAGGCAGGCAGATCACCTGAGGTCAGGAGTTAGAGACTGACCAACATGGAGAAACCCCATCTCCATGGTGACTAAAAATACAAAATTAGCTGGGTGTGGTGGTACATGCCTATAATCCCAGCTACTTGGGAGGCTGAGACAGAAGAAATCGCTTGAACCCGGGGGGGCAGAGGTTGCGCCACTCCACTCCAGCCTAGGCAACAAGAGTGAAACTCTGTCTCAGGAAAAAAAAAGAAAAAAAGTCACCATCATACACGGGCACATATGAAAACCTAACAGAGCTTACTTGAGGTTCAGGTACCATGGGGTGTTGTAATGCCCAAGCAAAAGCTGAGACCTTCAGGCTGAGGAGGAAGTGCTAAAGAACAGAATGTCAAAGGTTTCGCAACACTTTGCTTCTATTTCAAAAGCTACATTCCTGCAAAAGGGGTGTAAAGTGACTAAAACGGAAAACCCATTCTCAAACTGGGCCCACAAGATCTTGGCACAATAGCTGTCCGCCTGCCTCACAAGATCACCCAGTGCACAGCCTCCCTCAGACAACTTTTAGGTAGTCGTGGCTAGAAGCTGACCTGAGATGGCAATGCACAGCGACTGGGGCAATCGGGGAAAGGAACTAACATAAACCTTCCTTACCTACCACATTAAGCTCCTGCGGGTTTTCCACCATTAACACTGAATTCCTGCCACACTATGAGGAGCTAATACACAATCTACTTAATTTTATTCCTCTTAGGTTAACACATTTGCCTTAGAATGTAAATTTTCAGTTTCCCTGTAGCTACTCAACAATCTCAATGTTAACTGAAATCATATTTCACGGCCACACCAGCTTATGACGCATTTGGCTTTCTTTGGAAAAACAATTTGAACAGAAGATACGGATCTTACTCATTTGCAAAACAGAGGGGCTGTAGGCTGAAGATCTTCACTGAACTTAAAAACAAGCTGTAGTTTGTTTACTACTTAACCAAAGCCTGAGTAGCATTAGAACCGTAAGTCCCCTTAAAACTCTGAGCCAGGGATTTTGTTTCTTTGTGCCAACAGAAACATTTCAAATGAATGCATATGTGAAATCTTAAGTAAAAAACAAATAAAACACAGCTATTCCTCGGATGGCCAAGAGCAATCCAATGCTACCAAAGGATCGTGTTCAGGGAACCCTCAAGAGTTCTATCCACAACCAGAACATTATTGATTTACTCCAAACCCTTTCATCTGACAAATGAGAAAACTAATGCTCAGAGACAGAAGCATGCTTGCCCAAGAGTAAAAACCCCTAAAGATTTTTCATTGTTGTTTTAAAGTCATTCATTCTTGATGATTGTCATTACAAACAAGCAGAACTTAACAAGCAGAACTTAAAAACCAAACACTGGGGTGGTGGCTCACACCTGTAACCCCAGCGATTTGACAGACCAGGGCAGGAAGATCATTTGAGGCTGGGAATTCAAAACCAGCCTGAGCAATATAGTGAGACGCTGTCTCTACAAAAAAATTTAAAAATTAGCCAGGTGTGGTGGCTCATACCTATACTCCCAGTGATTTGGGAAACCAAGGAAAGTAGACGGCTTGAGCCCAGAACTTTGAAGTTAGAGTGAGCTACAATCGCACCACTGTACTCCAGCCTGGATGACAGAGCAAGACCCTGACTCTAAAAATATAAAAAATAAAATAGGCTGGGTACAGTGGTTCAGAAGTGTAATTCCAGCACTCTGGGAGGCTGAGGCAGGAAGACTGCTTATGCCCAGGCGTTGGAGACCAGCCTGAGCAACACAGCAAGACCTTGTCTCTATTTTCTTAAAAATATCGCTTTTAGGCCAGGCGCAGTGGCTCATGCCTGTAATCCCAGCACTCTGGGAGGCTGAGGCAGACGGATCACTTGAGGTCAGGAGTTCAAGACCAGCCTGGCCAACATGGTAAAACCCCATCTCTACTAAAAGTACAAAAATTAGCTGGGCATGTGGTGGGCACCTGTATTCCCAGTTACTCGGGAGAATGCGGCAGAAGAAATCGCTTGTAACCCAGGAGGCAGAGGTTGCAGTGAGCTGAGATCATGCCACTATACTACTATACTACAGCCTGGGCAACACAGTGAGACTTGGCCTC
>NW_012116377.1:4699580-4701063 GCF_000951035.1 Colobus angolensis palliatus
ATCTCCTGACCTTGTGATCCGCCCGTCTCGGCCTCCCAAAGTGCTGGGATTACAGGCTTGAGCCACCGCGCCCGGCCAAGTCTTTAATTTCTTTTTGCAGTGTTTTGTAGCTTTCTATATACGTCTTTCTCCTACCTAATTTACTCCTATTTTATTCTTTTCCATGATATTGTAAATATAACTGCTTTCTTAATTTCCTTTTCAGATTGTTCATTGTTAATGTTATAGAAACAGAACTTTTGTTGATTCTGTATCCTGCAACTTTGCTGAATGAGTTTATCAGATCCAAAAGGGTTTTGTGTGAGAGAAATTTTCAGAGTTCCCTACATAAAAAATCCTATCACTTTCAAGGTTGGGGAGATGGCATCATCCAAAGCAGAAAGAGTACAGTCTCAGGAACTGAGCAAAGAAAGGTAAATGAATTTGAGATTCTGATCTCGGGCCTAGTCAATCTAGGTAAGAGATTGTCAATTTTGTTAGTCTTTTCCAAGAACTAACTTTTGGATTTGCTGAATTTTTCTATTTTATTTATCTCTATTGTATTAGTTCCTTCTTTCTGCTAGCTTTGAGTTTGTTGTTTTCTACTTCGTTAAGGTGTAAAAAATTAGACTGGTGATTTGACGTCTTCCTTCTTTTTTAATGAAGGCATAGTTATAAATTTCCTCCTTTAACACTGCTTTTGTGGCATCTCATAGGTTTTACAATGTTTTATTTTCTTTCTGTTAAATTGTTTCTAATCCTTTTTTTCTTTTCTAATTGCCCTTGTGATTTCTCCCTTAACCACTGGTTCTTGAAGAGGGTGTTACTTAATTTACACAAAGTTTCCAGTTTTCCTTCTGTTACTGATTTCTCACTTCATCTCATTTTGTCAAAGAAAATACCTGGTATAGTATTTTTAAAAATCTACTGAATCTTAATTTCTGGCCTAATGTATGGTCTATCCTAAAGAAGGTAAGAAGGTCCTAAGTCTACTTAAGAAGAAGATGCATTCTGCTGCTGTTGAGTAGAATGTCCCGTGTTATGTCTGTAAGATCTAGTTGGTTTCTTACATTGTTCAAGTACTATATTCTATTTCTCGACTTATCTTCTGCCTGGTCTTCTACCCATTAAAGTCCCCGACTACTACTGTAGAATTATTTCTCCCTTCCATTGTCAGTCATGCTTCACATATTTGAGTGGTCTGTTATTAGGTGTATAAATGTGTTTTTTCTTTTTGCTGTATTAAACCTTTTACCAATATATAATGTCCTGCTTTGTCTCTTGTAAACTTTTTTGATTTAAAGTATATTTTGTCTGATATTAGTGTAGCAACCCCTATCTCTTTTGGTTACTATACGAACAGAGTATCTTTTCCATCCTTTCACATTAAATTTTTTTGTCTTTGATCTAAAGTGAGTCTTTTGTTTTTTGAGACGGAGTCTCGCTCTGTCGCCCAGCCTGGAGTGCAGTGGCCAGATCTCAGCTCACTGCAAGCTCCGCCTCC
>NW_012116377.1:4701953-4704083 GCF_000951035.1 Colobus angolensis palliatus
GTTAGCCAGGATGGTCTCGATCTCCTGACCTCGTGATCCGCCCATCTCGGCCTCCCAAAGTGCTGGGATTACAGGCGTGAGCCACCGCGCCCGGCCAACAGTATTAGCTTTTATAATTTTTCATATATTTACCTTTATCAGACATGATTATATCTTCATATAGATTCGATTTCCTGTCTAATGTCCTTTTATTTCAACCTTTATGACTTCCTTCGTGAAGGGGGATCTAGTGGTAACAAACTCCTTAAGCTTTTGATTATCTGGTGCTGTAGTTTTAGTGTTTGTGTTCCTCCAAAATTCATTCTGAAACTTAATCCCCAGTGCAACAGGATTAAGAGGTGTGGCTCACACCTGTAACCACAGCACTTTTGAGAGGCCCAGGCAGAAGGATCACTTGAGCCCAGGAATTTGACACCAGCCTGGGCAACACAGTGAGACTCCCTCTCTAGCAAAAATAAAAAATAAAGAGGTGGGGCTTTCAAGAGATAATTAGGCCATACTAGCTCCACCCTTAAGGATAGGACTAATGACTTTATATAAGGACTCAAGGGAGCAAATTCATTCCTTCTGCAGAGTGAGGACACAGAAACAAGGGACCATCTTGAAAGCAGAGGGCAAGCACTTATCAAACACCGTATCTGCTGGAGCCTTGATTTTGGACTTCCCAACCTTCAGAACTGTGGGAAACAAGTTTCTGTTCTTCATAAATTATCCAGTCCTAAGGTATTTCATTAGAGCAGCACAAAAAAACTAAGACATCTGAGAATGTTTCAATTCCACCCTCATTTTTTAAAAAATATTTTTTATTCAGGTTAAACACACACACACACAAAATTTACTATTTTTATCATTTTTAAGTATACAGTTCAGGGTAATAAATATATTTATACTCTTTTTTCCCCCTTCATCCTCTATCTGCTTCCCCATCAATATATGCTCTATCTTCATAAAATCTACTTTTCTAGCTCTGACATATGAGTGAGAACATGCAATATTTGTTTTTCTGTGCTTGGCTAATTGCACTTAACATAGTGGCCTCCAGTTTCATCCATGTTGCTGCATATGACAGTATTTCAATAGTTTTGCTGGATATAGAACTCATAACTGACAGTTTTCTTCCATCAATAACTGAATACATCCACCCACTAACTTGTGTTCTTGAAAGTTTTGATGAGAAATCCGATATGATCTTCTGGGGAAATTATGATAATAGATATCCTCCTCTCCTTTCTACAGATGTCAATCATGTACCCAATTGTGTCTTATGCAACAGAACATTTCCTTAGGGTATCATGATGTCAGTTAATTTGTAGCAATATTTTGAGACCAAACATTCAGAGTTTAATTCAGAAAAAGAATGTATTGAATATTTTGAGTGTACACATTATGACATGTTTAAAAGCCAAAAGGTATTCGAGATTTTGAACCTGGAAATAAAAAAGGCTGCTGTAGCATACTTCAGGTTTCCAAAAAAATAAATATCAACCTCTATAACCCATCTAAAGAATAAGCACTTTTTTAAAAAAAAAAAAAGAGGAAAAGGTTCTTCAGACCAAAAGTGAGAAAACCACTATGGATTATCCCCAGCTACGTATGACTGGGTCATTTCTTGCTCTGGACATTATAAGGAGCCATTGTTCTGGAATTACAATCACCTAAATAAGCACTTGGCAGGATCTAGGTTTTTGGTCTGCACAGCCCAGTAAGTTGATTTTTGGTGACCTGACAAACAGAGATCACAATTATATTGTTTCCTCATGTGTGTGTTTTTTTCTATTTTATTTATCTTCTTTTTCTACTTTGTCTTTGTCCTCATTTTTCTTGTCTTTTTTAAATTTCCTTTTTCTTATTCTTTTTTCTTTTTATTTTCTCATCCTCCTTTACTTTTTTGTCCTGCTTTTTAAATTCTTATATCTTCTTCCCATTTTTCTTCCACTTCCTTTGTTGTTTTTCACATTTTTTCATTTTTTATTTAGTTAATGCTGTTGGTTAGTATTATTAGTATTGTTGGTTAGCACTGTTAGTGAAGTCAGTATACAGTTAGTGTTGTTAGTAATATGCTCATTAGTTAGTTAGCAAAGTTTGTAGCACCAGTACTATTGGTTAGCATTCTTTTTTTTTTTTTTTTTT
>NW_012116377.1:4704288-4712368 GCF_000951035.1 Colobus angolensis palliatus
AGCCAGGATGGTCTCGATCTCCTGACCTTGTGATCCGCCCATCTCAGCCTCCCAAAGTGCTGGGATTACAGGCTTGAGCCACGGCGCCCGGCCTTGGTTAGCATTCTTAGTTAGGATTTGTAGTTAGTGTAGCTTGGAGGTCACTGTATTAGTCTGTTTTCATACTGATGATAAAGACATACCCAAGACTGGGCAATTTACAAAAGAAAGAGGTTTAACTGGATTTACAATTCCACATGGCTGGGGAAGCCTCACAATCATGGCAGAGGGCAAGGAGGAGCAAGTCACATCTTCCGTATGGTGGCAGGCAAAGAGAGGAATGCTTGTGCAGGGAAACTCCCCTTTTTGTAACCATCAGATCTCGTAAGACTTATTCCCTATCTCGAGAACAGCATGGAAAAGACCTGCACCCATGATTCAATTACCTCCCACTGGGTCCCTCCCAAACCCATGGGAATTCAAGATGAGATCTGGATGGGGACATAGTCAAACCATATAATTCTGCCCCTGGCCACTCCCAAATCTAATGTCCTCATATTTCAAAACCAATCTTGCCTTCCCAACAGTCCCGCAAAGCCTTAACTCGTTTCAGCATTAACACAAAGGTCCACAGTCCAGTGTCTCATCTGAGACAAGCCTGTAAAACCAAAAGCAAGTTAGTTACTTCCCAGCTACAATGGAGGTAAAGGCATTGGGTAAATACAGCTGTTCTGAATGGTAGACACTGGTCAAAATGAAGAGGCTACAGGCCCCATGCAAGTCCAAAATCCAGCACGGCATTTAAATCTTAAATCTCCGAAACGATCTCCTTTGAATCCATGTCTCATATCCATGTCACATTGAAGCAAGAGGTGGGTTCCCATGGTCTTCGGCAGCTCCACCCCTGTGGCTTTGCAGGGTACAGCCTCCCTCTTGGCTGCTTTCACAGGCTAGTGTTGAACGTCTGCAGCTTTTCCAGGTGGATGGTGCAAGCTGTTGGTGCATCTACTATTCTGGGGTCTGAAGGATGGTGGCCCTCTTCTCACAGCTCCACTAGGCAGTCTCCCTGTGGAGAGCTCTGTGTGGGGGCTCTGTCCCCACATTTCCCTTCCACACTGCCCTAGCAGAGGTTCTCCATGACAGCTCTGCCCCTTCAGTAAACTTCTGCCTGGACATCCAGGCATTTCCATGCATCCTCTGAAATCTAGGCAGAGGTTCCCAAACCTCAATTATTGACTTCTGTGCACTTGCAGGCTCAATGCCACGTGGAAGCTGCCAGAGTTGGGGCTTGCACCCTCTGAAGCCACAGCCTGAGCTCTACATTGGCTCCTTTCAGCCATGGCTGGAGCAGCTGAGACGCAGGGCACTAAGTCCCCAGGCTACACAAAGCACAGGGATCCTAGGTCTGGCCCATGAAACCATCTTCTCCTAGGCCTCCAGCCCTATGATGGGAAGGGCTGCCATGAACACCTCTGACATGCCCTGGAGACATTTTTCCCATTGTCTTGGGGGTTAACATTCAGCTACTCGTAATTTCTGCAAAGGCTTGAATTTCTCCTCAGAAAATAAGTTTTTCTTTTCTATTTCATTGTGAGGCTGCAAATTTTCCTATCATTTATGTTCTGCTTCCCTTATAAAACTGAATGCCTTTAACAGTACCCAAATCACCTCTTGAATGCTTTGCTGCTTAGAAATTTCTTCAGCTGGCCAGGTGCGGTGGCTCACACCTGTAACCCCAGCACTTTGGGAGGCTGAGGCAGGTGAATCACCTGAAGTTAGAGTTCGAGACCAGCCTGGCCAACATGGTGAAACCCCGTCTCTACTAAAAATAAAAAATTAGCTGGGCATGGTGGCGGGCGCCTGTAATCCCAGCTATTCAGGAGGCTGAAACAGAAGAATCACTTGAACCTGGGAGACAGAGGTTACAGTGAGCTGAGATCACGTCATTGCACTCCAGCCTAGGCAACAAGAGCGAGACTCTTGTCTCAAAAAAAGAAAAAGAAATTTCTTCTGCCAGATACCCTAAATCATCTCTCTCAAGTTAAAAGTTCTACAAATTTCTAGGTCAGGGGCAAAATGCCACCAGTCTTTTTGCTAAAACATAACAAGAGTCACCTTTGATCTAGTTTCCAACAACTTCCTCATCTCCATCTGAGACCACCTCAGCCTGGGCCTTATTGTCCATATCGCTATCAGGCTTTTGGTCAAAGCCATTCAACAAGTCTCTAGGAAGTTCCAAACTTTCCCACATTTTCCTGTCTTCTTCTGAACCTTTCAAACTCTTCCAATCTCTGCCTGTTACCCAGTTCCAAAGTGGCTTCCACATTTTCGCTTATCTTTTCAGCAGCACCCCACTCTACTGGTACCCATTTACTGTATTAGTCCGTTTTCATGCTACTGATAAAGACATACCCATGAGAGACAGAGCAAGAGTCGTCTCAAAAAAAAAAAAAAAATCTTTTTTTTTTCATTTTCTTTTCATTTCATCATTTCATTTCATTACTTTATTTCATTTCTTCATTTCATTTCATTATTTCATGGAGTTTTGCTCTTCTTGCCCAGGCTGGAGTGCAATGGCGTGATCTCAGCTCACTGCAACCTCCGCCTCCCGAGTTCAAGCAATTTTCCTGCCTCAGCCTCACAAGTAGCTGGGATTACAGGCATGCGCCACCATGCCCAGCTAATGTTGCATTTTTAGTAGAGATGGGGTTTCTCCATGTTGGTCAGGCTGGTCTTGAACTCCCAACCTCAGGTGATCTGCCCACCTCGGTCTCCCAAAGTGCTGGGATTACAGGCGTGAGCCACCACGCCCGGCCTATTATTATTTTTTAAGAGACAGGGTCTTGTTCTGTCACCCAGGCTGGAGTACAGTGGCAGGATCATAGCTCACTGTAATCTCAAACTTCTGGGCTCAAAGCGATCCTCTGGCCTGATCCTCACAAGTAGCTAGGGCTATAGGCATACACCAACAAGACTATTTTTTTGTACAGATAGACTATTGCTATGTTGCTCAGGCTGATTAAACTCCTGGCCTCAAGTGATCTTTGCTCTTCGGCCTCCGAAAGTGCTGGGATTACAGGCATGTGAACCACCACACCCAGCCTATTATGTTTCAGTTAATATGATTTTTAATTACCAAATCATAATTTTATACATTTATGGGTACCATGTGATGTTTTAGATACATGTATACAATATGGAATGATTAAGTCAAGCTAACTAACATGTATCTATCACCTCAGAAAAACAATTACTACATGATATCACTAATGTGTTGAATCTTAAAAAGTTGAACCCCAACCTTGTCAATACAGTGAGACCACATCTCCACAAAAAATAAAAGTAACCAGGTATGTCAGTGTAGGACTATTGTCCCAGCTCACTGGGAGGCTGAGGCAGAAGGATCACTTGAACCCAGGAGTCCAAGGCTGCAGTGAGCTATGATTGAGCCACTGTACTCTAGCCTGGATAACAGAGCAACACCCTGTCTCTAAACATTAAAGAAAAATTTAAAAGCTAAAAATAAACAGTTGAACCCACAGAATTAGAGAGCAGATTGATGGTGAACAGAGGCTGGGGTGGTGGGAGAGAGAAATAATGGAGGGTTGTTTATCAAAGGGTACAATGCTTCAGATAGGAGGAATAACTTTGGAGATCTACTACACAGCAGGGTGACTACAGTCAATAATATACGTTTGGACATTTCAGAATATCTGAGTCTATTTCAAATGTCTCCTTGCATTTAGAACGAAAAGCAACAAGATCCCGAGCTCCATGGATCCTGACAATACGGTATGGCAGGTCAGCCAGGCATGGACTTAAATAGCTGCCAGGGGGCGCTGGTCAAGAAACCCACATTGCTGTGTGACCAGCACACCCAGCTCAGAGGACTCAACCAGCAGAAGATGGATGTGTGCAAACTGAAAGTCTCTGCATGGGATTTAAGTCAAGAGGACAACTGGCAACTCTGTGGTCTTCAAAAGTATCCTATTCAAAGTAAGGGGTGAGCCTCTCCATCCCACCTGGGACAATGTCAGAGCCTGGACTGTGTTTCCTGGAACACTTCTCCCCTTCCCTGCTCTTCTGTGTCTTTTCTTAATAAGATGGTTCTCACCCGGGCCTGGTGGCTCATGCTGGTAATCCCAGCACTTTGGGAGGCTAAGGCAGGTGGATCACTTGAGGTCAGGAGTTCAAGACCAGCCTGGCCAACATGGCGAAACCCCATCTCTACTAAAAATACAAAAAGTAGTTAGGCGTGGCGGCGTACACACCTGTAATCCCAGCTACTCGGGAGGCTGAGGTGGGAGAATTGCTTGAACCAGGGAGGCAGAGGTTGCAGTGAGCTGAGATCATGTCACTGCATTCCAGCCAGGGCAACAGAGCAAAACTCTGCTTCAAAAAAAAAAAAAAAAAAAAAAAGATGGTTCTTTATAAACTACCATTTCTTCCAAATTTTACAGTACAACTGAAACTCCAGAAAGATGGGTCACACATATTTTGCTGTTTGGCACCCTCCCTGCACAGAATTAGGGTAGTGCATACCCTAGTTTAGGCAACAGGTAGGCATGTAGTACTTGGAGTTAACCAGAAAAATTTAATGAAAAAGTGACTTCAGAGAAGTATCAAGGTAACCCCAACAGCAAAAAAATTATTACAAGTGGCTCTGAGTCAAATGCAGGGCAGAAACACACACATTGCATATAACCTCACACTGACATTACCTGGTTGGCTTTTCACAAGAACTAACAGCAACTTTAAATCCTGTGGGCCTATGTTAATTGGGCCAAAAGGTCCACAACAGGATAAGGAAATCTTGTGAACCAGGCTTTGTTGGGAGTTATAGAAGTGGCATGGGTGTGGTCCCCAAAGCAGCTTAGCAGATCACTTGGCTGCGCTGCTGAGGTTCCCAACTGGATAATGAAGGAGTGTGGCCTTTCCACTGTGATGTTTTCTTTTTATTACAGTGAAATGTAGTCAATAATAATGCATCATATTTCAAATAATATTGTATCATATTTCAAAATAACTAAGAGAATAAATTTCAAATGTCTCCCAGATGGATCAGTTCTTCTAAGAGACCTGACCTAGGTATGGGCCCTTCTGTCTGCTCAAATCCATTGTTGACCCCTTCTAATAAAGTTTTCATCTCAATTATTGTACTTATATGCTCCAGAATTTCTGTATAGTTCCTTTTTATAATTTCTGTATTTTTGAGACAGGGTCTCACTCTGTCACCCAGGTTGGAGTGCTGTGATGTGACCATAACTCAATGCAGCCTCCAACCCAGGGTTCAAGTGCTCCTCTCACTGTAGCCTCCCTAGTAGCTGAATGAACTACATGCATGTGCCATCAGGCCCGATCATTTTTTTTTTTTTAAGAGAAAGAATTTGGCCAGGCGCGGAGGCTCACACCTGTAATCCCAGCACTTTGGGAGGCCAAGGCAGGTGGATCATCTGAGGTCAGGAATTCAATACCAGCCTGGCCAACATGGTGAAACCCCGTCTCTACTAAAAATAAATAAGTTAGCTGGGTGTGGTGGTGGGCACCTATAATCCCAGGTACTTGGGAGGCTGAGGAGGAGAATCACTTGAACCCAGGAGGTGGAGGTTGCAGTAAGCTGAAATCGCACCACTACTCTCCAGCCTGGGAGACAGAGTGAGACTCGGTCTCTGAGAAAAAAAAAAAAGAGAGAAAGAATTTTGTCATGTTGAATAGGCTGATCTTTTCTTGAATGTCTAGGCTCAAGCAATCCTCCCATCTTGGCCTCCCAAAGTGCTGGCATTACAGGCATGAGCCACTGCACCCAGCCTCTTTCTTGATTTTGTTCAGAGACTGTATTTCTGCTCTCCTTTAGTTCTTCGTCCATGGTTCCTTTAGTCCACTGAGCATATTGCTGACAGCTGCTTTAATGTCTTTGGCTAGCAATTCCAATGTCTAGGCTTCCTCAGGGATGGGGTCTATCAATTTTTTTTTTCCTGTGAATGGGCCACACTTTGTTTTCTTGTTATGTTTTATAATTTTCTGTTGAGAAATAAACAATCTGAGTATTACATCGTGGTACTCCGGAAATCTGCTTCTTCTACTCTTCAGGGATTGCTGATTATTGCTTGTTGAGAGCTAGAACTGTCCATCTGTGAGCACATCACTTACGAAAAACCTGCAGCCTCTCCTTCACACATCACTCCCCTGGGTCCTTATAAGTGTCTAATCAAGTTGCTGAGTTCCAAAACACTTGATTCCAACCACTCTTTCCAGCTCATGGTTGACTTGGTGGGAAGGACTAAGGCCTTCGAGCTTCCTACTCTGCCATACTGCTTGACATCACCCCCAGTCTGTAGTTTTAATTTAATTATCAGTGGCCCAGTCCAATTTTTAGACCTCAATCAAATGCTTTCAATCCCTAAGTCACTGCTAATTCCCTCTACAGAGAATGCCAGGCATGTGCATATTCTATTGTACATACAGGTATTATCTGTTTTCTAGTTGCAGTAAAGTATAGTGATGAGCAGGTTGCAGTGGCTCAAGCCTATAATCCCAGCACTTTGGGAGGCCAAGGCAAGTGGCTGACTTGAGCTCACGAGTTTGAGACCAGGCTGGGCAACATGACGAAACCCCATCTCTACAAAAGTCAGCTGGGCATGATGGCGCGTGCCTGTAGTCCCAGGTACTAGGCAGGCTGAGGTGGGAGGATGGCTTAAGCCTGGGAGGCAGAGGTTGCAGTGAGCCAAGATCGTGCCACTGCACTCCAGCCTGGGCAACAGAGCCAGACCATGTCTCCAAAAACAAAAAAATAAATAAAAATAAAAAAGGACAGTGATTTAAGGACTCCTTCCTTAAATAGCTTATGACCAAAGAAGACTACCACAGGAAAGGATCTGATATGTGGCAGAAGAAAATAAAGATAATCTAATGTAAAAGCAGACTCAAAACATCAAACTAGTGGATCCTGGGTTTAAGCAGTGTTCAAAATGCCAGCAGTGAAATGTAGCATTAAGAAGTGATTAAGAGGGGCCGGGCGCGGTGGCTCACGCCCGTAATCTCAGCAGTTTGGGAGGCTGAGGGAGGATCACGAAGTCAGGAGATCGAGACCAGCCTGGCTAACACGGTGAAACCCCGTCTCTACTAAAAATATAAAAAATTAGCCAGGCATGGTGGCACGTGACTGTAGTGCCAGCTACTTGGGAGGCTGAGGCAGGAGAATGGCGTGAACTCGGGAGGCAGAGCTTGCAGTGAACCGAGATCACGCCACTGCCACTGCACTCCAGCCTAGGGGACAGAGCTCCAAAAAAAAAAAAAAGAAGTGATTTAAGACGCCAGGTGTGGTAGCTCACACCTATAATCCCAGCACTTTGGGATGTGGAGGCGGGTGGATCACAAGGTCAGGAGATCGAGACCATCCTGGCTAACATGGTGAAACCCCGTCTCTACTAAAAATATAAAAAATTAGCCAGGCATGGTGGCACGTGACTGTAGTGCCAGCTACTTGGGAGGCTGAGGCAGGAGAATGGCGTGAACTCGGGAGGCAGAGCTTGCAGTGAACCGAGATCACGCCACTGCCACTGCACTCCAGCCTAGGGGACAGAGCTCAAAAAAAAAAAAAAAGAAGTGATTTAAGACGCCAGGTGTGGTAGCTCACACCTATAATCCCAGCACTTTGGGATGTGGAGGCGGGTGGATCACAAGGTCAGGAGATCGAGACCATCCTGGCTAACACAGTGAAACTCTGTCTCTATTAAAAATACAAAAACAATTAGGTGGGCGTGGTGGCACGTGCCTCTAGTCTCAGCTACTGGGGAGGCTGAGGCAGGAGAATCGCTTGAACCTGAGAGGCAGAGGTTACAGTGAGCCGAGATCATTCCACTGCACTCCGGCCTGGGCGACAGAGCGAGAGACTCCGTCTTTAAAAAAAAAAAAAAAGAAGTGATTAAGCGCATGACATAAAATTTGCATCCAGTGTCTTTATTCTGGAAACAACTGCCCAGTGCTCTGAAGCTACAGCTGGAGTGAATACTTCTTTTTTTTTTTTTTTGAGACGGAGTCTTGCTCTGTCACCCAGGCTGGAGTGCTGTGGCTGGATCTCAGCTCACTGCAAGCTCCACCT
>NW_012116377.1:4713131-4717899 GCF_000951035.1 Colobus angolensis palliatus
GATCTCCTGACCTTGTGATCTGCCCGTCTCGGCCTCCCAAAGTGCTGGGATTACACGCTTGAGCCACCGCGCCCAGCCTACTTCTGTTTTTCAAGAGCATCAGCCCTGCTTCTCCACTTCTCCATCACTAACTCTGCCGCGCATGTCCATCCCCACCCCTCATCCCTCATCTGTGCAAAGTCTGTCAAATAGGGCTGGGCACCGGGGCTCACATAATTCCAGCACTTTGGGAGGCCGAGGCAGGCAGATCACCTAAGGTCAGGAGTTCAAGAGCAGCCTGGCCAACATGGCAAAATCCCATCTCTACTAAAAACATAAAAATTAGCTGGGGGTGGTGGTGCGTGCCTGTAATCCCAGCTACTTGGGAGGCTGAGACAGGAGAATAGCTTGAACACAGGAGGCAGTGTTTGCAGTGAGCTGAGATCATGCCACTGCACTCCAGCCTGGGTGACACAGCAAGACTCTGTCTCAAAAAAAAGAAGAAAAAAAACTTCTGTCAAATAGGCTTCCTCGATTTTACAGCCATGGCTATTATCTTACACTAGGCTTGTATACATACTTGTGCTTTACAACAAATGTAAATACTTTCTACCAGAATAATCCCCCTCAGATATCATTTTTTGGTCATTCCCTTCCAAATATGTAAATATGGATAGATTTTCACGCCAAAGATGTTGTTAATGTGAAAATAAGTACCACAAAACTTTCTGCTTTTTGCCACATCACAGTACTTCCTACCTGGGCTCTTGAAAAATAACATACTTGAAGACCACAATGCTCACTTGAAATCAGTATTGCATACCATGCTTGCTTGCTTATTATATTCGGTCCCAACTCTTTCCCCACATTTTAAAGGCCTACCACCATCTCAAATCATTGCCCAAGAATGTCTGCTTACTCAGAGAGCCCACCTCCCAGGTACCGCCACATTAACGAAAGTCACAGGTCCATTCTCCTTCTTTTCCCTATATGTATCCCTCTCACTTGAGAAAATCCAAGTGAGAAAAAAATTCTGCCCCTACGTCAATTCAGAACACATATTCGAAGTAAGGCAGACATACATGTAGTATTAATAAACATTCTTTTTTTTTTTCTGAGACAAGTCTCGCTCTGTCACTCAGGCTGGAGTGCAGTGGCACAATCACGGCTCACTGCAGCCTCAACCTTCCAGGCTCAAGCAATCCTGCCACCTCAGCCTCCCAAGTAACTGGGACTACAGGCATGTGCCACCATGCTCAAATTATTTATTTATTTATTTTTTTAGAGACAGGGTCTCCCCATGTTGCCCAGGCTCGTCTTGAATTCCTGGGTTCAAGTGATACTCTGGCGTTGGCCTCCCAAAGTGCTGGGATTACAAGCATGAGTCACTGCACCTGGCTGAACATTCTAAACTGCGCTTACGTAGTTTTTAAAGTAGGGTACTGAACAAGTTATACTCATATTTACATGCATTATCATATAAAGCTCATTTTTTTCCAAGTACAGTTGCATTTAAATATTTTAAAAAGAGAAAAAACAAAAATAAAAACTCATCTTGTAGGTCAAAAAACAGGAATTCTGTAGGGTTCAATACTGTCTCTAAGTAGGTAGGGATTGAGGTAGCACTTGTTTTCCAAAATTCCTTTTGTACAACTGGATTTATTACAGATACCATTGCTTATTAACAAAAAAGTGAAAAACTGTCCTGAAGCCTACTATCAAATCTTATTATTTCATACTATATCCTCCTCTTTGGCAGGTGATTCTTCGTGTCAGGTAGCCAACCAGAAAAATTCCTCCAGCGCAGGAACTGTCTTTCTCCTCTGGCATCTCTTTACCATAGCATCTGGTATAATGCATCCTCTGAGTACCTGCATACTGACTACCTTTCCACTCACCCTGTATCACTATGAGGAGAGCTTGGTGGTTCCTACCACAGCAGGAGAAAGGAGAAAAACTAAACTAACTTCTTAGATTTTGATATACACTGTTTGACTTCTCCTCTGAACAGGTGAAGTTTTTAACTAATTGTACACACCATCTATACAGGGATGAGGGTGCACTGCAGGGTCAGCCAACACATGCCCCCTCCCTCTCACACTCACAAGGAGAATCTTTCCAATACTGCCTCACTTCCACACCTGGCTAACAGAAAATTGCCCATAGGGTTCCACCCTCCTCAGAGACAGCCCTCCTTCCCTGTCCCCAGAAGATCACGTGTGCTCCACAACTTAGGATGACTTTATAGACTCACAGAACTGCAAACCACAAAAGACAGCCATTTGGCAGGAACAGGTGAACAGTTGCATGTAGACAGGATTTCATATAACAACATGCAGAAATGATTATGCCTTTAGAAAACAACAGGAGGAAAAAAGGAAGACTTAGTTGACCCAGTGTACTTTCTTCCTGTCTTAACGGGTAACTGTTTTGTTCAAATCAGACCGCTAACATTTCTGCCAAATCCCTGAAAATAAAGACTGGCCCAATGGTCCACTCTAAATCGTGAAAATTAATTAACCCCCTCTTTAAATGTTAAAATTAATAAGGCAGAAAAGAAACTTTTGTGGCACAAGAAACATTTTTTTTTTTTTTTTTTGAGACGGAGTCTTGCTCTGTCGCCCAGGCTGGATGGAGTGCAGTGGCCAGATCTCAGCTCACTGCAAGCTCCGCCTCCCGGGTTTACGCCATTCTCCTGCCTCAGCCTCCCGAGTAGCTGGGACTACAGGCACCCGCCATCTCGCCCGGCAAGTTTTTTGGATTTTTTAGTAGAGACGGGGTTTCACCGTGTTAGCCAGGATGGTCTCGATCTCCTGACCTCGTGATCCGCCCGTCTCGGCCTCCCAAAGTGCTGGGATGACAGGCTTGAGCCACCGCATCCGGCCAAAAGAAACATTTTTAATGTATGTAAATCTGGGACATTCCTATGGAACTGGGAATAAACCTTCCACCAGGAATAAATCCAATTTGCCAAAGTTAGACAACAGTTAACAGTAAAAATCCACCTAAATTGTAGATTATGAAGTGACTGTATGTTCAAATACTGAAAAAAAAGAAAAAAAAGAAAAAACAGCGAAGGCAAAACACGAAATGCTTAGAGGCTTCATGAACCTAATTAAAAATCTAATACTTGCGGCCCGGTATGGTGACTCACGCCTGTAATCCCAGTACTTTGGGAGGCCGAGGCAGGCAGATCACTTGAGGTCAGGAGTTCAAGACCAGACTGGCCAACATGGCGAAATCCCATCTCTACTAAAAATACAAAAATTAGAAGAGGTGAGAACAGGACTGAGGCATGAGAATCGCTTGAACCTGGGAAGTACAGGCTGCACTGAGCTGAGATCGCGCCACTGCACTGCAGCCTGGGTGAAGGAGTGAAGTGTCTCCAAAAACAAACAAATAAAAAATCTAATACTTGCTTTCCAAGGCCTTCTTTTAATCCATTACATAAGCCAGTAAGTATACAAGGATTAAAAGATATGTACCAATGACCAATGCCCTACCAAACCCAGGGCTCCTTGGGGGCCGGGAACCAGATATTTTACCATTTGTATAGATACTGTCTTGCACAGGGCCTGGGACATAGTAAGTGCTCAAAAACCTCCTGAGTAAACATTCATTTACAGGGTATTTTTCCCAGATACACTGGGAGGCAGAAAATTTAGCTTCTTCACTCTGCTGAGGCACCTCAGGAAAGGCACCCTCTAAATTTCTTTTTTTCTTTTTTTTTTTGAGACAGAGTCGCTCTGTTGCCCAGGCTCGAGTGCAATGGCACTATCTCAGCTCACTGCAACCTACCCTTCCTGGGTTCAAGTGATTCTCCTACCTAAGCCTCCTGAGTAGCTGGGACTACAGACAGTAGCCACCACGCCGGGCTAATTTTTGTATTTTTAATAGAGACAGGGTTTCGCCATGTTGGCCAGGCTGGTCTCTAACTCAGGTGATCCACCTGCCTTGGCCTCCCAAAGTGCTAGGATTACAGGCATGAGCCACCGCGCCCAGGCTCCCTCTAAATTTCTTGATGAACGAGTCTGCTAGACATAAGATGACTAAGGGACAAAGAATAGAAAGAGCACCGATTTAATCAGAAGTAAACATGTATTTGAGTCCAACTTCAGCAGAGTTCTAGGAAACATGGGGAACTGCCTAGCTTATCACAATAAATTATGAAGTAGGTCAGGCACAGCGACTCATGCCTGTAATTCCAATACTTTGGGAGGTCAAAGGTGGAAGGATCACTTAAGCCCAGGAGTTTGAGGCCAGATTGGACAACACAGCAAGACCCCATCTCTACAAAAAAAATTAGTCGGGCATGGTGGTACACACCTGTGGTCCCAGCTACTTAGGAGGCTGAGGTGGGAGGATTGCCTGAGCCTGGGAGGTCAAGGCTGCAGTGAGTTGATGAGTCGTGACCGCACTACTGTACTCCAGCCTGGGTGACAGAGCAATGCCCTCTCTCCAAGGAAAAAAAAAAAAAATTTGTTGTGTGTGTGTGTATATGTATGCATGTATGCATCTGTGTGTGTGTGTGTGTGTATATATATAAAACAAAACAGACGCAAATAAGACAGTAGTACTGTCCCACAAAGAATGAAACAGAAGAGTTAAAAAAAAACAGACACAGCCTGGCATGGTGGCTCACGCCTGTAATCCGAGCACTTTGGGAAGTGAAGGTGGGAAGACTGCTTGAGTGCAGGAGTTCGAGACCAGTCTAGGCAACATAGTGAGACACTGTCTCTATTTTGTAAATGAATCTATCTAAAATTAAAAAAAAAAAAAAAAGAAAAAA
>NW_012116377.1:4719353-4719656 GCF_000951035.1 Colobus angolensis palliatus
TGAACCCGGGAGGCGGAGCTTGCAGTGAGCTGAGATCCGGCCACTGCACTCCAGCCTGGGTGACAGAGCAAGACTCCGTCTCAAAAAAAAAAATACTGGCAAAGATTAAGAAAACTGACAATTGACAACTATATAAATGAAATTCTCAAACTACAAACGTAAAGTATACAACCTTCCCAAAGGTTATATGGCAATGAAAACCAAATTTTAAGTATATATACTCACTAAATCTTAAGGAAATGATTAGATAAGTAGGAAAATATAAATATTAAATACTTTTCTTTCTCTGTCGCCAGGCTGGAG
>NW_012116377.1:4720821-4723221 GCF_000951035.1 Colobus angolensis palliatus
AGATTTTTTTTTTTTTTGAGACGAAGTCTTGCTCTGTTGCCAAGGCTGGAGTGCAATGGCACGATCTTGGCTCACTGCAACCTCCGCCTCTCAGGCTCAAGCAATTCTCCTGCCTTACCCTCCCGAGTAGCTGGGATTACAGGAGCGCGCCACCACGCCTGGTTACTTTTTGTATTTTTGGTGGAGACGGAGTTTCACCATGTTAGTCAGGCTGGTCTCGAACTCCTGACCTCAGGTGATCCACCCGCCTCAGCCTCCCAAACTGCTGAGATTACAGGTTTGAGCCACCACTCCCAGTCCACTTTCTTTTATACTGCTTCTGTAATTTAGAAGAGTACACGTTTTAAAGAAAAATCTAACTGCCTACCAGTGCCTCTTGCCTCTAAGAAATGAATGGGCAAAGATCCATATACTCAATGGCTAACAGGGTCCTTAAAGTTTCTGATGGTGTCATCTAACCAGCTGGATGGTGCAAAAGCCACAGCAGTATGTTCAAGAGTCAGAGAATGTCAAAATACGAAAGGATCTTAAGGATTACCCATTACTCTTGTTTTTCAGAAATGGAGACTAAAGCTTAGTAACACATTTGACAGCCATACTGTGACCTTGCTTAAGGAAGCTTCTACAATCCTACAGCTTCTGCAACACTGATTTCAAACAATGTGAAGAATTCACAGGCATTTTCTTTTCCAGCCAGGTATGACAACAGATTTATTATT
Organism: Colobus angolensis palliatus; assembly: GCF_000951035.1. Lineage (NCBI taxonomy): Eukaryota > Metazoa > Chordata > Mammalia > Primates > Cercopithecidae > Colobus > Colobus angolensis. The sequence goes on from NW_012116377.1 coordinate 4,721,541, forward strand.
ATGCATGTATCTATCAAAAGCCATTTGAGAAACATCCATTTAATTCTTTCTTTCAAATGGTTACCATTTGGGGAAAAACAGGTAGATCAGTCTGGCACTTACCCTTAAGGCCCCCTCCTAAGGTAGAAAAGATACATACACAAAATCCACAACTACAAAATAATATGTGGCAAGCCCAGGGATTCAGTAAAAAGAGAGAACAGTATGGGTGGAAGTGATTAAGAAAAGCTAAAAGTGGACTGGTACCTGACAGGCAGGATGCCAACAGAGTACTGGAGCTAGAAAACAGAGATGAAGGGGAAGTGGCAGGAATCAAGATAAAGGAAGTAGAGAACAAAGTGTGGTAAGGAAAATGTGAGTAAAGCAACTCAGAGGAAAGTGTGTCTTTATCAAAAAATCAAAGCCAGGAAGGCAAGCTGGAGACCATTTGTGGAGAGCCTCAAACAAGAATAATGGAAAAACATAGGGTTCTTGACGAGTAGTGGCTCACACCCGTAATTCTAGCACCTTGGGAAGCCAGGGTGGGTGAACTACTTGAGCCTAGGAGTTTGGGACCAGTCTGGGCAATATGGCCAAGACCCTGTCTCTATCAAAAGAACAAAATTAACTGGGCATAGTGGCACACAACTGTGAGCCCAGCTACTCAGGAGGCTGAGACAAGAGGATTACTTGAGCTTAAGAGGTCGAGGCTGCAGTGAGCTGTGTTCAGGCCACTATACTCCAGCCTGGGCAACAGTGAGACCTTGTCTCAAAATGTTAAAATATAAAATAAAAACAAGAACAAATCCTTAAAAAAAAAAAAAAAGTGGGGGCAGGCGGGAGGTTCTAAAGACAGGGGAGAGCTGGGCACAGTGGTTCATTCCTGTGATCCTAGCGCTTTGGAAGGCCAAAATAGGAGGATCACTTGAGTCCTGGAGTTTGAGATGAGCCTGGGCAACATGGTAAAACCCCTCTCTAAAAAAAAAAAAAAAAAAAAAAAAACTACAAAAAAATTAGCCAGATGTGGTGGCTTGTGTCTGTAGTCCCAGCTACTGGGGAGGCTGAGAAGAGAGGATCACCTAAGCCTGGGGAGGGCATGGCTGCAGTGAGCCATGATGGCGCCACTGCACTGTAGACTGGATGACAGAGTGAGACCTTGTCTCAAAAAAATAAGACTGAAAGATAGGTGGCTCACACATGTAATCCCAGCACTTTGAGAGGCTGAGGCGAGCGGATTGCTTGAGCTCAGGAGTTCAAGACCAGCCTGGGCAACCTGGTGAAATCCCATCTCTATCAAAAATATAAAAAATAAGCTGGGACATGGTGGTGCACATCTGTAGTCCCAGCTACTTGGGAGGCTGAGGTGGGAGGATCGCTTGAGCCTGGGAGGCAGAGGCTGCTATGAGCTGGGGTTGCATCGTCACTGTACTCCAGCCTGGGTGACAGAGCGAGACTCCATCTCAAAAAAAAAAAAGGCCGGGACATGGTGGTGCACATCTGTAGTCCCAGCTACTTGGGAGGCTGAGGTGGGAGGATCGCTTGAGCCTGGGAGGCAGAGGCTGCTATGAGCTGAAATCGTGCCACTGCACTCCAGCTTGGGCAACAGAGTGAGACCTTGTCTCAAAAAGAGAAATGTCAGTTGACTTGTCCAAGGTCATATGGTAAGGTATGGAGTCAGAACAAAGGGAAGCAGCACTGGACT
>NW_012116377.1:4723445-4737353 GCF_000951035.1 Colobus angolensis palliatus
ACGCCATTCTCCTGCCTCAGCCTCCCGAGTAGCTGGGACTACAGGCGCCAGCCATCTCGCCCGGCTAACTAAGCTCTTTTTTTTTAGGATCACACTTGATTCCTTGTGTGGTGTGACTCATTTTGGTCAATGAATGGTAAGCAGAAGTGACATGAAATAATGTGTCATTCCTGTGCTGGAATTTAACTGTAGGAACAAGAGCCTCCAACAGTTTTTTCTCCCTTTGCCAAGGCAGCCAGCAATACTCCTATCACGGCTGCTCCATTGGTTGGAGAAAGAATGATGCAGAGCCTCTAGAAAACCAATGCTCTTTTCGGCCATTTTAAGGTTATTGGTTACTACAGCATAACCTAGCTTATTCTGCCTGATAGTGCTTGAAGATTTACCGCCGGAAAATTTGTATTTCAAAAGAAACAGACTACTCTGAGCAACCTTCTTTTAAAAACATTTAAATAAAATTGAATGATAAAATTTGCCAAGACTGTTCTTCCGCAGAAGATGCTATTACTCTTTTGCTATCATTAAAGAATTATCTGTCAACTTGGAATACTGGATGCTAGTCCCAGTACCACTAACACACAGTGGCTCCAAGACAATGAGCATGACCTTTTAGTCTATTTCCTCATCTGAAAAAAAAAAAAAAAAGACAAATCAAATGGTAACAACCTCTATGAAATGTAAAGACATTGTTTATGTACTTTGCTCTGGGTATTGCCTTCCTGCTGGGAGGGAAAAAGCAAAGGCAACTTACACAAAGAAGAGTCTCTTGGAAGGCAATTCTTGTGAAGAGGACTTCACTCTCAGATCAACAGATTCTTCAAGGTGATGCACCACTGTTCTCAAGCTTTCTAAACTCAGGCACTAAACTAAAAGTTTAGTCTCTAACGAGAGACTAGGATGATTCGTGCCTTTTTTTCTTTTTGGTAAGACAAACTGGAAAGCAGATACCTAGTGAAACAGTTACATAAGAACTATTTTCGATAGCTGGAAGCTTTTGATATCAACCCTAGATTATCTCAGGCATTTAACCAGTAAAAAAGATTGCCCATAAATTGCTAAGAGGAGCCCTCAATGGACTGGCTAAAGAGGAAAACCAAACTTACTGCTCTCTTCCTCTATCCCACCTCCCCTAACCAGCTCCCATGTTTAACTTTTCATTAAAGCCACTTCTGAAGAAACAACTCTCTAAAAGTTTAAGCACAACACTTGTAGTATTTCAGTCCTGGCCCACTAAGCTCTTGATGTATGGTTTCTTTAAACAAATGACAACATAAAAGCCATTCCTCACCCATAACTGGGGTACCATCTGACTTACTTGTGAGGTTCAAGTGACAGGATTATGCCGTGTCTATTCCAGCATTATGGAGCGAAGTGCCACTTGGTTGAACTTAAATCCTCCAACACGGGATTGCAGTGCCTGCCCTCCCCACCAGGATCTGGATTCCATACATACAGTCATTCCCAAATTAGAGCTACTGCAATCCCTACATCCATTCATCGACTTATGCCATTCCTTCCAACTACAATGGTTTCCCAAGTGTAACCTGCCTACTGATTTATATAAAAATCCACTCAACATGTTCCTCACCACCCTAGGCATTGAACAACACTAAACTAAATGGCTCTCATCTGCTCTGTATTTATAATTATTCCTGAATAATTCCCCACAGGAGCCAACAGTGTTTTCTTATAGTAGAGAAGAAAAATCTGTTAAATGAACACAACACATAGTTTATCATTCAGGAAACCTACACATACTAATCAGTGACCCAGAAGCATAATTTACATGCTATAAACAATAACTTACTCTGCAAAGTCAGAACTGGAAAAATTTTAAACAAAAGTTTAGTAATATTTCAAGATCCATTCTAGAATAGTGATTCATCCCTGTCTTCAAGTGGCTTAAAGTTGGAAGACAGGCAAAGTCATGTAATGTTATTTCAATCAAACTAAGGTCTATAATGGATACACAAAGCTGAACATCACGCAGCCAACAAGCTGGTGATCAAAGGCCCACTAATATCTGAAACGTCAGTCAGAATATGCAAAACAGACCTATTTCTAGCATATGTGTGACAGAATATGATATTTTAAGGGCCCAAGTGTCTGATCAAAAAAGAGAGTTGGAAGGAAAGCAAGATCTTCTATGGCTAGATTTATACCCCACAGATTACTCTTTTATAGGCCAATTCCACCACCAGGAATGGAGTCCAGACTATAAAAGTAAGCTATGGGCAACTATGGAAGACTAACTGCTCACTCACTGGACTGAAGTGGTGCTTTCCTTTTTTTTTTTTTTTTTTTGAGGCAGGGTCTCATTCTGTTGCCCAGGCTAGAGTGCAGTGGTGAGATCTCCCAGGTTCAAGCGATTGTAATGTCTCAGCCTCCTGAGTAGCTGGGATTACAAGTGCCCACCACCATGCCTGGCTAATTTTTTGTAGTTTTAGTAGACACAGGGTTTCGCCATGTTGGCCAGGCTGGTCTTGAACTCCTGGCCTCAAGTGATCCGCCCACCTCGGCCTCCCGAAGTGCTGGGATTACCGGCATGAGCCACCGTGCCTGGCCGAACCTCTGCTTCTAACCCCAATGGATGTAAGTAGCATTTCCAAGAGGTAGTCTCAAACTGACACATATTACTACAGGATGACCTTCCCCAGTCCCTTGAGGTTCCCCTACACTGCTGAGTAAACAGGCTGTACCATGGTGCCATAAAGAAATGAGTTTCTATCAGAGGGAACTAAAATTAAAGAGACAAAAAGTTACAAGTGCTAGCAAGGATGTGGAATATTTGGACTTCTTATACACTGCTGATGGGAGAGTACGCTGGTACAATTTTCGAAAACTGGCCATATCTACCAGAGCAGAATAGATACTCTTATGAAGTGAACTGTGTCCACCTAAAATTTTTAAGTTGAAATCCTAATCCCCAATACATCAGAATGTGACTTATTTGCAGACAGGGCCTTTAAAGAGGTAATTGAGGTTAAGTGAGGTCATAAGGGTGGGCCTCAATCTAGTATGACCGGTGTCCTAAAAGAAAAGGAGATTAGGAGAGACAATACAGAGGAAAGATCATGTGAAGACACAGGGAAGAGAAGACAGTCATTTACAAACCAAGGAGAGGCTTCAGAAGAAACCAATCCTGCCTACAGCTTGACCTCAGATTTCTAACCTTCAGAATTGAGAAAATAAAACTTCTGTTTAAGCCACTCTATCTGTGATACTTGTTACAGCAGCCCTAGCAAATGAATACACATACTCTAAAATTCAGTCTTTTTACCCAAATACATTATGATATATCACATAATACTACTGAGCAATGGAAACTCCAGTTATAACTGCACACAATGACACAAAGTCTCACAAACAACACTGAGTCAAGGAAAGCAGATACGGAAGAATACAGTGTATGATTCCATTTACAAAAAATCCAAATCAGGCAAAATTAGTCTACAGTTCTAGAAATCAGAAGACTCACTACCCAACCATCAGGGCATTGATGATAATGACTTAAAGGAGACTAAGAGGGCCTCTGGGTTTATAAAAATTATCCAAGTCATCCACTTATTTGTGCACTTTTCTTTATATATGTATGTATACTAAAATACAGAAATGATAAATCACTTGGAAATACAGGCAACAATGTACTTATCCAGTGTTACCATGGCAAATAAACCTTACTCTGGAGCTGGATGCATCAGGTTCCTCACTCATTACCATTAACATTTTAAAAATACAGCTATTCCTATGATCCCTAGTTTCTCATCATTCAGTGTCTACTAGGAGAAGTATCACAGGTCACATGACCCAAGAGTGTCCTGTCTCTTCCACAGTTAAATTCTCACATCATTTCTGGGGAGAGTTCAATTTCTTTTTCCTTGAGACACGGTCTTGCTCTGCCACCCAGGCTGGAGTGCAGTGGCACGAACACAAATCACTACAGCCTCAAACTCCTGGAATCAAGTGATCCTCCCATCTCAGCCTCCCACGCACAGGTGAACCACCACAACCACCACACCCAGCTAATTTTTTTTTTCTTTGTAGAGATGGAGTTTCACTTTGTTGTTCATGGTGGTCTTGAACTCCTGGGCTCAAGCAATCCTCCTGCCTCACCCTTCCAAAGTGCTGGGATTACTCCTCCCAAAGTACTGGTCACCATGCCTGGCCAAGAGTTGAATTTCATTAAAGGAAGGTATTAAAGTATACATTCAAAGGAAGAAAATAACCAGTTAACACTTTGGTCTTCCTCAGGGTAGTGAATCACAAATTTTCCTTCTTTATATTTCTGAATTTTCCTAGCTTATTTTTTAACTGAATAGTTTAATAATCAGCAAAAAAGACATATCATTTTAAATAAAAGGTAGTGGGGCCAGGCATGGTGGCTGACAACTGTAATCCTAGCACTTTGGGAGGTTCAGGCAGGCGGATCATGGGGTCAGGAGATTGAGACCATCCTGGCCAACATGGTGAAACCCCACCTATACTAAAAATACAAAAATTAGCTGGGCGTGGTGGCGCGCGCCTGTAGTCTCAGTTACTTGGGAGCCTGAGGTAGGAGAATCACTTGAACCCGGGAGGCGGAGGTTGCAGTGAGCCGAGATCACGCCACTGCACTCCAGCCTGGCGACAGAGCAATACTTCATCTCAGAGGAAAAAAAAAAGGTAGTGCATGCCACCATGCCCAGCTAACTTTTGTATTTTTAGTATAGACGGGGTTTCACCATGTTGGCCAGGATGGTCTCTATCTCTTGACCCCATCATCCGCCCGCCTCGGCCTCCCACAGTGCTGGGATTACAGGCGTGAGCCATCGCCCCCAGTCAAAGATACGCTTTTACAAGGGGTAACATGACGCGGTCTTTAAGGCACTAGCATATAATGGAAAGGCAAGATGGTACATCAGAAAGAGCACTGAGCTGAGTTAACAGACCTAAACTGACATTTCAGCTGAGCCACATGAGCATACAGCCTCAGCTATCTCAGGCAGATACACACAACAGTTGTGAGCACCAAAAGAAATCATGCATAAACTACAAACAGCACAGAAATATTATAAAGCATTTAAAAGCAAATGTGTAGGAAGGTTTCTACAAAATGTTATTGCTCTTTTAACAACCACCAACATGGTGCAGGTCAGAGGATTTAAGAGTGGGTTTTAGATGACTCGCAGTTATCTCAGGGATCCCTGTATCTGTAAGTGCACGGAGAACTGCTGGTAGGCTGACTGCATACCATATATAAGGGACACTATTTTTCATAAAGTCTATGCTGTGTCATTTAAGGTTAATTCATAGCAGCTTTGTAATTATGTACTCTCAAATAACTCAAAGTACAAAGTTTACTAAATGGAAACCAACTTTTTATTACACTTACATACCAATACTGGAAATCAATGATATAACTATTTATTTCACAAAGTAATTTTTAAGGGACTCCTAATGTGAGATGGTTAATGCCCAGTAGTATGAAGCAAAGCTGGAAAGGAAAGGCTGAGGGAGAAGAGAGAACCTCCTACAGCAGCAGCCACACAAGTAGAACCAACTAAGAGACAAGCAAGGCTGGAGAATTCCTAAACTGCCCTGGTCCCAGGCTTCCCTTAATAGGCTTCCTCAGATTTGCTTGGTCCCAACTGTAGACAGTCCCAGGAGACCAGAAGTGGACAAAAGAATCAGGCAAACTTAATTTCTCAGCAGTGATGCCATCACCAAAACAGAGACTCCAGGTCCCATGAGTTAAGTACTGCATCTTCAAGCAAATGAACAAGGCCAGTACTGTAGATTAGTGTTGGAACCAACTTCCAAGCTTTCTCCTCCCCCAAGGAGATATTTTGCAAGTAGCTTTTTTTTTTTTTTTTTTGCAAGTAGCTATTCTTAAATATGTTTTTGTAATCACAGCCTGGGATACTAAAATTGAAACTGGTAACAGACACTGCTAAAAAACCTGTTTTGATTTCACTCGCCACATCACTCATACCTCTGATTCACAAATCACAGTGACCACAACCACCATTAAGAAATGTTTTAAAAATAAGTTTTTGGCCGGGCATGGTGGCTCACACCTGTAATCCCAGCACTTTGGGAGGCTGAGGCGGGCGGATCACGAGGTCAGGAGATCAAGACCATCCTAGAGGCCATCCTGGCTAACACAGTGAAACTCTGTCTCTACTAAAAATACAAAAAAATTAGCCGGGCGTGGTGACGGACACCTGTAGTCCCAGCTACTCGGGAGGCTGAGGCAGGAGAACGGCATGAACCTGGAAGGGTGAGCTTGCAGTAAGCTGAGATGGCGCCACTGCACTCCAGCCTGGGCTACAGAGCGAGACTCCTTCTAAAAAAAAAAAAGTTTTAAAACCCAAACGCAAACTATTTTTCTGTCTTTAATGCCATATGGAGTGTGGGGAAAAACAGAATAGAGGGAAGATGTAAGAGCAAATAACTGAAAAGATCAACACATTGCAAAATGTTTCTGCAGCAAACTGCAGACAAAGAAGCACAGAGAACTATTAGATGATATTAACAGATAAGCGCGTGGTAACACAAAGGAATGGATGCCTGAGAACACAGCGGCAACCTTCCTTATATGAGAGGTAAGAGTCATCAAGAACAAGCCAATAGCCAAAAAATAAGGGGGGAGGCGGGGAGTTCATTTCTCCAGTTTCAGTTGCCTTCAGAAGAAGACATTTAGTGCCAAGGGGAACCTCTGTTTAGCCTTATTCAGAAGGACTTCTAATCCTTACCTCCCCAGGAAAAAAAAGCCTGCCTACAGCTCTAAGTCCAACATCTGGTCAAATCTATCTCAGCTGTATTTGTTGAATTATATGAATGGGGAGTTAAATACTTTATCATAGGAAAAACTAAAATATTTGTGTCAAATGCCAGAGAGCAATGTGCATAAGACAACTGTCATATTTGTGGTCTGTGTTTGCTGCATCTTTGTATACAAAGGCTAATGCCAAAATAAGAGCAAAAACGTTATTAGCGAAGAACTCTTTGAAGACGTATTAAAAGCTAATCAAATAACCAAAATTTTTTGGCTTCACTTGGCAGAGGGGTCAGAAAACTGATTCAAAGCCACACTTTACTATAAAGCGTTGTTCTCTGATACAGGTTTTGTGAGCTTAGACACAGTTGGCATCAAAAAAATACGAAAAAAAAATTGCCCCACGTGGTTGCTAACTACCTAGAAGGATATACTAATAAAACTATTATTAGAGTATCTTCTACGTTCCACCCTCTGTTTACTCATGCAGTTCTACCACAAATGCAAAATCCAAATCTTCTCTTGAAGGGAACCTAGAAAGTTTGTGGGAGATAGGGTAGCACAGCTTTTCTATGTAGAATGGTACTGAAACTATGGCCGACACAGTATCAGTGCTACATTAAACTTTCTTGCCAGCTGAAGAAAAAAAATCCAGTATGCCAAATGTACCTTTCCTCAAAGACACTGCAGTGGTAAGGTAATGGTAGTGACATGGACTACCTCTCGAGTGAACAAAAAAAATGCCACTAGAGTCGGCTGGGCGCAGTGGCTCATGCCTGTAATCCCAGCACTTTGGGAGGCCAAGGCAGGCAGATCACCTGAGGTAGGGAGGTCGAGACCAGCCTGACCAAAATGGAGAAACCCTGTCTGTACTAAAAATACAAAATTAGCCAGGCATGGTGGCACATGCCTGTAATCCCAGCCACTCGGGAGGCTGAGGCAGGAGAATGACTTGAACCGTGGGCAGAGGTTGCAGTGAGCCGAGATCACGCTATTGCACTCCAGCCTGGGCAACAAGAGAGAAACTCTGTCTCAAAAAATAAATAAAATAAAACAAATGCCACCAGAGGAAAAGGAGAAACAAGTCGAGTGTTGAAGGTTACTCTTTAAAAGATGTGATAAATTAGAAACTGTAATATTATCTTCTACACTCTCTGAAGGGCAAGCCATACAAATGCTGTTGTTAAAATTAACAAAGCCTTAAAGTTAGCCAGAACACCATCCTTTGGATTACTGTGGATTCATCAGCAGAGATGAGAAATAACTCTTTCCAAAAAGCCTCAAGTTCTACCACCAAATCATTCCACAACACAATATCTGGCCAAGATCATTCACCTTTTAAAAATTCCCTGAGGACAGGAACCATGCCTACCTCCCTGAGTCAACATCCCACAACGCCTGATACATTGCTAATACTCAATGGATACTCAAAATACTTCATGAATGAATAAAAAGGTGCCTATCACTACTCTCCTCTAAACTCAAACATTATATAAAGCTACAGTACTTATTACTCACTTAAATATTTTAGGCTGGGTAGCAAAGTTAAAAAAAAAAAAAAAAAGACAAATCTGAATACAACAGGATTGTGAACGCTAAGCTTTAACTTAGCCAGTCCCTTCAGGAGAAGCACTCCTAACTCACCTTCCAGTTCTTAAACTCAAATCTGAACAAACCTTCCCAGGTTTGAAGAGAGAAACACACTAAGACGAGACTTTATTAATCCATGGATGAGAAATCATATGCCTCATCAGCTGCTTAAGTCACAAGAAAGAGACAAGAGCCTGTTCTTTAGGAAACCAAAGATGCAGTATTTTGAATAGGAAAGAACCAACTGGCTGGACAGCCATCAACTAAGGTTGTAAGAAAGGTTCACTAGGCAGGTTTGCCAGGCCTGCCTGCAAAATTTTTCAAACCTCAGTTAAGTACCCCGCCAGTATTCAAGAGCTCCTAATTCGACTACACTACAATATGTGTGATAAGTCGCAAACGGCATTTCTTATGGCTTTAAGGGAGAACTGATGCTACCAGAAAGACTTTCAAACGACATCAACAGAAAGAAAGGAGGTGGTGGAAGGCAGTGAGGTACAAATACCAGGTGGCAAAAGATAAACCACAAGCTTCAGGGGCACGTGAAAGCAGTATAACCTAGAAATTGAATACAGTGCTCTGGAGTCTGACTGCCTGGGCTTGCATCTTTGCTTCGTAACTTAGCTGTGTGACCTTGGTCAAATGGCTTAGCCTCTCTGTTCAATTTCCCACTGTGTTAAGTGGGCACAACAGTGGTACTTTAGAGGGTTGTTCAAAGAACTAAACATAATGATCTGTTAAAAGGTCTTGCCACGCTGCCTAGCATATAACAAACGCTCAAATACTTGCTGTCGGTATTCTCAATATTTCCCTTATGACCCATTAGGTATCAAGTGTAAAATGAATGCAGAAAGAGGCCCCCAACACGGTCCGAATGGAAACACAACTCTACATCCAACTACCATCTTTCCCCGACTAAGTTGAAAAACTTCTCTCAGGATTTACCGTAACATGCCTAGGACAAAAAGCTCCCTGTCTCCCAGCGCCAGAGGCGCCTCAATGTACACAAGTGTTGAGGCGATCCCAGCGCACGTGACCTGACTCACGCCTTGACTCGGTTGCCGTCAGGGAACCTCTCCCACTAACAGGGTCAGGCTGTTCAACAGAAGAGCCGGATGGGAACGCGGCTCGGTCCCCAGCGCCTGTGACCCATGCCCACCAGGTGGGCACGGCGGCGGGCGGCGTGGGCTCTGACACCCTCCTGCTCGCCGCGCTAAATAACTCCACCGGCTAGCGCGTCCTGCCACGGCGCAGGACCGTCCAAGTCAATGAACCCTCTTGGGTCTCTGAGATCGACGCCAACAGTAAACAGAGCGTCCGAGACCGGCGGCCGGGGCCGGCAACACGGCCAGAGGTCACGCCCGACGACCTCCGACCTCTCCAAGCGGGGTGGGGTCCTGGCCTGCTCCGGGGGCCTGAGCGATGCCGTTTCCCCGCGAGGCCAGGGCTGGGTCTGGAGCCTGCCCAGGAGGACAGGGAGGACGCGAGGCCCTGGCGACCGAGGAGTTGAGGAGGGGGATGGGGCCAGGCCGCCGGCCGGGCTGGGCCCGCTGCTTACCGCGGCCTCTGCGCTGGGGGCTCCGGGCCGGGCGCGTCGCGAGGGCTCCCGCCGAGGAGGAGACTCAACGGAGGACAGAAGCGGGGAGGTCCAAGTTCTGGTTCCAGGGAACTCTGCTGAGCTCTCCAAGCCGCCAACTCCGCCGCTGCCGCCGCCTCAGGCTTTATGGCCAAGACTCCAGGCCCGCTCCCACTTCCGCCACCGCCGCCGCCCCGAGCGGAAGTACCTGTCACGAGACGCTCGACGCCAGGGTGCGGAGGAGGAGCCCTGCCTCAACCTTGCGTCACGTTCCGGCTGCCTTGGGACTGAGCCTGGATCACGTGCTACAAACATGTCTGCCCCCAAACGGTTGTCCCCATCTTTGAGGCTCTACAAGGAGCAGGACGGCGCCATGTTGGACCCACAGACAGATTCCCTCAGCCATCCCTCCTTTCTCCAAAATAAAGAATGCCACCGAAGAGAGGTCAAGGGGTAAACTGGCCATTCCAGTTGTGCCCTTCTTCGGAAGGCATCATTTATCCTTACTTTAACTACCTAACCAAAAATTATTATCACCATTTTACAAATAAGGAACTGAGACGCAATATATCAGGTCACTTGGTCTAGCTCAACACAGAAACTGGTGGAGCAGGGTTTTGAACCAAGGTCTGTCTGATGCCAATGTGTGTTATCGTTCTAGTAGACTGCAAATGACTACAGCCATTGTGTGACTCAGTAATAGAGACAGGAGAAATAGACACTTTGGCAGAGGAGACAGCCCGAGAAAATGGAAAATGAGCTAAAGCCTCTCTGAGCTTAGCATTAAAGAAGATGTGATAAAGATGGACCTGGTAGAACTCTTCTTGCAAGCACAGAGCAGCCTCCCAAGCACCAGCCCCATCTGAACACATCAGGATCCACTCAGAACTTTCTCCATCTTTAACAATGCCCTCTAATAGTCTTTTCTTATTTTGGTTCATGCAAACTCCATTCTTTCAATTGTTCCATCCAAAAACCTTGCAATTGTTATAGTAAGTAGTCAGACCTGAGCAGGGCAGGAGAGGGGCCACTTCCCCACCAGCAATGTGAGGCAACCATGATGTGGTGGTCAGATTAAGCTATCTGTCTAAAATAATAATTGGTTGCAGCCAGAACCAGGGAAAGAGTCTCCTAATAGATAAAAAAAAAAACACCTAAAACTGGTGATCAGCAGCTTCCCATTGAGATCTCAGGAGTTGAGGGGTCTGGGGAAAAAAAAAAACACCTCAAAATCTAGGCAAGCAGTCCCAACCCTGAGATGGCATAATGTCTGGGGTTTCCCCTACTTTTTCAACTAAAATTGGCTCTTTCCGCAAAACCCTCGCCACCTATTCTCCTGTTTTCTCTATGTGTATTCTGAAATGGCCTATGCACACTGCAGGACCATCAGCCTCTGGAGTAAGTCTACTTTTCTATGCTTTCACTTTGCCTGTGCCCAAGAGTTCGAGACCAGCTCGGGCAACATAACAAGACTGTCTCTTCCAAAAGATAAATAAAAAAGAAAGGAGAAGGCACACATCTACATCAGACTTTTGCAGTTGTACTTCTCTCTACCTGGAAAGCTCTTCCTCCAGGTATCTGCTTGGCCACTCGCTCACTTTCCTCTGGTCTTTACGTTAAAGTAACCTTTTCAGTGAAATAGTCTTCCCTATTTAACACTGAAGTCCCTCTGTCACCACAACATAAACACAAAAATTGCCATCTCCCTACGGCTTTTCTCCTCTTTTCTTTTTTCTTTTTTTTTTTTCTTTTTTTGAGACAAGGTCTTGCTCTGTTGCCCGTGCTGGAGTGCAGTGGCATAATCAGGGCTTACTGCAGCCTTGAACTTCTGGGCTCAAGTGATCCTCCTGTCTCAGCCTCCTGAGTAGCCAGAGGCATACACAACTATGGCTGGCTAATTTTTTTTTTTTTTTTTTTTGTAAAGAGAAGGTCTTTACAAAAAAGACCAAATGTTACCCAGGCGGTCTTGAACTCCTTGTGTCAAGTAATCCTCCCGACTCAGCCTCCCAAAGTTTTTCCTCTTATATTACTCACTTATTTGCATATTGTCTGGCTTCCCCACTAGAATGGCAGGTCCATAAGGCAGCTATTTTTGCTGCGATATCCCTGATTCTTAAAACAGTGTTGGGGTACAGTAGGTGCTCAATGTGTACAATTTACAGAGTATTCAGGGGAATGAAAACTGAGAATAGTTTCAAAGGCCAAGAGTTATTATAATTCCACCCCATTTGGCAGCCAATCAAAATGCTAGGTTTGAAGATAAAGTAGCAACTGGGAATGCAGTAGTCCTTATCCCCAGGTCTGGCAGGGCTGACTGCAGGATTTAGGCATCTGAGTCCTAGAACCAATCCACCGCAAATAGCAAGGGACAATTATACCAGAAAAGGCAGAGCACAAAAATAAAATGGGATATGTGGGCCCCAGTCTTCTAAGAAGCCTTCTGAGAAGGCTATTCAGATGCAAACATGGGCTATTTCCTATGGGAAAGAAAGGACGACTTAAAAGAAACCCATGAGCCAGAAGGATAGAGCCAGGAGCTATAGATAATCATTCCCCAGGAGCAGGAGAGGACTCAATCAAGGAACTGGCATCACGTGCCTCACTGGATTTCAGAATTACTATGACCCAGTGGCAGCTGTCGCTCCTGTTTTTTCCCCTTTTGAACAAAAGTGTCTACTATGCTCATCTTCTGCTTGCCAACTCTGTATGCTGGGTCCATGGAGAGGAAATAATGTCTCTAGCTCACAGGCCTTCAGAGAAACAGTGCTCAGAGCTGTTCTTAAGGAATTATATCTGAGGAACCTCATCCACATCTGGACCTGATTTACGTGACAGGATTCATTATGAGTCAGTGATGTATTGGGATTGAGACTTTTAGGGTACTTGGAGGAGTTAAGTAGAGCAGGACCTCCAATAACATCAATTCAATTATAACATTGATGAGAAAAAATTGATTCCTGGCTGTATAACATTGATGAGAAAAAATTGATTCCTGGCTGGGTCCCCTGTCTGTGTAGTTTGCACTCTCTCCCCATGTCTGAGTTTTCCTTGGTTCCTCTGGTTTCCTCCCAAATCCCAAAGATGTGCCCTTTAGGTGAATTGGCTTGTCTGAATTGTCCCAGTCTATGTGTGTATGTGTGTGTGTGTTGTGTGTGTGTGTGCATATGCGCACACGTGTGCGCAATGGGATGGCATCCTGTACAGGGTTGGTTCCTGTCCTGAGCTGCCAGGATAAACTCTGGCCACCTGTGACCCTGAGATGGAATAATTGGATAAATAATTATCTTGCTCATTTTCATTAATCTGTCTTATATATATAGTTCATATTTCCTCTAATATTTAATATAAGAAGTGTTTTGGTCTTTACCAGCCTGACCAACATGGTGAAACCCTGTCTCTACTAAAAATACAAAAATTAGCCGGGCGTTGTGGCACGTGCCTATAATCCCAACCCAAATCCGAGGGGCATCTTGGCTTTAGCACAACCTACTCTCTTGGGAATTAATCCTTTCCTGTGAGAACTCATCCAGCCTCACCAGAGCCAGAACTCACTCACTACCTAGAATGGCACCACAACTCAAACACCCCCAACTAGGCCCCATCTCCCTGGAGACACTGTGGAATCACATTTCTTTCTTTCTTTTTTTTTCTTTTTTCCTTTTTTTTTTTTTTTTTTTTTGAGACAGAGTTTTCCTCTGTTGCCTAGGCTGGAGTGCAGAGGCGCTATCAGCTCATTGCAGCCTCCACCCCCTGGGTTCAAGGAATTCTCATGCCTCAGCCACCCAAGCAGCTGGCAGTACAGGTGTACACCACCATGCCCAATTAATTTTTGTATTTTTAGTAGAGATGGAGTTTCACTACGTTGGCCAGGCCCATATCGAACTTCTGGCCTCAAGTGATCTGTTCCCCTCAGCCTCCTAAAATGCTGGGATTACAGGCATGAGAGCCACCACTCTCATTCTGCCTGGATCATATTTCTTTTTTT
>NW_012116377.1:4738384-4739339 GCF_000951035.1 Colobus angolensis palliatus
CATGTTAGCCAGGATGGTCTCGATCTCCTGACCTCGTGATTCGCCCGTCTCGGCCTCCCAAAGTGCTGGGATTACAGGCTTGAGCCACTGCGCCCAGCCTCACAATTTTCATTCAAATTTCTATCTATAGGGAACTGGTAAAAAAGATATGGTACATCTCAACAACGGAATACTATACAACTATAAAAAAGCAACAAGAGAATTCTCTATATATTGGCATGGAAGGATCTCAAAGAGATGTTGTTACATGATAAAACCAGATGCAGAAGAGTATATATCATACGCTTTAAAAGGTAAAGAATAAGAACATCCTTCAGTAACTAATAAAAGTGGTTACGTGGTATATCAATTAAAATCAGACAAGTAGAAGCACTGTGAGTGATTAGAATGAGGAATTAATGGAAGGGGTTAGACCTTATCGATTTGTGGGAGTTAGTAGAAAGTCTGCACAGGTCATTGCTTCTGTGGCTAGTGTTGAGCCCAACATCAATCGCTACAGGTCAGTTGGACCAGTATTCAAGAATAAAAGCTGGATGTGGATAAGAATAATGACATACTGGAGCCAAGGAGGATAAAAAGAGGCACCCATGAGGACCAACTGGGAACCATATCTGTCTCTCATCACCTCTAAGTTCAGTACCATGAATGGATGAGCAGCAGCAGAACCCAACACCTTTCATCCAGAGCTACACACATACTTGGGTGAGGATTCAGAGAAGCCAAAGGACGAGATCTGGTGGGGGCTGTAGGAGATGTACTTCTGAGTTGGCACCCTTTGCCAACAAGTCTAGTGACACAATGAATGAGCTGCCCCAGTGCTTGACATGCTGCATAACCTTCAGAGTATAAAAAATATTGGCCGGGCGCAGTGGCTCACGCCTGTAATCCCAGCACTTTGGGAGGCCAAGGCAGGCAGATCACCAGGTCAGGAGATCGAAACCATCCTGGCTAACAT
>NW_012116377.1:4740449-4743147 GCF_000951035.1 Colobus angolensis palliatus
TGGCAGATCACGAGGTCAGGAGATCAAGACCATCCTGGCTAACACAGTGAAACCCCATCTCTACTAAAAATACAAGAAATTAACCGGGCGTGGTGGCCGGTGCCTATAGTCCCAGCTACCTGGGAGGCTGATGCAGGAGAATGGCATGAACCTGGAAGGCGGAGCTTGCAGTAAGCTGAGATCGTGCCATTGCACTCCAGCCTGGGTGACAGAGCGAGACTCTGTCTCAAAAAAATAAAAAATAAATTGCTGCTGGCTGGGCATGGTGGCTCACATCTGTAATCTCAGCACTTTGGGAGGCCAAGGCAGGCGGATCACTTGTGGTCAGGAGTTCGAGATTAGCCTGGCCAACATGATGAAAGCCCATCTCTACTAAAAACACAAAAATTAGCCGGACATGGTGGTAGGCACCTGTAATCCCAACTACGTGGTAGGCTGAGATAGGAGAATCGCTTGAACCCAGGAGGTGGAGGTTGCAGTGAGCTGAGATTGCACCACTGCACTTCAGCCTGGGTGACAGTGTGAGACTCTGTCTCAAAAAAAAAAAAAAAAAAATCACTGCTGTTAGAGAAGAGAATTCTCGTAAATGTAGCTTAGTTGACACAGCACAAAACCACTGTACTATACCTGATAATGGGACAGGAAAGGGAGCTGGGTTTTTCTGTGGACATCAGTTTATATGTTTAAGTTTTAACCATGATATTTCATTAACTATCAAATGTTTCAATTTTCTTTAAATCCATAATATGATCAATGAGATGCAGACAATAAAACAGTGTTACAGAACAGTGATGAAGGTGGAAGCGAGGAGAGGTGACTTAGACATAGGTGGTCAGAAAGGCCTCTCTGAGGAGGTGACTTTTTTCTGGAGACATAATCTTATTATGGACCCCAGATTGGTGTACAGTGCTATTCACAGGCACAATTACAGTGCACTGCTGCCTCAAACTCCTGGCCTCTAGCCCTCCATCCTCCTGTCTCAGCCTCCAAGTAGCTGGGACAACAGGCATGTGTCATTGCACCCCACTGGAGGTGACATTTGAGCAGAGACTTGCTGACATGGAGCCAGCCTTTTGAGAATATCTGAGCAGAAAATGTTGCAGGTAGAAGGAATGGCAAGGGTAGAAGCTTTGTGCAGAAAAAGGTGTCCTGCTCAAGGAACAACAAGGAAGCCAGCGTGGTTGGAGTGGAGCGAGCGAGGGAGAGAGTAGAAAGAGTCGAGGTGGGAGCAGTGTGCAAACCTAGGTCATATAGGGTCTCACAGATCATAGCAAGGCCTTGAAAATTTATAGCATGTGTGATGAGAAACCCTGTGGAACATTTTAAGCCAGGCCGGGGGGGGGGAGTGTGTGTGTGTGTGTGTTTGTGCGTGAGAGATGTGTCTTCCTTCACAGGTTGTTTGCACAGCAGAGCCTTTTCTGGCCACCGCCCTTTTCTCCTCTTTTCCCACAGTGAACCCATGGCTCTCTGGCTGTTTATTTATCATCTAAACTGGGGGGTCTTCCAGGGCCAGGACCTGCTCTGGTCTACTTTGATGTCCCCAGCACCCTACTGGGTATTGACAAATGTCAACGCATAACTGAGCAATTTAAAGCAGAGAAAAATATTGAATTATTCTGACATAGCTTTGCATGATTTATAAAGTTCTCTGGATTTTGCTGCCTTATTACTTTGTATTTATTTATTTATTTTTGAGACAGAGGCTTGCTCTGTCGCCCAGGTTGGAGTGCAGTACTGTGATCATAGCTCATCGCAGCCTCAACCTCCTGGGCTCAAGTGATCCTCCCATCTAAGCCTCGTGAGTACCTGGAACCACAGGCACACCACCACGCCTGGTTAATTTTTTGTGTTTTTTGGTAGAGATAGGGTCTCACTGTATGACCCAGCCTGGACTCAAACTCCTGTCTTCAAGCGATTCTCCTGCCTTAACTTCCCAAGTAGCTGGGACTACTGGCACTTGCCACCACACCGAGCTAATTTTTAAATATTTGTAGAGATGGGGTCTCACTATGTTGCCCAGGCTGATCTCTAACCCCTGGGCTCAAGTGATCCTCCCACCTTGGCCTCCCAAATTGTTAGGATTACAGGCATGAGCCACTGTGTCTAGCCAGGTTTTGCTGCTTTAAAATGGACAATTTTTTCAAAGATTTCCTTCTTGGCAGTTTCTATTAATCCAGAAGTCACCGGTTGGCTGTCCCAACATGCCACACCATAGTCTTTTATCCTTGGTAACTTCTTCTGGTCCCCAGCACCCAGTCTGAGCTCCTGTATCAGTGCAACTCACTTGAGCTCTCTGGGTCCCAGTATCCTCACTTCCCATGGTAGTGCTATGGTCAGGCTCGGGGACTCACTCCCAGCACTTTGGGAGGCCGAGGCAGGCAGATCACTTGAAGTCAGAAGTTCGAGACCAGCCTGGCCAACATGGTGAATACAGTCTGTACTAAAATACAAAAAATAAGGCCAGGTGTGGTGGCTCATGCCTGTAATCCCAGCATTTTGGGAGGCCAAGGTGGGCGGATCACAAGGTTAGAAGTTCAAGAACAGCGAGACGGGTGGATCACGAGGTCAGGAGATCAAGACCATCCTGGCTAACACGGTGAAACCCCGTCTCTACTAAAAACTACAAAAAACTAGCCAGGCGAGGTGGCGGCGCCTGTAGTCCCAGCTACCCGGGAGGCTGAGACAGGAGAATGGCGTG
>NW_012116377.1:4744802-4753393 GCF_000951035.1 Colobus angolensis palliatus
CTATCTATCTATCTATCTATCTATCTATCTATCTATCTATCTATCTATCTAGAAATAATAAAATGGTGATGATAAACCCTACCTCTGAGTTCTTGTGAGAATCAGATGTGAAAGTGATTTATAAAGCACTCCTTCAGCCAGACACAGTGGCACATACCTGTAGTCCCAGCTACTCTGGAGGCTGAGGCAAGAGGATCACTTGAGCCCAGGAGTTTGAGTCCATCCTGGGCAACATAGCAAGTCTCCATCTCTTAAAAAAACAAACAACTTAAAAACAAATAAATAAAGTGATCCTTTACATTACAAGAGAATGACTGACATTACATGTCAGTTGCCAAGTGAGATAAATCTCATGAGGTAGCTTGAGGCACTTTTCTATTAGATGCTATAAAGGAAATGAAGGTTTGTGCATTCATTTATTCAAAAGTAATCAATTTGTAGCTTCCAGAGTATGACCATAGGGACACAGAGATGAACCAGGGCACCAGGAGCTCCCAGTTCTATGTGTGTGGCTGGGGGAACACTTGCGGGAAGACAGCCACACATCACACTAGCACATAATCTCCTATCCTTCCTCTTCCTTGTGCCACACTAGCCATAGCTGCTTTCTAGAGCCTTCCTGCACACAGGCTGCATTGCACCCCTCTGCCCACAGTGACTCTTTTGGAAGAGGTCACTTGACCACATCTAGGGCACTCAGGGCCCATAACACTCAGTGGATCTGTTTTAGGATGGAAGGAACATGAAGAAAGATTAAAGCATGTCTAGAATTGTTGGGGACTTCTGTCACCTTGAGAGAACCTAACTGAGAGTGAAGCTGTATTTGGCCGTGCCTGCTGCTCTAACAAAATACCTTAGACAGGGTCATTTATAAACAGTAGAAATTTATTCCTCAGAGTCCTGGTGCCTAAGAAGTCCAAGCACAGAAAGATAAAGTGTCTGGTGAGGGCTTGCTCTTTGCCTCCAAAATGGCGCATTCTGGCTGAGTCTTCCCATGGCAGAGGGAGTGGGAGGGATGATCAGGTTCCCTCAAGCCCTTTTGTAAGGCCACTGATCTCTTTCATGAGGGTAGAGCCCTAATCACCTCCCAAAGGGCACACTTCTTAATAACATCACTTTGATGGTTAAGTTCCAACATAGTCTCCATGTATCTTTGGAACCTGTCAGCTGTGGCAGTCGCCCTTCCTAGCCATGGAAGACTATATTCTTGTTTACTGGCAAAGCTGTCACCATTTCATTGGTATCAGATTCTGACTTGCACAAGTAACATTCTTCACCTTTGAAAACCTGGAGGGTGCTGGGTTATTGGGCAAACTTTTCTAAACTATTGTTCAAATGTTTCTAGAAAAAAAAAGGTTCCAACGTAGGAATTCTGAGAAGGGGCACCAACATTCAGATAAGTCCAAATAAGAAGAAAACAGGCCGGGTGCGGTGACTCATGCCTGTAATCCCAGCACTTCGGGAGGCCGAGGCATTCTGATCACCTAAACTCGGGAGTTCGAGACCAGCCTGACCAACATAGAGAAACCCCATCTCTACTAAAAATACAAAATTAGCCAGGCATCGGGGCACATGCCTCTTATTCCACCTACTCAGGAGGCTGAGGCAGGAGAATCATTTGAACCCGGGAGGCGGAAGTTGCAGTGAGATCATGCCATTGCACTCCAGCCTGGGTGACAAGAGCGAAACTCCGTCTCAAAAAAAAAGAGGGGGTGGCGAGACCCTATCTCAAAATAGAGGAAAACGAGGAAATGAAGAGGGACTTGTCTGAGTGATGCAATTTTGGGCACCCGTATTTAGTCATGCCAGAAGCCATCTGCTCCCTTCCCTGTCCTTCTTGGTCCCCAGCGCCAGACTCAGGTATTTCTTTATAGCGATGCAAATGGACTGACACAGATGGGAAGATCAAATGGCCTGAGGAAGGATAGGTGGTAACACCAGGACCAATGGGCCACTCTAGTGAGCTTGAGCCCCAGAGCTGGCCCCTGCCACACTGAGCCCATGAGGCTGCTGGGAAATGGGGCTGCTTGCCCTGCTGTGGCTGTGGGTTTCTTCCATGTTCTTTCGCTGGGATGATGTCTCCCCTGGCTCCGCTTCACCAGACCACAGCACCTGCCTGCTTCAGACTTTGCCAGTCAGATTAACAAGCACCAGGGAGACCAAGAGGACCGGGGCACTGCCTTTACCCTGCCACTCTTTCTACAGTGTGGACTGCAGCCCTCCTCTGGCTCCATGCTGACAGGGCTATGGGAGGCTCGGCCTGTCTTTACCTAACCAGTGCTTGCCTCTCCCTGAGTGCGCCTGCAATTCCCTTTGCCTAGGATGACCCCAACATGGCCTTCAAGGCCCTGCACTATCTGTCCTTTATCCATCTCTCATTTATTTATTCAGTCAACAAACACAGCTTGGGCAGACTGTGTGGCAGCCATTGTTCTAGGCACTGTCTACCAAGAGACAGCAGTGAACAAAACACAGACAGAAATCCCTGCCTTCATGGGACTTACAGCCTGGTGGCAGAGATAGAAAATAAAGCGTGTACGTAAGAGAAATACACAGCATATTAAGTGATAAGAAGTGCGATGGGGAAAAATAAAGCAGGGATGAGGGGTGGGGACACACCTTGGCCCCATCTAGCCTCACTCTCTCCCCAATCAACCCATTCCCACCATGCTGGCCTTCTTCCTGTCTCAAGTGCACCAAGCTCCTTCCCACCTTGGGGCCTTTGTGCTTCTAGTTCCTCTGTCTAGGAACGTCTCCTCCTTCCCCTTCCCTAACGCAAAGATTGTTGCATGGCTGGATTCTTCTTACCATTGGGGTCTCAGCTAAAGTGACACTCCAGGGAGGCCCTGCTGGATCATCCAGTCCAGTGCCTTTTCCCAGTTACTGTTTATCCCATTACCTTGTTACACTGGTATATTTTCTCCATGTCACCACTCTGCGAAATGCTCCTCTGTACTTTATGTGTTTACATGCTCAGTCAGTGCTTCTCCCCCTAGAATTTCAGCACCATGAGAGCAGAGGACTTTGTTTGTCTGGTTTGCTGCTGCCCCTCCAATGCCTGGAACATAGTAGGTGCTCAGTGAGTAGATATTGAGTTACTGATACAATTATTGCTCTTTTGTCCTCCCGCTACCCTCACCCCAAGTTCATTTTCTTTCACCTAAAGAACTCCTACTTTTCCTTTAAGACTAGTCTAGCAAGAGACTGGGTGCAGTGGCTCATGCTTGTAATCCCAGTACTTTGGGAGGCTGGGGTGGGCAGGTTGCAACATAGCAAAACCCCATTTCTACAAAAAATACAAAAGTTAGCCAGGCGTGGTGGCACATGCCTGTAATTCCAGCTGCTAAGGAGGCTGAGGTGGGAGGATGATTTGGGGCTGGGAGGCAGAGGTAGCAGTGAGCCAAGAACATGCCACTTCTCCACTCCAGCCTAGGTGATAGAGCCAGACCTTGCCTCAGAAACAAAAACAAACAAACAAAAAGACTACCTAGTGGAGAGACACCAGTAAACACTATAATACTGTATTAATTAAGGTAACCCCAGCTGCTATAACAAATAGGCCTTCAAAGGAATTATGTCTCAGACATAATTGAAGCAGGTGGCTTTCCTCTATACATTGATCCTGGGCACTGGGCTCTGTCCACCTTGTGGCAGCACCATTCCTAAGAATCTTGTCATTGCCTAAATACAGCTGGTAGCAGGACATTGACGGTGTGTAGATGACACACCCGCTTCTTAAAGGCCTTGATGTGGAAGTGACACATATGGGTTCTGTTCACATTCCTTTGACAAGAGCCAGTAGTATGACCATACCTAGATGTAAGAGGTGGTTGGAAATGGGGTGTCAGCTGGACAGCTGCTTTCCAGCAACATCCACATGCTGTAGAAGAGGGAGAATAAACTGTGCTTCAGAAACTGTATTTCTGGGCCAGTTGTGGTGGCTCACACCTGTAATCCCTGCACTTTGGGAGGCCCAGATGGGCAGATCACTTGAGGTCAGGAGTTGGAGACCAGCCTGGCCAACATGGTGAAACCCCATCTCTACTAAAAATACAAAAAATTAGCTGTGCATGGTGGCAGGCGCCTGTAATCCCAGTTTTTCAGGAGGCTGAGGAAGGAGAATCACTTGAACCTGGGAGGTGGAGGTTGCAGTGAGCAGAGATCATACCACTGGACTCCAGCTTGAGTGACAGAGCAAGACTCTGTCTCAGGAAAAAAAAAAAAAGAAATCGTATTTCTGCCTCTACCACAAATACAGGATCTCTGCCACAAATACAGCTTGGTAAAGGAAGCAAAGGATCTGGGGTGACCCAGAAGAGGCACTTAACATAGCCAGAGTCAGAGGAGTCAAGGAGGGCTTTCCTGAGGAGACAGTGCTGAGGCAGCTTGTGAAGGGTAAGAGTCTGTTGGGCAAAGGAAAAGGAAGGTTGTTGCCAGCAAAGGGACCACCATGTGCAGAGGTTTGGTGAAAAGAGAGCATGTCACAAATCGTCTCAGAAACTGCTGATATATTCATTGTCAAAGGGACAGAGTTAGAGTGAAGGAAGCAGGAACAACAAAGAAACCCAAGCAGAAAGATCAGGTCATGCCAGGTGGTGAAAGCCTGGACTCGAATGTTTAAGAGGGACTTTTCCTGTTTTCCTGGTATTGACAATGGAGATCCAAAATTGATGACAAATAGTGCTGTGGACCTCATGGTTAAAGATGATTCAAAGCCTCTGTTGAGATTGGGGCAAGAACATGCCCCAGGTATGTACAAAGAGGTGGCAGAACCGGCCCTACTACAATCACTCATCCCTCCCCACCCCCAATGTGAGCACAGGTGTGAGAAGAAGTGACAGAGGGAGTCCATGCTAGTCACTGCCCACTGGGGAATGCTGGGGGTTTCTTTCCTTCCTCACTATTGCCACAATGAGGGGATTCTAGAAGACTTATTCTTAAAGCCTGGGGGGCAGTGCTATCAGCAGGGGAGATGGGCATCTCATTCCCTAGTGGAACCTCCAATGAGGCAGCAGATGGGTCGATCCTGCCCTCTGCCTCCCTGGAGAGGGAAGGGAGAGTGAGGCAGCTGGAAGGAGGATAGAAGGGGGGGTACAGGGGGTGCATGGGGGGCAAGGGGGGCGACATGGCGGGGTGGAAGGAGACTGCAGGGGAGCTACCTGCAAAGCCTCAAGCTTCGGGGAAGTGAACAAGGAGGACTTTCCCAGAGTGTAGCACTGGGCTTGAGCCATTGTATTAGTTATCTATTACTGCAGTACAAAACACCTCAAAACTTAGTGTGTAAAACAATAGTCATTTATTATGTCGTGATTTCTGTGGGCTAGGAGTTCCGACAGGGCACAGTGTGAATGACTTAACTGTACTACATGATGCTTGGGGCCTCAGCTGAAAATCTCAAGGGCTGGGGCCTAGAGCCATCTGAAGCCTTGTCTGGGGCTGGAGGCCCTGCTTCCAAGGTGGCTTGCTGGCGTGGCTGGCAAACTGGTGCTGACAACTGGGCTGCTCTCCACAGGGTTGCTTAAGTGTCCTCAAGGTAGGGCAGCTGACCTCATCCCGAGAGAACAAGCCAAAGGCCCAAGGTAACACTGCAGGGTCTCATATGACCAAGCCTCAGAAGTCATGCACTGTCCCTCTGACAGAATGCTGCTTGTCACCCAGGCTAGCTTTGATTCAGTGTGACAGGAGACTACAAATGGATGTGAACAACGGTGGTTATGGACCTTTAGGGTCAACCCAGAGGCTGAAGATCACATGCATCTTGCCGGCTTCTCACCCAGGAGGACTGGCCCAGGAATGGGGAGCCCTTCAAGAAGACATCAAACCCGAGGCAGATCTCTCTCTCTTTATGGCCCTGAGCTGAGGGAAGACCCTGCAGGGTTCTGTGGATAATGCACAGGTGCCCTATGTGAGACTCCTGGGCACACAGAGGGCGCTGATGGCCAGTGAGCATAGCCAGAGAAGCAGAAATGACCCCATATCATCTATGAAGAAGACCTCCTGGCCGGACATGGTGACTCAGACTCGTAATCCCAGCACTTTGGGAGAACAATGTGGGCAGATGGCTTGAGCCCAGGAGTTTGAGACCAGCCTAGGCAACATGGTGAAACCTCATTTCCACAAGAAGTACAAAAATTAGCTGGATGTGGTGGCATGTGCCTGTGGTCCCAGCTACTCAATAGACTGAGGCAGGAGGATCACTTGAGCCCAGGAGGCTGAGGGTGCAGTGAGCTGTGATCATGCCATTCTACTCCAGCCTGGGTGACAGAGCAAGACTCTGTCTAACAAAATAAAAATAAAAAATTAGCTGACCATGGTGCCATGTGCCTGTGGTCCCAGCTACTCAGGAGGCTATGGTGAGAGGATCGCTTGAGCCCAGCAGTTTGAGGCTACAGTGAGCTGTGATTGCACCACTGCACTTCAGTCTGGGCAAGAGTGAGACCTTGTCTAAAAAAAGCAAAAACAAAAACACTCCATTCCCAACTGCTGTCACCTTTGTCATAAATCAGATGACAGTATGTTAATGCGTCTGTTTCTAGACTCTGTCCTGTCCTATTATCTGTTTGCCTGTCCTTATGCCAATACCACACTGTACTATATTTACATAATATGTGTATTATGTTTACATAATAGGTCCTAATATCTGGTGGTGTAAGTCCTCCAACTTTTTCTTCCTCTGACAGATTGCCTTGGCAATCTGAGGTCATCTCCAGCCCTGACTGGGGAGGGATCCACTTTGAAGCTCAGCAGCTCATCCCCTGTCTGCTGGTTGGTATCTGGAGACATCAGTTCCTTGCCATGTGGACCTCTCCACAGGGCTGCTCATGCTCACGACATGGCAACCGGCTTCCTCCGGGGCAGGATGCAAGTGACAGAGAGAAGGAGGGACCCAAAGTCTCCATCATGGGAGTATCGTGTCTTTTCACAACTTAATATCAGAAGTGACATTCTATCATTTCTGCTGTATTCTGTTAGAAGTGAGGTACCAAATCTGGCCCACATCAGAGGGGAGAGGTTTACACAAGAATGTGACTATCACAAGGTGAGAATTACTGGGGGTCATCTTACAGGCTGCTGACCCACCACATGTACAAAACAGATTGCTTTGTAACCCACTTTTTTTTATTATTAAGATATAATTCGGCCGGACACAGTGGCTCACGCATGTAACCCCTGCACTTTGGGAGGCCGAAGTGGGCAGATCACCTGAGGTCAGGAGTTCGAGACCAGCCTGGCCAACGTGATGAAATCCCATCTCTACTAAAAATACAAAAATTAGCTGGGTGTGATGGTGGCTCCTGTCATCCCAGCTACTCAGGAGGCTAAGGCAGGAGAATCACTTGAACTCGGGAGGCATAGGTTGCAGTGAGCTGAGATCGCGCCATTGGACTTCAGCCTGGGTGACAGAGCAAGACTTTGTCTCAAAAAAAAGAGGAAGAAGATATAATTCACACTTTAAAGCATGCAATTCAGTGGTTTTTGGTATGTTCATAAGGCTGTGGAAATACCACCACTATGTTATTCCAGAATACTTTCGTTATCCCATAAAGAAACTGTGTCTGGGGCCAGGCATGGTGGCTCATGCCCACAATCCCACCACTTTGAGAGGCTGAGGCAGGCAGATCACTTAAGGTCAGCTTGCCCGATATGATGAAACTTGGTCTCTATTAAAAATAAAAAATCAGCTGGACTCTGTGGCACATGCTTATAACCCCAGAGACGGGGGAGGCTGAGACATGAGAATTGCTTGAACCTGGGAGGCAGAGGTTGCAGTGAGCTGAGATCATGCCACTGGACTCCAGCCTGGGCAACAGAGTAAGACTCTGTCTAAAAACAAAACAAAACAGAACAAAACAACAAAACTGTGTCCGTCTTAGCAATCACTGCCCCATTCCCTTCTTCCCCTGCTCCTGGCAATCACTAATCTACTTTCATTCTGCATAGATTTGCCTATTCTGGACATGGAATATAAATAGACTCATACAATATGTGGCCTTTTGTTTCGAGCTTCCTAGCAGAATGCTTTCAAGGTTCATCCGTGTTGTATGATGTATCCGTGTTAAATGATGTGTCAATACATCATTCCTTTTAATGGCCAAAAAAAATTATATTGTACGGACATACCACATTGTATCTATCCATAGATCAGTAGATGGACATTTGAACTGTTTCACCTTTTTGACTGTCATAAATCATGTTGCTAGGAACATCCATGTACAGGTATTTAGTGAATATATGTTTTCAGTTCTCTTGGGTTTAAACCTGAATGCTCATATGGAAACTCCACGTTTAACTTTTTGAGGAACTGCCAAATTATTTTCCAAAGCTACTGCACTATTTTACACTCCCACTAGCAATGTATAACAATTCTGATTTATCTGGCCGGGCACAGTGGCTTACGCCTCTAATCTCAGCACTTTGGGAGGCTGAGTTCAAGACCAGCTTGGGCAATATGGCAAAACCCCATCTTTACAAACAAATAAAAAATTAGGCATGGTCTACTGTTTGGCCGGGCACAATGGTTATGCCTGTAATCCCAGCACTTTGGGTGGCCAAGGAGGAGGGTGAATCACCTGAGGTCAGGAGTTCGAGAC
>NW_012116377.1:4755843-4756351 GCF_000951035.1 Colobus angolensis palliatus
GTCTCGATCTCCTGACCTCGTGATCCGCCTGCCTTGGCCTCCCAAAGTGCTGGGATTACAGGCATGAGCCACCGCGCCTGGCCGGAAATTGAACATTTTAATTTAATTGTAATTATAATGTGGCAGCTCTAAGATTTGCAGTCGTTACTGCTTGCAGTAGTGGTTTTGTTTCTTTAGTGACTTCCTGAACTAATTCTGTAAAGTTTGTATTATTTGTCATGTGAGACCACTGAAGTCTCTACTTGGTAGGTTAGCTTAGGGATGAGCTAATGATGGGACAGAGATGTCTTTAAACGCGTGGAACCATAGATCCCTCAGTCTTTGCGGAGGGGCTGTGTGTGCATGTTAGGACATGCTTTCAAAGTGTAGGTAGGCTGCTTACAACCCCACCTTAGCCTTTACTTCCTGCTTGTGCAATGCTTCAGATTCAACCAGAGATGAATTTAGGGACTTCTGAATGTTTTCCTGAGCACATGCACATCCCTGGGCTTGCACACTGACCTATGAT
>NW_012116377.1:4757306-4762878 GCF_000951035.1 Colobus angolensis palliatus
TGACAGGGTTTCACCATGTTGGCCAGGATGGTCTCAATCTTGTGACCTCGTGATCCGCCCGCCTCAGCCTCCAAAAGTGTTGGGATTATAGGCGTGAGCCACTGCGCCCGGCCTAATTTTTGTATTTTTAGTAGAGATGGGATTTCACCGTGTTGCCAGGCTGGTCGCAAATTCCTGCCTCAGGTGATCTGCCCACTTCGGCCTTTCAGAATGTTGGGATTACAGGTGTGAGCCACCGTGTCTGGCTTTGCCAGAGTTTTCAAAGCCCTTGTGGACATCTATTCTCTAATTTTTAAGCTTTAAAAATTTTTTTTAATTTTTAGTCTATTGCTTGATCCAATTGTTATCCACTGCCTCAGGCAGTCACAAAGTTAAAACTCTTGCCTATAATTGTTTAAAAAAAAAAATCCCCAGAGAAGACAGGTTTTCACACTGGATGAGCTCCAAGTCAGGCTAAATACAGACAGCCTTGCCACTGACATCTTCCAGGGAACCACGAGACAGGTGAAATAATGACAATCGCTTGTGAATGAGTCTTTGAAAAGGTTCCAGCTCCACTCTTCTTCCTGCAGCGGCTGCTGAGCTGCACCATGGATGCAGGCTATTATTTTTGAAGGCTACTATGGGCCTGGAGGACAGAGGATGGATTTAGGGCAAGTTAAAATGTCACAGAGTTGGCCAGGTGCGGTGGCTCATGCCTGTCATCCCAGCACTTTGGGAGGCCGAGGTGGATGGATCACTTGAGCTCAGGAATTCAAGACCAGCCTGGCCAGCATGGTAAAACCCTGTCTTTAAAATAAATAAATAAATAAACAGGAAAAAGTATGTCACAAAGCTTTCTCATTTTACTGAGATTCATCCACATTCTTGAATAATGTTCTCTAGGTTGTTGCCAGCCTTTTTTTTCATTCTGAAGATTAGTCTCACTATGTTGCTCAGCATGGAGTGCAGTGGCTTTTCACAGGTGCGATCCCACTAGTGATCAGCACCTCAGTTTTGACCTGCTTGGTTTCCTGTGTGAACCTGTTCACCCCTCCTTAGGCAGCCTGGCAGTCCTCCACTCCCAAGAGGTCACCATACTGACGCTGAACTTAGTGCGGACACCCGATGAACGTAGTCTGTCACAGCCCACAGCTCGAGTAGCCAAGACTATAGAAGTGTATCACCCTGCCAGGCTGCAAGACTTCGACTGATTTCCACAGTCTTCAGAATGTGGATTCTGACAATTTTGGCCATTTTTCTGTCGGTTTTCTGAGAAGACAGTTTTTAGAACCTTTACACTTCTTTACTTTTAATTTTCACTGACCTTACTCACCACTGGCTTTTTTTTTTTTTCCTGGTTTGAGACAGGGTCTTGCTTTGTTACCCAGGCTGGAGTACAGTGGCGCAAACATAGCTCACTAGAGCCTTGACCTCCCCGGCCCAAGGCAATCCTCCCACCTCAGCACCCCCAGGTAGCTGGGACTGCAAGCGGGCGCCACCCCGCCTGGCTAATTTTTGTATTTCTGTGTCTGTGTGTGGAGACAGGGTTTTGCTATGCTGCCCAGGCTGGTCTTGAACCCCTCAGCTTAGGAGATCCATCTACCCTAGCCTCCCCAAATGCTGGAATTATAGGCGTGAACCACCAAGGCCATCTGCCACTTGCTTTTTAAGCTTGGAAATAAATCTGAACTTTTTCCTCTCTCTCTCTGTTTTTGTTTGTTTGTTTGTTTTTGAGATGGAGTCTCACTCTGTCGCTCAGGCTGCAGTGCAATGGTGTGATCTCAGCTCACTGGAACCTCCACCTCCCCGGTTCAAGCAATTCTCCTGCCTCAGCCTCCTGGTGAAAATGTTTACATCACAGAAATTGCACCAACACGCCCAGCTAATTTTTGTATTTTTAGTAGAGACGGGGTTTCAGTATGTTGGCAGGATGGTCTTGAACTCCTGACCTCATGATCCACCCGCCTTGGCCTCCCAAAGTGCTGGGATTACAGGTGTGAGCCACCACACCCAGCCCTCTTTTTTTTTTTTGAATGGCATTATAACTAGATGAACTTCTTCAAATATAACTAATTATTCTACAGTATGATATTTTCATGACTGATTAGGATTCCATCCTATGAATAAATTATTGCTTATTTAGCAACCACCTCCCCAATGTGCTGCTGAAGCTAGTTTGCACTGACTCTCAAGAGCCGCTTATGTATATGTCTTTCCAACACTGTGTTAGTGAAATTCCATCGGTATCTTGAAATCAGCCTGGCGAAAATGTTTACATCACAGAAATTGGCAAAAACTCTAGAACTTTCATCCCCACTCAAAACCAACAGGCAGCTATCAAACATTTAACTTGCTTTGTCATGGGACGCTCCTGGTAAGAGTTCTAGGGGCAGGCACCACAACAGAGAGTCACATCAAGACTACATTTTATTCATTGTGTATCGCTGAGACTCAGCAGAAGGCCTACCACATATTAGGTGATAAGGACATTTTCTTCTTCTTGTGTATGTGTCTCTTGACATAGTTGGATTCCCAATCTGAGTACCATTTTATAATCTTTCTTGATTTAGTATTACTTCAAAGCTTTGTATACATTGACATATAGTTGTCATTATTTTAATGACTGTAATTTTCCTTTGAATGAATAAGTCATTCGTTCTTTAACCCCTTCCATGTTGACTTACTCTTAGGTTGTTTCCAGTGTTTCAAAGTGATGGACAACTCTACATAATGAGCTTCCTGAGTCTTGTTGAACCTCCTTTATTATTTTTAGAGATAGGGTTTCACCCTCTCACCCAGGCTGGAGTACAATGGTGAGATCATAGCTCACTGGATCCTTGAACTGCTGGGCTCAGGGGCTCTTCCCACCTCAGGCTCCCAAGTAGATGGGATTACAGGCATACATGCCAACATACCCAGCTAATTTTTTTTTTTTTTTCTTTTTGAGACGGAGTCTTGCCCTATCACCCAGGCTGGAATGCAATGGCGTGATCTCGGTTCACTGCAACTTCTGGTTCCCAGGTTCAAGCAATTCTCCTGCCTCAGCTGCCTGAGTAACTGGGATTATAGACGTGTGCCACCACGCCTGACTAATTTTTGTGTTTTTAGTAGAGATGGGGTTTCACCGTCTCTACTACTGTTGGCCAAGCTGGTCTCAAACTCCTGACCTCAGGTGATCCACTCACCTCGGCCTCCTAAAGTGCTAGGATTACAGGCGTGAGCCACTGCACCCAGCCTAATTTTATTTATTTATTTATCATTTATTTATTTTTATAGAGACAGGATCTCACTATGTTGCCTAGGCTGGTCTCGAACTCCTGGACTCACACAGTGCTCCTGCCTTGACCTCCCAAAGTGCTGGGATTACAGGCATAAGCCACCATGCCTGGCTGGAGCTCCTTTAAAGCTGGGAACAGGCTACTTTGCCAAAAGAACAGTTGAGACAGTGTGAAAAATACATATGACCTCCTAAATCATTAATTCCTTTATATAGTGAGAGTCTGTTTTATGACTGAGTCTAGCATCTGCTTTAGGGCTCCAAGAAAAACATGGGCCTGGATCTCACAATCACAAAAAAAGGTCCTACATTTGAAAGTTTAATGCTGTCTCCAAATGAGATTATACCTGCAAGACAAGAGTGCTTATCATATCACTCCATAGTCCTGAACCAGGATCAATCAAAGTATATATTTGGCTGCTGTAACAGAGAATCAAAATACATGTGCAGGTGGACAGTCACTGGCATGTGTAATTCCAGCTACTTAGAGGCTGAGGCGGAAGGATCACCTAAGCTCAGGAGTTTCAGGAGTTGTTTGGTCTTTTGGTTGTTTTTTGTTTGTTTGTTTGTTTTGTTTTGTTTTTTTTTAAACAAGATCTCATCTGTCACCCAGGCTGGAGTGCAGTGGCCCAATTGCAGTTCACTGTAGCCTTGACCTCCTGGGCTCAAGTGATCCTCCTGCCTCAGCCTCCTGAATAGCTGGGACTATGTATGAGCTGCAGCACCTGCATCATCATTTTTGTGTTAAAAGCATTAAGCTGGCAAACTTAAACCTTTAGACTGTTCTAGAAACTTTAATATCCTATTTCAATCTCCTTTTTTTTTGTTTTTTAATAATAAGCCAGGAGTTAAAAGGAATTGGTTCAGACTTTCCTCAGCCGTGATACCAAAGAGATGATCTCTGCCCTCTTAGTCAAGTGTGGGAGACACACATGTAAATATATCATTTAAAAAGGTACACACGAAAAGCTATAGGAGGCCAGAATATGACTTCTTCCCCATAAGGTAAGAAAAAGCTTGTAAGAAGAGGCAATTCATTCATCTGGTGGAAAAAGCAAGAAAGAACATTCTAGACAAAGGGAACAGCTTGGGCTAGGTGTGGAGGCTCATGCCTGTAATCCCAGCATTTTGGGAGACAGAGATGGAAGGATCTAGTGAGGTCAGGAGTTCAAGACCAGCCTGGCCAACCTGACGAAATTCCATCTCTACTAAAAAATACAAAAATTAGCCAGCCGCAATGGTGCGTGCCTATAATTCCAGCTACTCGGACACTGAGGCAGGAGAATCGCTTGAACCTGGGAAGCAAAGGTTGTAGTAAGTGGAGATTGTGCCACTGCACTCTAGCTTGGGTGACAATCCAAGACTCTGTTTCAAACAAAAAAAAAAGGGAACAGCTTGAGCAAAGGCACTGAGTGTTGCAGGTACCCCAGTGTCTTGATCTATTTTGTGCTGCTATAACAAAATACCTCAGATTGGGTAACTTATAAGGAACAGAAATTTATTTCTCAAAGATCTGGAGGCTGAGAAGTCCAAGCTTAAGGCTCCAGCAGATCCAGTTGTCTGGTGGGTGCTGCTGCCTCCAAAGGGGTGCCTTGTTGCAGTGTCCTCTGGAGGGAAGCAACACGGTGGCCTCACATGGAGGAAGGCAGAAGGGGAAGAGAGCTGGAGGCTGCTGCACCAAGCCTCTTTTATAAAGGCCTTAATCCCATCCATGAAGGAAGAGCCTCTACGATCTAATCATCTCCTTAAGCTCCCTCCTCTTCCTATCACTTCAGTAGCCATTAAGTTTCAACACGTAAACTATGGATGGAACACATTCAAACCATAGTACCTGACAATTCACATGAACACAGAGTACATGTGGGTTGGATGAGTGCCTAGAGACCAGGCTGAAGAGGTAGGCTGGGCCCAAGTGTTGGAGACAAAGACTTTTTTTTTGATACGGAATTTTGCTCTTGTTGTCCAGGCTGGAGTGCAATGGCGCAATCTTGGCTTACCACAACTGCCGCCTCCCGGGTTCAAGCGATTGTCCTACCTCAGCCTCCCAAGTAGCTGGGATTACAGGCACCCACCACCACACCTGGCTAAATTTTTTTGTATTTTTAGTAGAGAAAGGGGTTTGTCCATGTTGGTCAGGCTGGTCTTGAACTCCTGACCGCAGGTGACCCACCCGCCTCAGCCTCCCAAAGTGCTGGGATTACAGGCATGAGCCACCGCGCCTGGCTGAGGAAGATATTTTATTTGTTAAATGGTGTATGTTAAATTGGTTTTTATCATCTATGTCAGCCTCTTAGTGTGACTTCTTAAGCTGCA
>NW_012116377.1:4763588-4765840 GCF_000951035.1 Colobus angolensis palliatus
ACTCTGTCACCCAGGCTGGGATGCAGTAGTGTGATCTCAGCTCACTGCAGCCTCTACCTCCTGGGTTCAAGTGATTCTCCTGCCTCAGCCTCCTGCATAGCTAGGATTACAGGTGAGCGCACCATTGCAGCCGGCTAATTTTTGTATTGCTAGTAGAGACGGAGTTTCACCGTATTGGCCAGGCTGGTCTCGAACTCCTGACCTCAGGTGATCCACCCATCTCGGCCTCCCAAAGTGCTGGGATTACAGGTGTTAGTCACCACGCCCGTCCAAGTTCTGGGCAATCTTGGAGGTCCACCAGAGCCCATTTCTTTAGGCCCTCCAAGATTTTGTAAGCATCTAATCGCCTGTATTAAATCCCTTTCTGATGAAAATGGCTAGAATGGCATGTCTTCTGTAACTGAACCCTGATTAATGCAGAAGGTATGTGATTTGACTGCCCAGATGCATTCCAGCTAAAACATGGCTCGATTTCAGACTCTGGCCCACATTTTGGAGAGCCTGTTATGTCCACAAGGCCATGTGGACACCCCCACTAGAAAATTCTTCTGACCTGGTCTGCTGCAGTTGAAGACTAGACCATTCCTGAGGGCAAGTTAGGGCAAATATAAAAGCCTTCTCTGTAGGGATCTTGCTTCTGTGACACCATTGGTCCTGTCTTCCACACTTAAAGGTGAGGATTGTACAATCCTGTTCATGACCAGGGTCAAATGTCTGCAGCAGTATAGTAAACGAGTTAAAACGCCTGTCATCACTGAGATTTTGAATCTATTTCCCTATAAACAAAGCTGGAGACTGGAGGAGAGGAAGGGTAGTGGTAGAGGATTCAGAAAAAAGAGGAGGAAGTGAATATAGATGAACATTTTAAAAAATTATTTTAGCAATCATCTATTTTAAGTAGAATAGGAAACAATAACCTGTAAAATAAACCCTATTTTTCAAGCAGCTTTGCTTCGGGACATGCCCATGTTTAAAAAGCAATGCAGTTAGGGGAAATCTTAGATAAACAATAGTATAATAGAACTGGCATGAAGGAATAGCACAGATTTGTGCAGATATCATTCCAATTTCTGACATTTGGAAAGCCCGCTGCAGGATTACATTAGTCATCATGACAACCGTAGGAGCTGCTTATTTTGCCCCCACTTTGGAATGGAAACAGGGTTAAAGGTTGAAATGACCTGTCAGGATCACATGACAAGGTTGGGATTTGATCCTGGCCTATGTCTTCTTCACTGCCCTCCCACCCCCCACCTCCTTTGTCTTATATATAGACCCTGGAGCTACCAGGAACAATATCTTTGGAGAAGTGAAAAACTCTTCCAGGCCACTTCCTGGTGGCTGTGGTCATTTGCCAGATCCCAGTTCCCCTCTGGTGGAACTGGTCTGTTGCAGAGAGCACTCAGGAAATCTGCCAGGCCCTCTGCCTGGGCCTCCAACCTGGCCGCTTCCTCAATGGTGCAGGTTGGAGGAAAGCAGCTGCATTCAGGTTCCAGGGCACAGAGGAGAGATGGGCTGGCTGGGTCTCTGCTGCTTTTCCTTGTGCAGTCTCTGGCCTGCAGTCTGCATTCCAGGAAGACAGTACAGAAAGAGCAGCAGGGATGGTGCAGGAGGATGGGATACTGCCTGATGACAGGCCAAGAGTTCTTTCTCAAAAGCCAGTGGCCCCAGGACTCAGGCCAATGTTGTATGAAGCAGCAAACAAGAGATGGGTAAGGTCCAAGCCAGCCTTCCTGAGGAGCCAGAGGCCACTGGTGTGCCTGATAAGCCAGAGGTTTCCATACTTTCCCAGGGTGTAGAATGGGGTACTTCAGAAGCCAGCCAGGTGGGGAGAAGGTCTTCTGGGGGTGGCTGCAGCCCACTGCTCTTACTCCCACCAAAACAACTTTCCTTTTATCTGTTTTAGATACTAAAACCTCTTTGAGAACCATGGCGCTAGCATCTTTTAGGCCCTAGGTTTGAAGAAATGCTCCTTAAGGCCTCATTCAGCCACTGGTTCTGAAGATAGAGCAGAAATGGATGGGCTGGAGGAGAGCAATGGTAAGTATGACAGAGGGGTCTGGGAACTAGGTGAGTGAGAGGAGAGCGGATCCCAGAAGCAAACTTTTACCAAACCCTCTTCCAAGGTGCCTCCTTTTCATTCCCCTATCTAGTTAAAAAACAACAACAGTCTGGGTGTGGTAGCTCATGCCTGTTATCCCAGCACTTTGGGAGGCTGAGGTGGGCTGATCACGAGGTCAGGAGATCAAGAC
>NW_012116377.1:4766680-4768203 GCF_000951035.1 Colobus angolensis palliatus
CTGATCACGAGGTCAGGAGATCAAGACCATCCTGGCTAACACGGTGAAACACCATCTCTACTAAAAATACAAAAAAATTAGCTGGGCATGGTGGCGGGCGCCTGTAGTCCCAGCTATTCGGGAGGCTGAGGCAGGAGAATGGCGTGAACCCAGGAGGTGGAGCTTGCAGTAAGCTGAGATCCCACTACTGCACTCCAGCTTGGGGGACAGAGCGAGACTCCGGCTCAAAACAACAACAAGAGCAACCAACACCAACAACAAAAAACACAACAACAAAGCATGTTGGAGGCCAGGCGAGGTGGCTCACGCCTGTAATTCTAGCACTTTGGGAGGCTGAGGCAGGTGGATCACCTGAGGTCAGGAGTTCGAGATCACTCTGGCCAACACTGTGAAACCCCATCTCTACGATAAATACAAAAATCAGCCGGGCCTGGTGGCATGTGCCTGTAGTCCCAGCTACTTGGGAGGCGGAGGCAGGAGAATTGCTTGAACCTGGGAGGCGGAGGCTGCAGTGAGCCGAGATCACGCCACTGCACTCCAACCTGGGCAACAGAGTGAGACTCTGTCTCAAAAAAGCAAACAAAAAACACGTTGGTCTCAAAGTATATGTGTACAATTGTTAATTATAAAATAATAACTTGGCTGGGCATGGTGGCTCACACCTGTAATCCCAGCACTTTGGAAGGCCGAGATGTGTGGATCACCTGAGGTCAGGAGTTCAAGACCAGCCTGACCAACAAGGTAAAACCCTATCTCTACTAAAAATTTAAAAATTAGCTGGGCATGGTGGCGAGTGCCTGTAGTCCCAGCTACTCAGGAGGCTGAGACAGGAGAGTCACTTGAACCCCGGAGTGGGAGGTTGCAATGAGCTGAGACTGCACCACTACACTCCAGCCTGTGCGACAGAGCGAGACTCCATCTCAAAAAACCAGTAAAATAAAATAAAATAAAATAAAAACTTTAGAGTGGAAAAATCTGTGGTAGACCCCACCTTAACCAAATGATCACATTTAACATTTGTAATATTGTACTAAAGTATAATCATGAAGCCTGCAGGAGGGTCACATGCTTATAGTCCCAGCTCATTGGGAGGCGGAGGAAGGAAGTGTGCTTGAGGCCAGGGGTTTGAGGCAGTAGTGTACGATAGCCACTGCACTCCAGCCTGGATAGCACAGTGAGACCCTGTCTGGGATACTGAATGTTCTCAACACCAAGCTATAATCCCAGCTACTCCGGAGGCTGAGGCAGCAGAATCATTTGAACCTGAGAGGCAGAGGTTGCAGTGAGCCATTGCACTCCAGCCTGGGCAACAAGAGCGAAACTCCGTCTCAAAATAATAATAATAATGATAATAATAATAATAAATAAAATACAAATTTAAAAATCAAGATTAGAAAAGACAAAGGCTGATAAACTCTTCCAGATTAAGAGACTAAAGAGGTGTGACAACAAAATGCAATGCACCTTAATGGATCTTGGATGGATTAGGCGATGAAAAGCCACCAAGGATGTTGTTGGAACAA
>NW_012116377.1:4771340-4773787 GCF_000951035.1 Colobus angolensis palliatus
AAAAAAAAAAAAAGAGGGGCATGCCTTTTTTCTTCTCTTCCAGTTTCGCACTGGCTGGGATTGGATGTGGTGGTAACCAAATTTTAGACTATTTAGGTGATGGCAACTCCTTAGAGGTTACAAAGCAAAAGACAGATGGAACCTGGGTGCCCCATGATTTCTCAAAACAGAGCTGTCAAGAAAGCTTGCGGCAGCGTGCAGTGGGTCACGCCTGTAATCCCAGCACTTTGGAAGGCCAAGGCAGGCAAATCACCCACAGTTAGGAAACATGAATAATGTTGCTTAATGAAGTTTTACTGTACTGCTCACCTATCTACCCTACAATTTGTTCTTCTAACAGAATCCTGATTTGTTCAGGACAACAATGTGCCCAGATAAAGAACTTCATTTCTCAGTGTTCCTTGGAGGGAGCAGTGGCCAAGTAATGCAATATGGTTCTAAGTAATGAAGTGTAGGTGGAAGTTGCTGGGTGGGGCTTCCTGAAAAGTTCATAAAAACCAGGGCTGACTGAGCTGGCAAGTATGGTTTGCCATTTTCTCTTCCCTTCTACCCTGTCTGAAATGCGGATGTGATAGAGGAGGTAGCAGCCATCTAATGACCCTGAGGTGACAAAAAGGACGATGATATCCACAGGGTAAGGATGACTGAGCAAAAGTACAGAAGTAACATTGGCCCAATGGCTCCATGATGTGATTGTACCACTCTGGACTTTTCGATCATGAGAAAATTGAACTCTATGCTTGGCTAAGGCATTTTATGTTGAATTTTAATTTTTTAAATTTTCATTTATTTACTTTTTTGAGACAGTCTCGCTCTGTCGCCCAGGCTGGAGTGCAGTGTTGTGATCTCGGCTCACTGCAACCTCCACCTCCTGGGTTCATGCCATTCTCCTGCCTCAGCCTCCCGAGTAGCTGGGACTACAGGTGCCTGCCACCACGCCCGGCTAGTTTTTTTTGTATTTTTAGTAGAGACGGGGTTTCACCGTGTTAGCCAGGATGGTCTCGATCTCCTGACCTCGTGATCTGCCCGCCTCGGCCTCCCAAAGTGCTGGAATTACAGGTGTGAGCCACCGTGCCCGGTCTTATGTTGAATTTTTGATCAAAAGACAGAAGAGCTGACCAAGTGCAGTGGCTCATGCATATAATCCAAGCACTCCAGGAGGCCGAAGCGGGCCCAGGAGTTTGAGACCAGCCTAGCCAACGTGGCGAAACCCCAACTCTACCAAAAATACAAAATTGGCCGGGTGTAGGGGGACATGCCTGTAGTCCCAGCTACTTGAGAGGCTGAGAATAGGGAGGGTGGCTTGAGCCCAGGAGGCCAAGGCTGCAGTGAGCCATGATTGTTCCATTGTACTCCAGCCTAGGTGACAGAACAAGACCTTGTCTTAAAAAAAATATATTGCAGTAGCCACTTCATATTAAAGTATGAATATGAGCCTCAGAAACAGTGGTTTATAGGCAACTGTGAAATGAAACAGTGCAGGTGGCTGTTGGCAAAGAGGCATCTCTGCAATAGCCTGCAGACCATATCCGCCTCCTATGGAGGCCTTGCATTTTCCCCAACAGAGACAGGAAGCCTGAGGCCCGAGGCTCTGAGGGCTGTGGACCTGCCATCCCTTCAACTTCTCACTGTAGGCTTCCTGTGTTAACTGTCACCCTGAAGCAACCCACTCCTGCCTCTTGACCAGGGAAACTCTTCTGCCTGAGGGCAGTATTAATTAGTTCTTTACCTCTGAGGTTGAGATATTACAGAATTAAACACCACTTATTGAGTGCCTACTGCATACTTTGCACAAAGTGCTTTACATATATTACTTCTAATTATTATTCTCACAGTGACCCTATAAAACAGGTTTTGTGATTCTCACCTTAGTTATATGGAGACTGAAACCAAGAAAGGTTAAGTATGACTGGGTGCGGTGGCTCACACCTGTAATCCCAGCACTCTGGGAGGCCAAGGCAGGTGGATCACCTGAGGTCAGGAGTTCAAGACCAGCCTGGCTAACATGGTGAAACCCCATCTCTACTAAACATACAAAAATTAGCTGGGCATGGTGGCACACACCTGTAATCCCAGCTATTCGGGAGGCTGAGGCAGAACTGCTCCAACCCAGGAGGCAGTTGAGCCAAGGTTGCAGTGAGCCAAGATTGAGCCACTGCACTCCAGCCTGGGCGACAGAGTGAGACTCCGTCTCATTTAAAAAAAAAAAGTTAATTAACTTACTGTAGGCTCCACAATAAGAATCTAAATTCTTTCCACGTGGCCTCTAAAATTATGAAAATAGTAAGAGCTCTACAGAACTAGCATACTTTCAAGTCCCCATAAAGTCTCAGAGGCAAAAATCTACTTTATCAAGCAACTGAGGGATTCCCCAAAACAATTATAGCTAA
This sequence comes from Colobus angolensis palliatus, assembly GCF_000951035.1. Classification (NCBI taxonomy): domain Eukaryota; kingdom Metazoa; phylum Chordata; class Mammalia; order Primates; family Cercopithecidae; genus Colobus; species Colobus angolensis. Next base: position 4,773,731 of record NW_012116377.1, read on the forward strand.
TATTTACTGAACATTTAGTACAGGTAAGTAACTTGGCTAAACTCTTATTAGCATATT
>NW_012116377.1:4781042-4782030 GCF_000951035.1 Colobus angolensis palliatus
CTAAAATTTCTTTCAAGTTCAAATAGGCGATTTCCAAAATCAATGCCAATTCTGAAACTGCTACTACTTATTTTTCAGGCAGTGAAAACCCCTTTCTGGATGATTCTAAGGCAGAACTTGGCTCAAACTCTCAATGTTGCCACTGTTTTCGATATTAACCCGAAAAGCCTAAGATACAAAATCAGAAGAAGCCACTGAGTCTACGTATGCTTGTAGTAGAAAGGCATTCATTCGTTCTATCAGCAAACAGGTCGAGTGCCTCCTGTTTCCAGGTCAAATTTTCTGACCCCCCTCCAACAAAAACTAGCTTTCAAAAGGGCTCAGGCTGTCACAGGGATTGGCATTCTTTGCAGTAAGTACTATAGTATTGACCTTGAAATTTTTATCCTTGCAAGTTCAGTTTCATGAATGTTTATCAAATGTCTTGGTTCCAGGTGAAAAAAGTATTTTTTTCTATGTGCTAGTCTGCCCTTATGATACCCTTATAAAAGAACTTGTCTTTAAGTCATAATCTAAATGTTTACAAAAAACTTAACATTAACACCTGTCCATGGTACAATACTCAGAAGACTCAATGGTCTTAGATGAAAACTGTCTCCTCCCATCCCGGTTCCCTCTCTCTCCATTCCCTTCCTTAGGCTGGGCGATTGCTATTACGATTACCACTATACTATGCTTACATATTCTTATCTTCATTTATGTGGGTCTTCTTGTTTAAAAACACAAAGGCACGTCTATACACATTTTCCTGGGCTTTGCTTTCTTTCACTTATCTCAGAGCTGGTACATAAACTGCAGCTTTGCTCTTTTTAACGGTGGCAGGCCATTCCTCTAAAAGATGGCCTCTAATTTATTTCACCAGCCCCCGGTTTTGCGGCTCAGGATGGGAAAAAGGAAGTCTGAGTGAGTCACGTTGAGGTTACTAGGAATTCCCACGCTGCCCATCTTCCGAAGTGTTAGGAACTAACGTCGCCTCATCGCGCTTCAA
>NW_012116377.1:4788830-4790267 GCF_000951035.1 Colobus angolensis palliatus
CGCCTCCTGTGGTCTCACTTGGTCCTTTTTGTGACAGTGCCATTGTTACCATTTACAGGGGAGGAACAGAAAAGCTCACCGTTGAGCCTCTCACTTGCCCACTTTGCCAAACCCTGGTACGGATGGGATTAGAGCCCCTTGTCTTTCGTGAAATGAGACAAAAACGTTTACTACGGGGGATCGTTGGAAGGATTAAAATGAGTATTCAAATTACAATGCTGGATTCTTAATAGTGTCCTCTGTTAATAATAATAATAATAATATAGTAGCAACAGTTATGTAGTCTTTACAGTCACAGGCGCATATGTGTAGATGGGGTTCTCTGTATTAGTCAGGCTGGTCTCCAACTCCTGGCCTCAGGCTATCCTCGCACCTCTTCTTCCCTTAGTGCTGGGATTACAGATGTGAACCACTGCACTGGCCTGCAGTTTTTACTGCAACTCTGTGAAGTGGTTGGTACTAGCATTCCCATTTGACAAATAAGGACACTGAGGAAAGCAGAAGTAACTTGGTTTGGCTGAGGTCACAGAACAGCCGTAGCAATTCCTGGGTGATACGGAGTGGAAGGCTCTGGCCTTAACTGCTACACATTGTCTTTGGGAACAAGGCCCTGCCTGAAGTATATTCTGGCTTCTAGAGGTTGCAAGGAAATGGACCACTCGTCAGTTTTTGCAGCCTCCTGATGATCTACAGTGGGACTTTGCAAAGGAAGGCCTAGTAGGAAAATAAAGAGAAGAGGGTTGGAAGAAGAGAAGGATTGGGGCTCAGAAGTTATGAGGGAATGGACTAGAAAGGATAGAAACAAAGCTCTTGGCCAGGTGCAGTGGCTCACACCTGTAATCCCAGCAGTTTGGGAGGGTGAGATGGGTGAATCAATTGAGGTCACAAGTTCTAGGCCAGCCTGGCCAACATGGTGAAACCCCATCTTTACTAAAAATACAAAAATAAAAAAGAGCGAAAGAAAGAAAAAATGGGCAGGGAGCAGTGGCTCACGCCTGTAATCCCAGCACTTTGGGAGGCTGTGGGCGGATCACCTGAGGTCAGGAGTTTGAGACCAGCCTGGCCAACATGGAGAAACCCCATCTCTACTAAAAATACAAAATTGGCCAGGCATGGTGGTGCATGCCTGTAATTCCAGCTACTCGGGAGGCTGTGTCAGGAGAATCACCTGAACCCAGGAGGCGGAGGTTGCAATGAGCTGAGATTGCGCCGTTGCACTCTAGCCTGGACAGCAAAAGTGAAACTCCATCTAAAAAAAAAAAAAATTAGCTGTGCTTAGTGGCACACTCCTGTAATCCCAGTTACTCAGGAGGCTGAGACAGGAGAATCGCTTGAACTTGGGGAGTGGAGGTTGCAGTGAGCTGAGATTGTGCTACCGCACTCCAGCCTGGGTGACAGAGTCAGACTCTGTGTCAAAAAAACAAAACAAAACAAAAC
>NW_012116377.1:4790453-4791056 GCF_000951035.1 Colobus angolensis palliatus
AGGTAAGAGAGACTTGATGTCCTACACTAGCATTCAGAATGACTTGTGATGGGACACTGTGTTTGCAAGGCTGGGGAAAGCGGGCTGTAATACCTACAAGTGGGAGTGTACATTTTTACACACCATAAGGAGGCAAGCTGGCATATCTGTTAATATAACATTAATCCTTTGTACCAGTCCTTTGATTAAGCACTTCAGGGCCAAGGAAACGATCTTACATATGTATTCCCCCATGTGCACAGACAAATGTACAAAGAGGTACAGTTTAGGGTTGTTTGAATAGCAAAAGCATGGAAACAAACTAATTGTTCATAAATAGGGGACTGGCTTGATTTTTGGAAAATGATACATCAAGCCTGAGCAACATGGTGAAACGCCGTCTCTGCAAAAAATACAAACATTAGCTGGGCGTGGTGGCAGGCACCTGTAGTCCCAGCTACTCAGGAGACTGAGGCAGGAGGATCACTTGAGCTGCAGAGGCGAGATGTGGTGCCACGTGCCTGGAGGCCCAGCTACTCAGGAAGCTTGGGCAGGAGAATCACTTGAACCCAGGAAGCGGAGATTGAGTGAGCCAAGATTGCGCCACTGCACTCCAGTGCGGTG